>NW_023596448.1:33053770-33067079 GCF_011947565.3 Pollicipes pollicipes
ATACCAAGATGTAACTAAGCTTCAAAACGAGCAGAAAGTCGGGATCAACACAAAGCTCAGGGATCGCCTGTTTGAACGAGTGCAAAGACACGATGGAACTGTAGAATCAAACATCTTCAAAAGCCCTCCATAGAGCAGCTGAAGAACTCCGAAAAGATGACCGATTGTAGCTGCGGGAGCTGACAAATCAACCGTCTATATATATATATATATATATATATATATATATATATATATATATATATATATATATACGGTGAGACCACAAGGTATCTTAATAATAAAAAACTACGGCAAATTTTGTACATCTATTCCGCCGATTTGATCGACTTTGAATCCTCCCTCCACACACCCGCCCATTAGTGCCACTAATTTTGCTTAGTCATACCATGGTCACGATAGGTCGCTGGCCCTAGTTTATCTTTGACTGCAGACTTAGAATGACTCTTAGTAGATGCTTAGGAAACAAGAATGGCGAGGCAGCCTTCGTGCGGTAATTACGTCCCGAAAGGCTGTAAAAAGCCACTAGCGTGAGCTGAACCCTGGGTATTGGGTTTTTCACAACGTACGCTCTGGAAGATACTGATTGGTTTCGTACGGTTTTGTACTACTGAATGCACCGACTAACGACGCCGTGGGTGCACGCAGGGGTGAGAAAGGGCCTTTTCTGTCACTGACAAAATTTGGGCCCATTTAAATGCCACTTGGAGCCAAATCTTCCAGAAACCGTCACAATATAACTGTAAATGTAATAAACCACAATACGAAGACAAATTTAATGCAGCGGCGTAACAATCAAACATTTTTGTTTCGAGAGTTCATTTACACCTAGTATCATATGCTGACCATCAAACACTGAATGATGTTTGAGACTAAATTAATAAAGTTATCAGATAAACGCATACCTAGCATAAGCAGACTGGATGCCTATTTTCAGTTGTCGTTTTAACTATTCTGTTTCATTAGTACTAATTATTAGGGTTCATCCTCGAAAATTATTTCGAAAAACTACACCCTTGCTGCCAACTGTGAAAAGAGAGTACGCTCAAATTCTGTGGAGAAACCCGTTTTGAAGTCATTTCGAAGGGCAGGCTCAGACATTTTTCTTGCCCCGGCCGCCCCCCCCCCCCCCCCACTCCATCCCTCAAGTCTACATTCTTTGGCAAAACCGCATCCCTGTAGCCCTGACTTTTACCGATAATGTGGTTCTACAAGCACTTGAAAAACAATCCACCTTGGTATTGTGGCGTCATCGCACAATCAGCTGGAAGAGTAGGCGAGCTTCACCCATCTTCGCATAATCATTGGCGGGTGCAGAACTCACACTTCCTAACAGATCCCGATAATTTAGAGGCAAAAACCCATAGAACGTTGGTATCAACAGACGCAAACGACATTTTTTAACGACCCCCTGGCACCTTCACTTGCCTTTGTATGCAATACGATGCCAATAAGACGCGTTTAATCTCACGCCTGTCTAGCAATCAGTACTCTAGTCGGAGGTGCAACGGGCTTTGTGAGAGACCTACGCCAGTGCTGTTCAGGCCTCTTACCCCTCAAACCGTTGTTCCCCTCAGCAGCAAAAAGCCCCGAATGAATATTTGGCATGTGTCTCTCCAACAGTCCTCGGTTCCGCCCTGAAGCTGCAGCTCAGGTATCCACAAAAAACAATCCTAGATCGGCGGGGCTTTTTAACGCTATTACATTAAAAAGCTGACGATCAGCTACGTTCTTCTAGCCAGTCCCGTTTCTCACGACATGACACAACCAACAGCAGCCCAGAGCCCTGCACTGAACCCAAAGTATTATCTCATGGCGATCGCTCGGAGCCCATCTGTCCTCAAACGGCACGACGCTTCAAACATTGCGTAGAGGATCACGTTCGTAGCGAACTGATCACGTTCGTCGCAGTATGCTGTGGACAGCCTCGATCCCTACGACTAGTGGTAAGCCTAGTTGTTTCGCATTTTATACCGTTTAGTATGTGAAATGAATCTTGGCTGAAAAATCTGTGAAAAACACTGATCTTAGGGGCATTGAAGAAACATGGTTTAACCGTTGATCTGTGACGTCAGCACTGGTAAATAAAGGATATAGTATATTTTTGGCATCTGCTAAAAAACACTCTGATTAAAGCTATTATGTTTGGCAGCATCTTATGGCCCAATGTGCTCATACAGTAGACACGTCAACGTTTCGACACGTCTATTGCACATGCTCACGCTGTCAGCGTTAACGAACATAGACCAATGCTAAGCTTTGAATTTCGGAAAGCTGGGATAGTAACTGTAATATGGTCTGGGTCGTTTGAAGTTTGTTCGCATTTTTGCCAATTTTGTCACCACTTGGTTCTCAAACATGTCAGTTTTCGTCACCGGTCATATCCGGTAAATCAGAAGCCTTTTCACACCTGGGTGCAAGCTACACCGCAAGTTGCAGTGAGAACTGTGTGCATGAGGTGCGAAACTTATGACCTGCTCTTGTACAGACAATCAGAAAAATGGCAAGTCAGTGCGACGCCTTTCGGGCGGAGGTGACTGCTGTATCCCCGCCCAAGTACCTCTCTCAGAGGAGATTGCGATCATATGTGAATATCATCACTTCCAGCCATGTAGATACGACAAAAGATGATCGCGTCGCGTATGGAAAGTCTGCGAATGGGAGCTGAAAATACATTGTACTATCTCACTTTCAAATCAGTTTGGTAACGATTACTGCCTGGGGCCCAAATCTCCACAAAGCACATGGCTTCATCATGCGCCATGGGTCAAAGCGCATGCATCACTGCACCAGTTTATTGAACAAGAGCCTGCAAATGTCAGCAAACTAAACGACAACCGCGCAGCCTATCAGCATTCCTACTGCTTGTTCGGACGGGCAAGCGCTTTCACAGAGAAACAGGACAAGGTCCTTATGTGACTCCGGCTTGGAATGATCCCTGGGGCAAGCAGCCATCTTTCATTCCAACGCTTCTAAATCTGTCGACGAAAGCAGAATGGCGTCCAGGACTACAACACCGTTTTCATTATCTTACTGCGACTGACACATCTAACTGGTCACCTACATTTCACACTTCTAAAGATTTACTCGCACATATATACACTTAAGAGAAACGAACGAATATCACAGGACATAAAGCACATGGCGCGAAGCGACGGGACACAGATCACCAGAGCATGGCATAGTCACGGGACAGCAGATTGCCAGAGCATGACATAGTCACGGGACACAGATTGCCAGAGCATGACATAGCATCAGAACTCAAAACCCGTCCAGTGTCTAAGCTCGACACACTGGGCTGTAACGCGCCTCTCGCGATGGTTGTAGTCGGTGTCCAAGCTTGGTTTTAGGCCTGAAGTTCTAAGCCGTTTGAAACACGTTTTTGAAGCTTGGTGACTTCTCCCAAGTATCATTCTTATATGCACCACCATGATTGTTTCACTTAAGTGCAGCAAGTGGTGCGCGTAAGGGTGCGATTTCTGATAATATTTTCGAGGAGGGCACGCATATTTCTAACACGACAATCAATACGGAAAAGACTATGCATTTCAAGCCAGAACTTATGATTTCTGTGACGGAATGTCTTCACGTGATCGGGATGGCGCATAGTGCAAGAACAGCAGCGGATACCGCCAACAAAATACGGTTGCATGACCTTAGCTTTTTGCCAGTCGGTCAAAAGTCAGCAGGGGCTGCTGGCTTTCGCACTGATTTTCATACGGTACGAAGATCAGTAGATAGTTCATTTTTGACGCTTGTAAATTGCCCCCAATTCTCCTGAAAACCTTAAATATAGGACGGACCGACTAGCTGACGGCAGGCCCTCGTGTGCCAGCAAGATACCTATCCTTGGATCATCCCTCGGCCCCAAACTTGAGACAGACTCCGCACAAAACATAGAGTGATCGGCTAACTGAAGGCTTTCATCACTAGAGGTGCGGAGGTATGGGGATATCTCATCTTGGGCTGTGAGGGGCCAGGACAAATACAGCCTGGACAGCAGGACCTTGTCTCAGAGCGTGGACACACATGGGGGGGGGGGGAGGGGGTATCAGTGGTGATGGAGAGGAAGGGCCTTCTCGGTGAGGACAGCATTGCGCACACCACAACCCAATCAGCAGCCGTCGCATCGACCTCACGACCACGCTCAGACCCGTAGGTTGTATTGGAGCGTGACACACGCATGGAGACCCGCTGCGTGCTCCTTCGGGCCTTTCTTCAAGATTCAGCAGGCAAAGCTGAAGATGCAGGACTGATCGAGGACGCATCCCTACGGTAAGGCTGCATGGAACCCAGCCGCTGCCTGGACAGCATTCGGTCACTGCCGTATGCCCAAGCTGAACTCCCTCAGAGTGTCATTGAAGGCGATGCGTGTCCTACTAGGCGAACGGATAAGTAAATGGAATCTGGTAACGATCGGGTTGACACAAAGTGGGGTCTGGTAACGATCAGACTGACACAAAGTGAGTCTGGCGACGATCAGATTGGCCAACAGTGGAGAGTGATACCGATCAGATTGACACAAAGTGGATTCTGACCATAATGAGATTGACACAAGGTGGGTCTGGTAAAGATCAGACTGACACAAAGTGGGTCCGGTAAAGATCGGACTGACACAAAATGGGGTCTGGTAAAGATCATATTTACAAACAGTGGAGTGTGGTAACGATCAGATTGACGCAAAGTGGGGTCTGGTTACGGTCAGATTGACACAAAGTGAATTCTGACTATAATGATAGTGGGACAAAATGGGTCTGGTAAAGGTAAGATTGATGCAAAGTGCGTCTGGTAAACACAAAATTGCCACAAAGTGGGGTCTGGTAACGGTCAGACTGACACAAAGTGGGGTCTGGTAACGATCAGATTGACAAACAGTGGAGTGTGGTAACGATCAGACTAACAAACAGTCGAGTGTGGTAACGATCAGATTGACACAAAGCGTATTCTGACCATAATGAGACTGACACAAAGTTCCACCGGCTGGATGTTCCAATGCCGATCAGTTGCGCGATATCCTGCGGGTCACGGGTCATCGCCGACAGGAGGCAGTATGTGCGAAGCCTCGGGACAATACTTCTGTTACGGCATGGAGTGGTGCGCAAGACAACAAACATTAAACACGAATGTTAAACGCCAGCCCAGAATGCTAATACGTCACTGTCAAATTAAGAAACTAAAGAATGTGCCAAATATTACGAGACAATTTGTGGCGACTGGCTGGTCTTGAACACAAAACCGTTACATACGCCATGCATAATTGTTAACTTGTCATGCTTCCGTGCCGTGCAACGAGAGCTGAGAAATGCGTTTTGGTCTTCGTTCTTTTTATAAGAACACCAAAAACATTAACAATGTGACCCCGCGCGTGCGGTCATTTATACCTTACCTACCGAAATCGTCTACGGCTCACCCAATATGCTTCAGCTATAGAGAGCTGGGTTCGCCTGCGCCATTTGAGAAACTGGTGCTTTTTGGGTCTAGTGGCGGGACCCGCACGACATTCCACCCCATTTCCTTCAATGGGGTTCATGTGTCAGAGTGAGCCGAAGCTACTCACGGATGAAGAAAGCGATAGAGTAGGTCGAATACTGGCCCCAATAGACTTGGCCATCTTTGCGTGCAATCTCACCCTTGTATTCCCAGTGCTGATACGAGTTGCGGTTCACCGAGAGGAGAACGGGTCCTGTCGGAGGCATCCAAGGCATGACTACTTCAGAGGAAGTTAGGCCACTCGACTGGGATGGCCGGGCCGAACCAGTGATCTCTCGTACAGTATCAGCCAGGACTTGCTCGCTTCTGGCGGCCTCGATGTGGATGTAATCGTAATGTGTTCCCGGTTTGAGGATTCTCATCTTGAAGTTTGGATCTGTGCCTGACTGGCGGATGTCTTCGGCCAGATAGAGAATGGAGTGGGGGCCATTTGGGTTGACCAGCCTCGAGTTGTGGTTCATGAAGTAGCTGTTACTGCCTTCAGTGCGGTCAAATTGGCGGCTTCGCCAGCTCAACATCAGTCGTGTATATCCCTCATTTTCGATCCAAAGGCAGGCTAGGGCCAGTGGCTCGTTGTTGAGCCAGCCGTAGATCTTGGGGATGTACCAGCCATACTTTGCGCCAGCGCCCCACGTCTCCATGATGACACGGCAGGTGACCGCCTGCAGGTCGGTGCAAACGCGACCACGGCAAGAGTCGTTCGGTGGACAGTCGGAGTCATTGCGGCAAAACTGCTCGTGCTGCGAGCGACCTGGCATGACAAAGTACTTCCAGTCGCGACGATTGTCTGGTGTCAGGGTGGCGTAGCTGGCCACGCTACCGTAAAGCTGGCACTCTCCTGAAGAGGTCCTGAAGCTGAGGCTGGCGCACGTGGGATTCTGGTGGCATAAAGCACAGCAGCTGCAGCTGTCATCATCGGTGGGGACGAGCGTGAACGTTTGGAGGGTTTCGCCAGCATCGAGCGTGCCATAACTCCAGGTTGTGTCCATGCAGCCCTCAGACGTCCAGAGCATGCCGGCCGTCATCCACAGGAGAATCAGGCTCCGGGCGTTAACGACAGAGGACATAGCTACGCACCAATGAGATCACGAACCTTGTGCTGTCGGCGCACGACCGAACAGAATCCAAAGTCTGCGTTCCGACCGGTATCTGGTGCCGACAAACCGAATGCTTGCTTTTTTGTGCCCACCACTTGTCAATCCCTTTGCGGCGTGTCTTCAGTTTTCAATGCTAATAGGACTTGGCCGCGTAGAAGACCGACCGTCTTGCTTAAGAAGGTGATGTTGGCACCGTCGCAGCGCTCCAGCTCACCAGCACAGGAGTCGCCGCGTGAATGCCTCACCTACAAGCTGTGGGAGGTGATGTGCGAGGTATTGATCCTGCCCTCAGCACTGCCTTGGCCGGTGAAGGTTCCTGTCGGCAGTAATTTGTTCTTAACGAGTGTTTTCAGCGTTGTCTGGTGCTCAGCCAGACTGCCATTTAAGATTTTAAGCATTACCTGTTGGCATGCATGTGAAATAATTGTAAACACGCTCCAGGTGGGCGCCATTCACATGCCATTACGTGCCAGCGAATCATAAAGTCCGGAGGTTGTATTTTGTGCCTTCCCTTACTGCGTGCCCCAAAGTTCTTGCGACGCGTTATCATAGTCGAATGGGTAAGTGAGCCAGAAACATAGAGTGGAGAGAGAGGAGAGAGAGAGAGAGAGGAGAGAGAGAGAGAGAGAAGAGAGAGAGAGAGAGAGATAGAGAGAGAGAGAGGAGAAGAGAGGAGAGAGATAGAGAGAGAGAGAGAGAGAGAGAGAGAGAGAGAGAGAGAGAGAGAGAGCTCTTAGATAGGATATAGATTAGATAGGTAAGAGCTCCTGCTCTTACCTACCTTCGGGAGCTCAGGGTGGTGCCGTGGGGAGCTCAGGGCGGCACCAGCCGGCCGGTCAGGGATGTGGTCAGTCGCGCCCGGCCGGCGCCGTCGGGAGCTCCTGGCGGCGCTGGTCGGCCGGTCGAGGAGATGGTCCGTTGCGCCTGCGCGGGGCGGTCGGCCGGTCGGAGAGGTGGTCAGTCGCGCCCGAGGGGTGCCGTCGGGAGCTCCGGGCGGCGCCGGTCGGCCGGTCGGAGAGGTGGTCAGTCGCGCCCGAGGGGTGCCGTCGGGAGCTCCGGGCGGCGCCGGTCGGCCGGTCGGGGAGGTGGTACGTCGCGCCCGGGCGGTGACCGTCGGCGGCGCCCGTGCGCGTCTGAGCGGCACGGCAGTAGAGGTCGGTCACGACTGCGCGGCAGCTGCAGACGGGCGGGATTCGCCGCTGCCTCAGTGCTGCCGCGGGCCGCTCCGTGTTTCTCCGGAATCAAAGCCGGCGCCGGCAGGGCGGCAGGCGAGACACTGGTGTAGCGCGGCGCTGCGGCCAAATAAAGCTGTCGGAACAGCACAGCGATTAACGTCGGATGCCTGAGGGTAGTTTGTCAGCGTTCCTAACATTGTGGCGGTACGGCGACCTCCCTCTGGACAAAAAAAAAACTCCGTCCAGATACGCTGAACACAGGACAGGACTTCAGCCCTGGTTTCATTCGTGTGCGCATCCATCCGTTTTTTAAGTGCCTCAAAAAAATCCGTGGAAATTGAAAGGAAATCAATGTCTGTGTGAACGTTGCCAAATTACGTAATCAGAGCAGCCTACATGATTTGCAGCTTTGCACCAAATTGAATCTCCAAGCGGATTACGGTGCGGAGGAAATCGCTCGAGGTCGCGTGACGAGCCCAATACGTCGACCTGGGCGTCGAGGCTGTGAATGTCGCAAGATGCCCAATTCGAGACGTTGCCGGCTGTGCAAATGGTGCAAGCGATGTTTGCTCCGCCTGCACCGGCGTCGATTTACGGTTTGTTTTCCGCGGCGCTGGAGAGCCGGGCTGACGGGTACCGCGGTGCCGCCCCGCCCGCCCTGCTCGCCCTGCTCGCACCCCTCCTCCCCACCCGGGTCGCCTTCCCTCCCACGCTGGGTCGCTGCCCGACGCTGCCCAATAACAGGCCGAGCGGACCCGCCGGTGACCGCCGTAGGAGCGGAACCCGCTTGGTGACCGCTGTAAGGAGCGGAACCCCTTGTGACAGCGGAGGAGCGGACCCCGCCTGGTGACCGCTGAACGGAGTGAACCCGCCTGGTGACCGCTGAGGAATGAAGCCAGCCTGGTGACCGCTTGACGGAGCGGAACCCGCCTGGTGACCGCGCCGAGGAGCGAACCCGCGGTGACACCGCTGAGCTGAGCGACCCCTGGTGACCGCTGGAGGAGTGAACCCGCTGGTGAACGCTGAGGAGTGAACCCGCTGGTGACCGCTGAGGGAGAGGGACCAGCTGGTGACCGCTGAGGAAGTGAACCCGCTGGGTGACGCGCTGAGGAAGCGGAACCAGCTGGGTGACCGCTCTGAGGAGTGAACCCGTTGGTGACCGCTGCGGAGCAGACCCGCTGGTGACCGCTGAGGAGCGGACCCGCTGGTGACCGCTGAGGAGCGGACCCGCTGGTGACCGCTGAGGAGCGGACCCGCTGGTGACCGCTGAGGAGCGGACCCGCTGGTGACCGCTGAGGAGCGGACCCGCTGGTGACCGCTGCGGAGCGCCGGTACTCAGGCGGCTACGCGGCTGCAGGCGAAATGCTTGACGAAACTGGGGTCGGTGGGCAAGCCGGATGTTCTCGGTGGTGGAGTGACAAGCGCGCTTTTAGGCTCGGACAGCTTTATCTCATACGTGTGTTGAATCATTGGTTTAAATAAAGATGCATCTGGTTGTTGCGATGATTCTGTATTCAACAGCCTTCACTGCCAAGACGATACAGCAATATGATCATTGCAGTTAATCAGTCTCCCGACTGGTTGCACACGTCTAAGTGACGAAGCATGAGCAGGATGGAGCATCTAAATGTCTTAGTATTGTAATGTTGTTATGCCTTAATATCTTCTGCAGCGCCCTCGTGGTTGCGCAGGACTGTGGCAAACAAAGAAAGCTATAACCAGTTCAGTTCTTCCTTCTTCTGAACCAACGGTCAAAGCCATTTTGCGAGTGTGTGTGTGAGGATGTGAGTGATGCTCGAAAAATGTGCCTGAACAATTCAGACAGTACAAATGCAACTATTGACATGCTGAACATAGCTGTTTTTTTCCATTTTGCAGCGGTACCGACAATGTCACGGACGCTGAAACATTAGACAAATAGGAACAGGGGGCGTACCAGCGCGCTGCCTGTTGAAATTTTCCATAGGCCTGTAGTCTGTTGCGTGTGCGAGAACAGTCAATTATTTCCACAGCCTGACATCACAAGCGAATATGACAATGCCCATTACCGCATTATGTATTGTCCTGTACGCATTTGATTCACCGCATTACGTATTGTCTTGTACGCATTTGCTTGTTGTATTACCACCTGCATTGCAAGGATGCGATTTTCGTCATATCTTCGTTTATTTTGTCATGACTTCCCTCAAAGGAAGGTGATGACGAAATTTTCTTCTTTTCTGTGGTGTTGTTTTACTTCTGTTTCATCCTCTTCAGCGTCCAACACCGAAGGATATCATGGGAAAATCAGTCAGAATAATGAGTTACTATGCGTTATCCTAAGCTTGTGTGGCCCGCGTAATCTTAATCTATTTGGTTTTGAGCGTCACCAAATTTAACTGCTCCCATGCTAGATCGCAAATCTTTTCCAAAACTACCGCACGAAAACATCAACTTTTGGGAAATTTCTCTTTTGAATTTCCTCAACTCGCCGTTCGCGTGTGAACAGTCTCGTCGCTGTCGGTCGCAGCATTAACAGCTTGTTAGATCAGCCGAGATAGCAGGTTGTTGTCCTTCAGAGCCGGCCCTTTAAACCAGCTCTGAGTTCCTAGTAGGAACATTAATCACGCAAAAGCCATCGGAAACGCCGTGTCTCATCACGTCAAAGTCATTTGGATTACACCGAAAACTTTTTCAGAAAATGCCTGTTACAAACGTGTTCTAACGACGCGCTTTTTAATGCAACTCATATTATGTCCAACGAAATCCTCGCATGCCTCATCTCATTTACAGCCCTGGTATCTAAAACTAACGCCGGATATTAATACACCTGCGAGCATATCTTTAAGTCCACCAATCATTTTGACACAACCTATATCCATGCCAGCATGAGGTCAGCGAACGTTCTGTTGCCGCTGAGACCAATTGCAACTGCGCCTACCTGACTTTGCTCGCTTGAAGTTTAGAACGCCCTCAACAAGTCCCACACGCCTAAGGTAAACCCGACACCGTGCCCCGTCATCCAATCAAAGCAGGGAGAGAACGCAACATGCTGTAATCACGCATGACTGATTGTGCCAAATGAGAAAAACTGCGGGAGTGCAGCGTGGGAGGATGGGGGAGATCGATGTGGAGAATCAAATATTAGTCATGGTCATTAGGCTTGGAGAGAAAAGAGCGCTGGAGCATAACAGGTGCAGCCTGTCCGTTCTGCTGGAGTCATTCCATTTCAGGTGAGGGTGGCAGAGAGGTGAGGGCAAGAGGGCAAGAGGACTTTCTGTGCGGTGCTCCCATTATACCCTGAGGGGTTCACTGCTGATGTTTCTTTAGTTCAAGCGTGGAATCAGTGTGTCAATCAGTGTGTCAATCAGTGTGTCAGTCGGTGACATCAAGACCATTCGGCACTGGAACACTTGTAAACGTCAATTACAAACAGGTCTGTTGCCAGCCGAAAGCTGGAAAGGAATCATATCTGCAAGAGTCACTGTGGTAAACGTCATAAGGGAGAAAAGAAGGCCATACTAGAACGCTTCGTTAAATTCGCGAGATAACAGCTTCGTAGTTGCGTATTTTTGTATAAAGACAGAGTGTTTCAAGCTTCCGTAGAATTTACCACACAAATATTTTGACGCATTAGTGTTATGCAAAAATTGCAGGACACACCCGTTGGAAAAAGCAAGGAAAACAAGACGCATTACTTTGATAGTGGTGAGCAGGGAGTCAAATGAGATTTCTCCCGCAGGGTCGACTGCTTTAAATAGAAATTCTGAGTTATTCAGAATGGTTTTGAGAAAACTGGTATTGTTGATCAAAATGTACGCCTCTGATATAATAAGAAGTGAAAGTACAAAAAAGTTGGGATGCTCACTTTGAGGGAAAATTCTACAAGCTGCACATCTTGGGAGGATGGGTGATGGGGGATCGTTTGGGAGATGGCCTGATCCAATTGAATCATACAGATAGACGACCAAGGTGGCTGACCATGAAAGTCGGTGGTTCCAGGTAATGAACATTTGCCTGTTCCTCGTGTGTCCGTTTCCTAACATTGACCGTCCTGACTTCAGTAGGCTTTGACGTTTTGGGGCATTTACGTTTTTGGGCATTTACATTTGGGCATTTACATTTAGATTGAATCAGCTGCGGAAAATTTTACAACTTTGTCTATAATCTGGATCTCGACTAGCCGGATGCTGAGAGAATGGATGCACACATTTACCCATTTCGGACTCTGCTTGGCAGGCTAGGCTAAGCAGATACTCACGTGCTTGTCTCTCCAAAACGTCGCGCCGTGGGAGGCAGGTCCCGAACTCCAGCTAAAGACAACCGCGCCCAGATCGGGGCGACACTTGCCTCGCGGCAGTGGTGGAGACGTGGACAGCCGTCCCCAAGCTGGGCCTCCGCCCACCAATCCAGCCGTTCAGGCTGGGGGCAACCCTTGCCTCGTGGCAGTGGTGGAGACGTGGACGACCGCCCCCAGGCTGCCGCCCCCCCCCCCCCCCCCCCCCCATCCATCCATCCAGGCGGAGAGGCGGCCGGCAGCAGGACGGGGCGCCGCGGGCTCGGGGTCACGTGCATGGGCGAATACCCTCACGGCAGATACATGGGGGCTGACCCCACCGCGGTGATTTTGGAATTTCGCAAGACTTTTTAAACAGGATGCAAGAAAGCGCTTCCAGGAAAGCAAAAGGCTTGATGACACAGTAATACATAATCTACGGACAGTTTTCCATATTTTTTCGCATGGTGCATCTGGCCATTGCTTCTGCATTAGCAACATGTCAGTAAATGTGCTTTTAGAACAAAATGTACGCTTAGGTCTTGAGTACTCCGCCCTTGTTACCTTTTTTGCGCATCGCTGACGTGGAACGACCGGCCAGTCTCCGACGCCAGTCTTGGCTTGGGCCCTAGCACCGGCTCCTCCTCCTGCTCCTGCCTGTGCCCTTGCATCCGCTCCTTCTCCTGCTCCTACCCCTGCCCCAGCGTAGGCGAAGTGTCAGACAGGTGGGACGCGCTGTGGGCGCGTGCAGGCCAGCTAGTACGCATCACCGCCGAAGCCGGGAGGAAGGCGGGCTGACGGCGAGGCGCTCGCTGCGGCGGCAAACGCGATCGCAGGCCGTAAGTGTTCGCTGTTGCGGGGACTTGACTGTGGGGCTTGAACTGGGACTGCCCCGACGACACGGCACCGGGCCCCAGCCACACGACCTCTCTCGCAAGGCATCGAATGCGTCGCTCTTAACGTGCACATCAGATGCGTTAGCAGGTGAGCAATGGTGTTTGCTTGGAGCTGACCATTGCCTTTGCATGTTTTGCGCCTGGTATGTTTTCTCGAAACATTAAGAGGCTTCGTTTAAGTCTTTGCACATTGGCTTTTATACTTCAAAAGCACGAGTCGTGATTCTTTTCACTTGGCCTTCAACCTCTCTCCGCTTCCCTCCGTCTCCCCTTTTTCATTCTTGTTTTTTCTCTTTCGCTTCTCTCTCTCCCTCTCTCTCTCTCTCTTCCTCTTTCTGTCTCACTCTCTTCTTCTTCTTCTCTTCTCTCTCTCTCTCTCGCTCTCTCTCCTCTCTC
>NW_023596448.1:33068079-33093381 GCF_011947565.3 Pollicipes pollicipes
TATATACATATATATATATATATATATATATATATATATATATTATATATATATATATATATATATATATATATATATATATATATATATCTCATACTTAGGCTCTTACTTCTCAGAGCTCCGACCCTAAATATTCTGAACATTCTGAGCCCCGGGACCATACTTAGCGCAGCTCTGGATGGAGCGACGGTGCACCGCTGACTTCTGTCGGGGGAGGGGGTAAGTTGGGGGGGGGGGGGCATCCGGAGGCAGGCATCGAATAGTATCGACTGACACCCTGGCTCCCCCCTCAAGTGAGTCCCTGGCCTTCCCTCGCTCCCAGGTCTGGCCTCCGCTGCTGGATACGCGTCTACCTCTGTGTTCGCTCATTTAGTGACCATTAGCAGCACGCGGGCTCAGCTTTAGCCCGAGGTAATAATAAACAACGCGGCAACGATCGCAAATAACGGATGCATCACACGGTCGATGCCAGATACATGCAACACCCACAACACTGATCGGCACGAGTTCAAGCAATGCCACGCTGTTGGTGTGGCGGGAGGCTCGCCGTGGAGAAAGCCAGTCCCGCCCTGGCTTCAGGCCCTCGCGGCGCAGGCTCCCTGGAAACGCCCGCCCGCCCCCCCCATGCCCCCCCCCCCCCCCCCATCCGCGCCCCGCCCGACCGGTGGGCGCCGTCGGGAGCTCCGAGTGGCGCCGGTTGGGATTCGCGGACGGCGCCGTCGCCGGTCGGCCGGTCGGGGAGGTGGTACGTCGCGCCTGGGCGGTGCCGTCGGCGGCGCCCGGGCGCGTCTGAGCGGCACGGCAGTGGAGGTCGGTCACGACTGCGCGGCAGCTGCAGACGGGCGGGATTCGCCGCTGCCTCAGTGCCGCCGCGGGCCGCTCCATGTTTTCCGGGATCAAAGTCGGCGCCGGCAGGGCGGCAGGCGAGACACTGGTGCAGCGCGGCGCTGCGGCCAAATAAAGCTGTCGGAACAGCACAGCGATTAATGTTGGATGCCTGAAGGCAGTTTGTCAGCGTTCCTAACATTGTGGCGGTACGGTGGACCTGTGGACAAAAATGCTCCGTTTAGATACCCTGAACACAAGCCCTGGTTTCATTCGTGTACGCATGCATTCGTTTTTTAATTGCCTCAAAGAAACTCCGTGGAAATTGAAAGAAAATCAATGTCTGTGTGAACGTTGCCAAATTACATAACCAGAGCAGCCTACATGATTTGCAGCTTTGTACCAAATTGAATCTCCAAGCGGATGATGGTGCGGAGCAAATCGCTCTTGGTTGCGTGACGAACCCAATACGTCGACCTGGGCGTCGAGGCTGTGAATGTCGCAAGATGCCCAATTCGAGACGTTGCCGGCTGTGCAAATGGTGCAAGCGATGTTTGCTCCGCCTGCACTGGCGTCGATTTACGGTCTGTTTTCCGCGGCGCTGGCGAGCCGGGCTGACGGGTAGCGCGGTGCCGCCCAGCCCGCCCTGCTCGCCCTACCCGCACCCCTCCTCCCCACCCGGGTCACCTTCCCTCCCACGCTGGGTCGCTGCCCGACGCTGCCCAATAACAGGCCGAGCGAACCCGCCGGTGACCGCTGAGGAGCGAACCCGCCGGTGACCGCTGAGGAGCGGACCCGCTGGTGACTGCTGAGGAGCGGACCCGTTGGTGACCGCTAAGAAGTGGACCCGCTGGTGACCGCCGAGGAACGAACCCGCTGGTGACCGCTGAGGAGTGGACCCGCTGGTGACCGCTGAGGAGCGGACCCGCTGGTGACCGCTGCGGAGTGAACCCGCTGGTGACCGCTGAGGAGTGGACCCGCTGGTGACCGCTGAGGAGTGGACCCGCTGGTGACCGCTGAGGAGCGAACCCGCCGGTGACCGCTGAGGAGCGGACCCGCTGGTGACCGCTGAGGAGTGGACCCGCTGGTGACCGCTGAGGAGTGGACCCGCTGGTGACCGCTGCGGAGCGCCGGTACTCAGGCGGCTGTGCGGCTGCATTCGAAATGCTTGACGAAACCGGGGTCGGCGGGCAAGCTGGATGTTCTCGGTGGTGGTGTGAGAAGCGCGCGTTTAGGCTCGGACAGCTTTATCTCATATGTGTGTTGAATCATTGGTTTAAATAAAGAAGCATCTGGTTATTTCGATGATTGTGTATTCAACAGCCTTCACCGCCAAGACCATACAGCAATATGATCATTGCAGTAAATCATTCCCCCGACTGGTTGCACACCTCTAAGTGACGAAGCATGATGGATGGAGCATCTAAATGTCCTAGTATTGTGATGTTTTTATGCCTTAATGTCTTCTGCAAGCGCTCTCGTGATCGCGCGGGTCTGTGGCAAACAAAGAAAGCTATGACCAGTTTAGTTCTTCCTTCTCCTGAACCAACAGTCAAAGCCATTTTGCGAGCGTATGTGTGAGGATGTGAGTGATGCTCGGAAAATGTACCTAAACAATCCAGACAGTAAAAATGCAACCATTGACACGTTGAACATAGCTGTTTTTTCACTTTGCAGCGGTACCGGCAATGTCACGGACGCTGACACATTAGACAAATAGGAACAGGGGGCGTACCAGCGCGCTGCCTGTTGAAATTTTCCATAGGCCTGTAGTCTGTTGCGTGTGTGAGAACAGTCAATTATTTGCACAGCCTGACATCGCAAGCGAATATGAGAATGCCCATTGCCGCATTATGTATTGTCTTGTACGCATTTGCTAGTTGTATTACCATCTGCATTGCAAGGATGCGATTTTCGTCATCTCCTTCGTTTGTTTCGTCACAACTTCCCTCAAAGGAAGGTGATGACAACATTTTCTTCTTTTCTGTGGTGTTGTTTTGCTTCTGTTTTATCCTCTTCAGCGTCCAGTGCCAAATGGTATCATGGCAAAATCAGTCAGAATAATGAGTCACTATGCCTTATCATATGCTTGTGTATCCCGCGTAATCTTAATCTATTTGGTTTTGAGCGTCACCAAATTTAACTGCTCCCATGCTAGATCGCAAATTTTTCCAAAACTACCGCACGAAAACATCAAATCTTGGGAAATTTCGCTATTGAATTTCCTCAACTCGCCATTCGCGTGTGAACAGTCTCGTCGCTGTCGGTCGCGGCATTAACAGCTTGTTAGATCATCCGAGATAGCAGGTTGTTGTCCTTCAGAGCCGGCCCTTTAAACCAGCTCTGAGTTCCTCGTAGGAACATTAATCACGCAAAAGCCATCGGAAACGCCGTGTCTCATCACGTCAAAGTCATTTGGATTACACCGAAAACTTTTTTCAGAAGATGCCTGTTACAAACGTGTTCTAACGACGCGCTTTTTAATGCAACTCACATTACGTCCAACAAAATCCTCGCATGCTTCATCTCATTTACAGCCCTGGTATCTAAAACTGACGCCGGATATTAATACGCCTGCGAGTATATCTTTACGTCCACCAATCATTTTGACACAACCTATATCCATGCCAGCATGAGGTCAGCGAACGTTCTGTTGCCGCTGAGACCAATTGTAACTGCGCCTACCTGACTTCGCTCGCTTGAATTTTAAAACGCCGTCGATAAATCCCACACGCCTAAGGTAAACCCGACACCGTGCCCCGTCATCCACTCAAAGCAGGGAGAGAACGCAACATGCTGTAATCACGCATGACTGATTGTGCCAAATGAGAAAAACTGCGGGAGCGCAGCGTGGGAGGATGGGGGAGATCGATGTGGAGAAATCAAATATTAGTCATGGTCATTAGGCTTGGAGAGAAAAGAGCGCTGGAGCATAACAGGTGCAGCATGTCCGTCCCACTGGAGTCATTCTATACCAGATGAGCATGGTAGAAAGGTGAGGACAAGGAGGGCAAGAGGGCTTTCTGTGCGGTGCTCCCATTATACCCTGAGGTGTTCATTGCTGGTGTTTCTTTAGTTCAAGCGTGGAATCACTGTGTCAGTCAGTGTGTCAATCAGTGACATCCAGACCATTCGGCACTGGAACACTTGTAAAAGTCACTCACAAACAGGTCCGTTGTCAGTCGAGAGCTGGGAAGGAATAATACCTGCTTGAGTAACTGTGGTAAACGCCGTAGGGGAGAAATCAAAGCCATAGTAGAACGTTTCGTTAAGTTCGCGAAATAACAACTTCATATTAGCGTATCTGCGAGTAAAAATAGGGTGTTTCAAGCTTCCGTACAATTTACCATACAAATATTTTGACGCATTAGTGTGATGCAAAAATTGCAGAACACACCCGTTGAAAAAAGCAAGGAAAACAAGACTCATTACTTTGATAGTGGTGAGCAGGGAGTCAAATGTGAAAAAGTGAAAGTACAGAAAAGTTGGAATGCTCACTTTGAGGGAAAATTCTACAAGCTGCACATCTTGGGAGGATGGGTGATGGGGGATCGTTTGAGAGATGGCCTTATCCAATTGAATCATACAGATAGACGACCAAGGTGTCTGACCATGAAAATCGGTGGTTCCAGGTACCTGAACATTTGCTGGTGTGTCCGTTTCTTAACATTGACCGTCCTGGCTTCAGTAGGCTTTGACGTTTTTGGGCATTTACAATTGTGGGCACTTACGTTTGGGCATTTACATTTATATTGAATCAGCTGCGGAAAATTTTCACAAATTTGTCTTTAATCTGGATCTCGGCTGGCCGGATGCTGAGAGAATGGGATGCACACATTTACCGGTTTCGGACTCTGTTTGGCAGGCTAGGCTAGGCAGATACTCACGTGCTTGTCTCTCCAAAACGTCGCGTCGTGGGAGCAGGTGTCGAACTCCATCTAAAGACAACTGCGCCTCAGATCGGGGCGACTCTTGCCTCGCGGCAGCGATGGAGACATGGACGACCGTCCCCAAGCTGGGTCACCGCCCCCCCCCCCCCCAATTCAGCCGTTCAGGCTGGGGGTGACTCTTGCCTCGCGGCAGTGGTGGAGACGTGGACGACCGTCCCCAAGCTGCGCCACCCCCCCCCCCCCCAATCCAGCCGTTCAGGATGGGGGCAACCCTTGCCTCGTGGCAGTGGTGGAGACGTGGACGACCACCCCCAGGCTGCCGCCCCCCCCCCCCCCCCCGCCACCCCCAATCCACCCATCCAGGCGGAGAGGTGGGCGGCAGCAGGACGGGGCGCCGCGGGCTCGAGGTCACGTGCATGGGCGAATACCCCACGGCAGATACATGGGGGCTGACCCCACCGCGGTGCTTTTGGAATTTCGCAAGATTTGTTAAACAGGATGCAAGAAAGCGTTTCCAGGAAAGCAAAAGGCTTGATGACACAGCAATAGCATAATCTACGACCAGTTTCCCATATTTTTCACATGATGCATCTGGCCGTTGTTTCTGTATTAGCAACATGTCAAGAAATGTGCCTTTAGAAGAAAATGTACGCTTAAGGTCTTGAGTACTCTGCCCCTTGTAGCCATTTTTGCACATCGCTGACGTGGAACTACCGGCCAGTCTCCGACGCCAGTCTTGGCTTTGGTTCTAGCACCGGCTCCTCCTCCTGCTCCTGCCCGTGTCCTTGCTTCCGCTCCTTCTCCTGCTCGTACCCCTGCTCCAGGGCAGGCGAAGTGTCGGACAGGTGGGACGCGCTGTGGGCGCGTGCAGGCCAGCTGGTACGCATCACCGCCGAGGCCGGGAGGGAGGCGGGAGGGAGGCGGGCCGACGGCGAGGCGCTCGCTGCGGCGGCGAACGCGATCGCAGGCCGTAAGTGTTCGCTGTTGCGGGGACTTGACTGTGGGGCTTGAGAGCTGGGACTGCCCCGACGACACGGCACCGGGCCCCAGCCGCGCAACCTCTCTCGCAAGGCATCGAATGCGACGCTCTTAACGTGCACATCAGATGTGTTAGCAGGTGAGCAAGGTATTCGCTTGGAGCTGACCACTGCCTTTGCATGTTTTGCGTCTGGTATGTTTTCTCAAATCATTTAGAGGCTTTGTTTAAGTCTTTGCACATTGGCTTTTAGAATTCAAAGGCACCACAGTCGTGATTTTTTTCACTTGACCCTCAACCTCTCTCCGCTGCCTTCCGTCTCCCTTTTTTTATTCTTGTTTTTTCTCTTTCGCTTCTCTCTCTCTCCCACCCATCTTTCTCTTTCTTTCTCTGTCTCACTCCCTCTTCTCTCTCTCTCTCTCTGTCGGTCTATATTTCACTCCCTCTCTCTCTCTCCCCCCCTCTCTCTCTCTCTCTTCGCTGCCTCTCTCTCTCTCTCTCTCTCTCTCTCTCTCTCTCTCTCTCTCTCTCTCTCTCTCTCTCTCTCTCTCTCTCTCTCTCTCTCTCTCTCTCTCTCTCTCTCTCTCTCTCTCTCTCTCTCTCTCTCTCTCTCTCTCTCTCTCTCTCTCTCTCTCACTCGTACTTGTGCTCTCAAGCGGCTCATGATTTTATCTAAATCAACTGATGGACGCTGCTAACCGACGAGCTAGCTTCCACGGTCACTATCATCTGAACTAAAAATGACTGATCAGGCATGTTAATTCTATAAAAATTGCGTATAGGCTAATGCCAACCACCAACCGCTTTAAGTGTGTGAATATAGCCTCGATGTGGTTTTTGGCTGCACAGTGGACACACTGTTCGCATTGTATAGTGGACATTCGCTGCCTATCACAATTTGATCAGTAACGGGTGGCATTTCTACGTTGGCTCAGGGACCAGCGGCGAGTGCGCAGTTGGGGCAAAGCGCGCCCCAAACAGGTTTTAATAAACACATGTTCCGTTACGATTTCACAGCTTTTGAACACTGTTATGTGCGGATAATTAAGCGACACATTCGCTGTTGCTGCTCATTCTTGTTCTCGGGCAATTTCCTCCCAGTGAAAGTTGGCCCCAAAGTCAGCCAGCAGCGTGACGTCAAAAAGCGGCTTTCAAGCTGCGACGCAAAAAAAAAACATTTTCGAGCCGTTGGTGTGGCTATTAGCTGTACTGGGATACCGGTGAAGCTGCCCAGACAAAACGATTACAACTCAAAAAGGCATAGCACGGGAATTCTTGATTCATCTGTCCGTGGTAACCATCACTTGAAAGATTTGGGCTTAAAATTCGGAAGTGTTCTATGCCATATATGTCGGAAGGGAAAACTCAGCATCACAAAGGCACAAACAAAAAGGCTTCTGGTCATGCATGCAGAATTATATAAAGTGTCACCAGGCCGCGGGAATGTTTGCACCGAACGACCGTCCGCGACCCCTGAATCATGGAGCTGAAGAAAAAACCGCGCTTGTTAGCGCCGATTCCACATTTTTGTGTTTTAGCTTCGCACCGCGGCCGCCCCGCTGCGTGCCCCGGCGTGCGCCGAACACACGCGCCATCGCGGCCGCGTCGCCTCATCCGGGTGAGGTGGGTGTCTGCCGCCTCATCCGGGTGAGGTGGATGTCTGGTCGCTGGACGGCGGGGTCGTGACCTACTTAACACGGAGGAATCGAGTGGCAAGGGGCGCAGAGGCACAGTGCGTCGGTGAGCGTCGTTAGTTCTGATGCGCGACACGGGAAGAAGGTCTTGTGCTTTTTTTCCGAGCCGTCGAGCGCATGCACGTCGACCGTATTGATCTAGTAGCATGTGGCTTAACATAGATGCTGATTCAGATATACAGTCAAGGCGTAAGAGACTACAATTCCATGGATCATGTGGAGAAGACAGATATTCAAGGTTTATGAAGCAGCAAAAACATCAAAGCCACAAACCATCAATACTACAGTTGACAACTGGAGGACTTTTTACTCGAGGATGGAATCGCAGTTACCTGGTGGCGAACTGAGTCTTACACTATATCAATAAATCAGGCAATGTCTGCGAATGGTGAGAGTTGGACACCGGACAAGTTGGATAGTCCGGTTGTACCGTGCAGCCTGTCCCTGCCGCGTCAAAGTTATGTTCTGGATTCATCTAGGCGAGAGTCTACCTCGAATTATTCATTGTCAACATTTATTCATGCTTATATATATATATATATATATATATATATATATATATATATATAGCATGGTCATAAATGGAGGAGGGGCACGTCCACACGGAGGTATCTTCGTGCGCGCAACCACGTGCTTAAATGTCGGTTCGTCTTATTCCACACGCTACTTTCTCGCGCCATCTGTGGAGCGGCGAAAACACTTCAGCTCTGCTATCTAGCCGTGAAGGGCTAGGAGGATAATGAAGTTATGCTTGCCTCGTCGGCGGGCATCGCTCCAATCAAGGATCCCCGGTCGCCAGCTATTTGCAAGAGGGTTCATGCGGCGCGAATATAGGCTTATGCGGAAGAAAAAGGCACAAACGATATGAAATTTGGCGTGATATTTTTTTCTTCCAAAATGTAATCGGTTGTTTGTGCACTGGTACCCGTATGCTGCTGTATGCATCGTTCCGCACTTTTGTGTTCATGCCCTTTCGCTGTGATCCCTCATTCCGAAGCTTTCAATCATGTTTCGACACCACTTCATCATTTTTTTGCTATTTCGAACCTCGATTTTCCGATATCTAGCGAATGGCGCGTGACGACCCACTGACGACGCCCGACGCCCGACGACGGCCGACCCGGTCACAAATTTGTTGCAGTAATGCGACCCTCTTGGCTTAGCCGTGCGTCAAATTTCCCGTGGAAGGCTGGCACCGGCACCGAGCCGTGACTTAAAGTATCTAACGTGCACTATCCGATGGGTTAACTAAAGGCCCTGTAACACTTTTGTCAGTAGCTGCGTTTGCAGTTTGATTGATTGATAACACAGAATGTCTCTCCCCGTTTACTGCTGCGTACGTTGCAGCATTGTTATCGTTCAACAGGTCGCCGTGGTTTTTAAAGCCAAAAACGCGCTCGGGTGTCATTGGACACCGTCGGTAAATTATGGACAGGTGTCCGGTTTCGCCCAGTGCCCGTCTTGTATCACTAGAAACGGTGCTTATAAGCACATACCATTTAGAAAACCCCATATGACGTAGTATGCCACATGACATAATGCTCTTGACGGCAAACCGAGTACCAGCAGTAGTGAAAAACATGTCATGGATGGAGTTTATCCGTTCCCATGCCGGCGTTCCCTTTCCGGGTCAGTCGCTATGGCCAGAACCCTCCCCCTGGCGCCGCTACATTTCCTCGGAGCCTGACACGAGTGAATAATAGTTCCGCGGAGAAGCCCGTTGTTGGCGTATTTTGGGGCAGGTCAGGTGATAGCTCTTCAGACCCTGCCCCTACCCCCCCCCCCCCCCCCCCAGCTCGACTCGAGAATTACACCCCTGCAGTTTAGAAACCATCTGACTGAAGATCACAGCAACATGACTAGGAATAACGTCACTCCATTTCACGGGATCAGAAGCCCAGACCAATGACTTTGAATGAAAGGACAACGGTATACCCGCTTGCAGTCCCCAGCTGGCTCTATCGGTCTGGGAGAAACTGCGAAGCTTTCAAACATCTTTCGACGCCAGAGCTCCGCGAAACGAGCAACATTGCCAGTCGACCCGACGCCGGCGCCGGCAGAGACCATCTTTCGACGGTCCGGAAAGCTTCCGCGTCATCCAGTGGGCGGTGCGCGAAGGTGCTGACCCAAGCAGTGCTGGCCAGGGACAGCGACGACGAGGACATCCTCTCGTGAAGGAGGCTACTGAGGACCCGTGGTCCTGGGGCTGTTCGATGTGGTGACTTTCACCTGCGCTGACCGGAAAATAAGGAAGAGCCGCTTGGACCCGTGTCACGAGGTAGTGACATCATTGAGTCCGGGTCATGTTGGCCTCTGGTGGGCCCGAGCCCTGCCTTGACGTCCGTGGCTCGGGACAGACTGGGGCAGTCTCGGACCGCGCCTTGTTTGGTATGATGCGGACGTCTCCAGCGAGATCCGTCCTCGGTGAGCGCGTACCTTCTCCTCACCGGCGCCAGGCCGGAGAGGCAGAGGCGGCGGGACGCTGAGAATAGATGGCGCTGCCGGCGGCGCTCCACCAGCGGGCGCAGACCCGGGCCGAGTGGCGCTGCTGGACGGACCTGAGTGTGGCCGGCTCCGCCGGCTCCGACCCGTTCCTGTCCTGACATCCGGGGCGTTGGCAATGTCGGGGACGGTAGGTGATCATGAACGGAACAAAGCCTCCCGCACAAACTGCAATTGCCCTGTCAGAGTGGATGTGTACTGGCGCGGGATGACGCTGTTGTGGCATCTGTCGTGTGTGTCATTGGGGCTTTACGACGCACTCAGCTGCTGAGGCTATATGGCGTCGCCTGCCTCTCACCCTGGCAGGAATGACGGGCACCGCGGGGAATCGAACCACGCACCTCCGGTTTCCCAGACGCGCAGTGGTTAACGCTGATGCGTTCGCCACTACACTACCGGCACCCGTGGCATCTTTTGAAAAATGAAATATATTGACATGCAATTTTAATGAATGTCACCCAAAGCAAAACAGAATAAAGAAGAGGATTATCCGCACTCTGACTGCAGGAGATTGAATAGAAGCGCCGACACGAGCAGCAGTATGAGCCCAGGGCTCAACGGCGTGACCCTTTACACCCTGCCAACTTCAGCGCTTACGCCAAAAACTTTTTTGGTAAAGAGGGCAGAGATGTCAAATCGCATTCAGATGCGGATCTTGAGATTGTTCCCCCCCCCCCCTATTTTGGTATCGAGGGCAGAGATGTCAAATCGTATTTAGATGTGGATCTTGAGATTGTTCCCCCCCCCCCTATTTTTGGTAAAGAGGGCAGAGATGTCAAATCGTATTCAGATGTGGATCTTGATATTAATCCCCTCTGTTTTCCAACTTGCAGCCCAGTCCTCTCAACTTTGACGAAACTCTCTCGGTCTGAGACACCATGTGCATGGAAAAAAGAAAGAAAAACGGATGAGTTACGAAATATTTGACGTTGTACGACGTATACGAAATATTTGACAGAGAAAAAAAAACTTGAGCAGGACAAAACTCCCATGCGAGGATAACACGTTTCTGGTTGGCGATGTCGATACATCGCTGCCCGCAGAGAAACCCATAGAAGCCACACGTCTCGAAAAATTCCGTTCGCGGCCTATTTTAAGATATCGTATGGATGGTATTCAATAGTGCTGAACCCAGGTAAATTCCCGGCCATGCCATACTTATGGAGTTCTCATAGGCTTGTAGTGCAAGGATGATCACGGTATGGCAGAGGGTGCTACCATTCCCTTGCAAGGCTAAGTTAAAGGCGTTTGAAATAATCTGGATATTGCGCGATACCACCCGAACTAGATCTTGAAATTTGCGCACAAGGCAATCATGATATCGGCACGCTACAAGAGTTTGGTTGATTTCGGTAGGATATATACAAAAATATGCTAGGTTTGAGATAATGCTGGCCCAGAGCACCTATATACCAATTTTTATCAATAAAAGTATAAGTGATGGAATTTTAACACAATTTTGATGAGTTGCAGTCACTGCCAAAGCATTATCACGGTCGTTCACGTATCACGTATCACGGCTAAGGTCTGGGCAATGTCTGTATGCAACACAAAGAAAAGGTGACAACTTCAGGTTCCATTTGGACTCCTCATTACCGTACCTTAGCTTTGAATTTTAACATAGGCAAGAATCTTAAAAAGTTATCTACAATTATACCAGTGAGCTTACCCACGTTACACGCTTACATATTTTGAAGATGTCAAACTTGAACAAAAATGGAAAGATACTGTCTGGTTCCTCATCGCAAGACAGGAGATGAGAAAAGCGTGAGGCCACCCAATGTTATTGTTCACTCTTTACCAAGTGACAAAAAAGCAGCCGAAGGCTGGATCAAGGCTGCTAAGAGGGATACAATCATTACCAACAAAAGAACTGCAGTTTGCTCCCTTCACTTTTCTCCGGGAGATTATGTACGTGATCTGACATATGAGCTGCTCAACCCGGGGAAGGACCCCATAGGAAACCCCTCAAGACGTCTCAAAGTGGAGGCAAGACCTTTCCAGAACCTTGGGAGAGAGAGATACAGAAGGAGTAAGATTAACATTTTTGTTTGTAGGTTTTATTGCAATACCTGCTCCAGCACTCTGTTTTGTTGTGTCTAGACTCGGCCGCCGGTCTCACGCGGTACCTGCGGTCTCTGGCGGCCGCCTGCAGGAGGGAGCGCATTTCGCCGCGCTCTCTGCAACACAGCCAAACCTATTCCATGGGATGAGCGAACGGTCCTGGGGTGTGGCCGGTGATTTTTGCCCCTCCCATCAACTGTCAGCCTTTTGAACGATGGTAGCACTGCCGTTGTATTATACAGCATTACATTGCATGGATGAGTGAAACACCATCTCGCTCTTTCCATTCATCATCGAAGTGCGCCAATCCCGCGTGTATTCGTGCCATGGGTGTCGAGATGTGGCACAAAACGCGCGAACCCGTGGAAGAGAGCAAAATCCACCATTGAGCCCATGTCACGTGACACGTGTGACCGCACCATTTCGCATGGTACAGCGTCATTCCTGTGTCGCTGCAAACCCCACCGGTGTCTAGGTTTTGGTGCGAGATACCATAATCTGTCGGAGGCACTGAATTACGGCAGCCAATCACGTGATTAGACGGCCAGTTTAACCTTGAAGCAACATTTGACGTCAGCCGGGACACCGGGCGGCGCCGTTCCGTCGCGGCGCAAAAGTCTGCCGTGCAGCCCACTAATCTAGGCTCATTTGCGAGCGACATGTGTGAAAATGCGACCAACAAACGTGTGGCATAGAGAATGAAAATCTTTTGACAGCAGCGGCTATTATATTAGGCGCCGGCATCTGGCAATTTGTCCTGCAATTTACAGTGCAACGATACGTTGCACAAATTCGTCATGCGACTGAAAGTGTAGCCGCATCAATTGTGAATGTCGGGAAACAAAATCCACGTCTGTACGCCCAAGGCGACCGCCGGCACGAATCGGCCGACACGCTGATGTAGTTTCCAAAGCTAGGTCACGCATAGTTTTGACGGTAGCGGCTTGCCTTCAGCTTCGGTTTTGAAAACTCGGCCCATTGCAACTTGCAATGCGGTTTGCAGCGTAACGGTGCGTTCGACAAACTCGCCATGCCCACTGAAAATGTGGCCGCTTGATTGTTAATGTAACTTGTTTGCGGTAAAATTGTTAAACGTTTATAACGTTTAAATTGTTAACGTAAAACCGCGTCAAAAACGGCCGATTTCACCTTGTCTACACGTGTGCACGTGCCACATGTCACGTGGCGAAAAAACTTACCAAATTACGATGGCCCATCCCCTGCTCTATCGCACTATGCAAGCTGCATGTCGCTGCGACTCTTGGTTGCCGAGATACGGCTCCGGAAAGCGACGCGTGTCGGGCCGTCGGCCGGAATCGTTTAACTGGCATCGCCCCGTGTTAAAACTATGGGGGTTTTGCGCTCGTGTTTCGCGCAGCACGCGCTCATTTTTGCGAAATGCGGAATTTTGATGCGACTTTGTCACGCGCCGCAAGCGGGCCTTGGTCGTGTGCAAATTTCATGGAAAAATTCCTGACCGTTTAGCCTGCAGATGATCTAACTCAATGTGCGGACGCACACACACACACACACACACACACACACACACACACACACACACACACACACACACACACACACACACACACACACACACACATACACACACACACACACACACACACCACACACACACACACACACACACACACACACACACACACACACACACACCACACACACACCACACCACACACACACACACACACACACCACACACACACACCGTTCCTTTAGTTATATAGAAGAAAGAAGAAGAAGAAGAAAATATCATTCATGATTTGTGCATGGTAGGTTTGTATGGAAATGACGAGTGTGATTTGATGTCTCTAACTCCCATGCTTGTTACATTATTATGATTTATTATTGAAACTACCCTTGTTGAACTTGTTGGTTCGCCGATCAAATAATGCAAGCTATTTCAATAGTTTCAGATGCAAAGAATGATCTACTTAGTTCGCAAAGGACTTTTTCTGAATGTCTTTTTGCAATAATAAATGTTCTGACTTGTTTAATCCATGTCTGGCACCAGCAAAACAGTTCATAATGGTATGTTACAGGCAATGCTTTGCTGGTCTCCTGATTACCCTGAAAGATAGGCAGGACACTGTCTTGAAGTCCCTGGAAGGGCATGCTTCTGGTTGTCAAACCTGCTTTTGAACAGGTCCAGACTGCTGAGCAGGAAAGGTAAGGCACATGCAATGTTAAAAGCAACGTACAATTATTGAGCATTCCTGTATGACAAAATGTGCAACAAAGCTGGAAAGGGTACCAACAAACTTTGTGTGGACTGGGTATGGCCAACTTAGCAAGGCAAATATTTATAGGACCAGGATGGCTACCATGTTAAAAACCCATTCAAAAAACTAGTCATTGCCGTTGGATGCCTGGTAAATATCCCTGCTTGCCACTCTGTTATAACCAATGGTATGGGACAACCGCAATTACAAAGAAGGCATGGCAAAGAGCATTGTATGAATGCACCTGCACGTTTTGAAAATAGTAAATCAGTCCACTTCTCAGCTTGAGGATATCTTTAAATTTCTCTGAGCTGATAATGCTAATGCTCATATTGTATTTTCTTTGCTTGCAATCATCCTTGTCCACTGTCTTTGTTTTTACTCTTCTGGTACAAATAATTGTAATGCTGAGCAAGCATTTCCCTATCTAGGAGGAGTACCATGCACATGAGTCCATACTAATCTATCCAAAAGCCTGCAAGTGATGTCCTTTATGCCTCGTTTAGTCCACTACCTGGTCCATCCTGTCCCGATCCCGACGAACTGGCCAGGCTTCGACGGAAGATCTCCGACTTAACGAACTGTCTGAACCGCAAGACGGAAGAGGTCGAGGCCAAGTGCTTGGAGGTGGCAGCCCACTACCGAGCCAAACTAAGGTCCTTTTTACTGACTGGCAGGTACCATTATATTTGCCTCTATGCCTTGATTTCTGTCGCCTCATGGCCTAAGTTTGTTAACGCTATGTGAGTCACATCCTGCCCACATCCTGTTCGAATATGATGTGTTAAGTCACGCGGCCTAGTGCAACGAATGACCTTTAACTGACCTCTGTTTTCACCTGAGTACACATTTAGCGATTTCTTTATCCCTAATGCCGGCGTTTTGATGGAAGTGAAGCTGTTCTTGACTTCTGTTGCCGACTTACAGGCGCAAACGTATCATAATTTGTTTCGTATCTGCTTGCTGTTGGAGATCGACAGGCTGCTGGATTCGGCTCGCCTTCGGCGTGGGACGACGACTCAATCCTGAAGGCGCTGTTTTACCGCACCCGGCTGTCGCGCAGCTAATATGAGTTTTTGCGGGACGTCGGGTTCCCCTGCCCTTGCTAACAACGCTGAGGACGAGGATGCGGAGCTTCACGGTGAAGCAGGGTGACACTGATTCTGTCCCGGACATGCCGCGGAGCTACCTTCAGAACAGGCCCGACCGCGAGCGCCCTTGCATCCTGATGTTTGACGAGATGAAGGTAGGCTATGCGGCAGATTTTAGTGACACGTGCCATTCGGAAATGCCGGGAACCGGACCACGTCACGAAGTACCCTGTGCCGTGTTACGTCTGAGCGCAGTCATAGCTTTTGAAAAAGAAGGCTGAAAGGCTTAGAGCTCTCCTGGGGCTCACGTCATAAAAATCATGCATGTATCCATGTATTTGGTCGCTGCGTGCTCATTTCACTTTAAAAAAAGAATGTCCGCTCCTTTCCTGTTGGAGGAATTAACAGCTACCAGGTGTTTTCATTTCAGATTACCAGCATCATCGGTCATGACGGAGCTGCCGACCAGATCCTGGGGCCGCACAACTACCTGCAGCAAGTCATGGACCGATCGATCACCGGCGACTGGAGGTTACCTTTGTTCTTCGCTTTGACACGGCATTGACAAAAGATCCTCTGGAAGAGCTGGTAGTGGTAGAGTAGAGGTAGGGGCAGCTGGCGCAAAGTTGTCGCAGAGGTTTCGGACCTCGGAGGGTCTAATCGTGGCCTGTGGACGGGCGCTCGGGATCTCCCACGACGGCAGCAAACACTTCCGCAACACGGCCGACAGGAGTCAGTGAGTATAGTCGCTCGCCGACAAGTTGGTACCAGCTTTGTTGCGCTAGTTGGTCTGAGTTGCGTTAAATGGTGGCAGAACGCAAGGGCCCTGTCAAACGTAGCAGAGTTGTAGTTTCGTAGCCATGTTGGGCCATGTTGTATTCTGTGATGAGCTGTGTGATAATTTCCTATGATGAAGTATGGTTCGGCAATGTGCACCCTTTGAAAGAATTGATACCTGCTCGACTTCGTCGCGTGTCGCCGGTAACCGCATATACGTGTGACGAATGACAGCTTGCGGACAAGAATCTCGAGCACTACTCATATTTTCAATCAGTTATGTATCATCCCGCAATGTGGGTTATGTGCGTTGTTACAGATTACATGCAGATTGAAGAATGTATATTTAACCGAGTTTTCATAAGATGAGGCGCACAATTCGCGGCTGTTTCAATTGCTTCAATTATATCTGTGTGATTTTGCCTTACCCCAACCAGTAAAAAGTGTGTTTTGCCGTATCGTAACAGTTATAACCATGTCATGTGCATACCCGTCAACTTTTTCATGTGTCTTAGCAATGCATCTTTCAGAAAGTTGACACGAATAAACTCATTTCAGCAACATCTGGATGTTCGCGAATACGCCCAAACTTTACAAGCTGCTCCGCAACCACCTGCTTGACGACGGCCTGCGCCTTTCCAACGGCGATCGAATTAATAAACAGCTGTTCGCTGACGTGTTGGCCATCGACGGCGACAAAGAGTTAGGATCCTTCCCAAGCTTGGCATGAAAAGCCATATGGAGGTACAGACAATTTTCCCCGGTTGTAATGTGATAGCTATCTGCGATGATAATGTAATGCGATGATAATGATATCGATGCGTTTGGACCTTATTAGTTAATGTTGTAACCACGAAACGTTTTATGACACGAATCAGCTAATTTTGTTCTGTTTGATTCCAGATGACTGGACAGCAGCAGCGGCAGGGAGTTCGCCCAGCCGCCCAACTCCTCAGCGAGTCCGTAGCGACAGCTGTCGACACCTTTACGAACCGGCATGAAGAGGCGCAGTACCTACGCGTATTTGACCACGGCTTCGACGCCCTTAACGGGCAGTGTCCCACAGACTTGAAAGAGCTCCGCCGTGGCATGCACCCTGACAGTGCGGCCCACTACACGGCGCTGGCTGACATGGAGGCGGCCATGTTGCTGACGTTTGGCAAGAAAACTTCGCTCCTGCCGTTCCAGAAAGGATCCATCGTCACCATCAAGTCCATGCGGGGTCTTGTGGGTGACCTTGTGTATGTCCTTGGCCCGGATACCTACGTCATGCCGGGCCGAGCAAACCAAGACATTCTTGAATCGTACTCCGGGTTGGTGCGTGGGAAAGGAGGTTCGAGCCTGCACCCAAGTCCCAGCGAAGCTAAGTGTCGGGTGCGCAGCCTGACGCTGATGTACGCACTGAGGCTGGGCTTGAACCCACTGACGCAGCGCCTGCCAGCGGCCGCACCTCTACCACGAGCAGAAGACGGTGGTCCCATGGGCCGCGCCATCCTCGCTGATTTAGTCTGCTCGTATGCTGCAATGGCAGTTCTGACAGCCAGTCTGGTAGTGACTTTAGCGTCATAAAGGCGTTTAATGACGTAATCAAACGGTGACGTATCGAGAATGATGATTACTAGATAATGAAATTTTGCTGTCTACAGTAGTCTTTTGCACTTGGAGGCTGGCCAATAACTGCAATTTAGTATAGTTCATCATATATAAAGCTTGCCTTACCAACTCCAAATGTGGAACATTTCCTTTAAGAATGACGTGATTTCAAACAGTCTTGGTGTAATACCATAAGTAATAAAAGCTTTGAATGTATTCTGCCAGCAACGTATTATGGATCGGCTGGCTCGATTATTCACGTCCCACATGCAATTCAGGCGTGGCGGTAGCTATGAAACGCGCCAATTTCCTTGTCCGTATTTGATACATCCTTCGTGAGTAAATCAGTTTTGGGTCATTGTGGGCATGCAACATAATTGGGTTGCCCCAACTGGTGGAGTAATCAAGTCCAGTTCATGACACACGACCGTGTTTTCTTACAAACGTGCGCGGAACGCATTAACAGCGACTACCATAGTGAGGCAAGGCCTTCAAACAGAAAGCACAACTGTAAAGACATGCATACACGTGCCCGGCTCCGCTTGAATGCAAATTGTATTGTTTAGGACAGTCTTTCACACGTATAAACAGACCAAGAGTTGCAAGTGAGCTCATTTCATCATATATGATGCTTGCCTCAGTGTCTTCAAGTGTGAAAGATTTTCTTTAAGGACAGCCACGTAAATATGAATAAGCTAGTTACGTCAATTTCAATGACAGCTGGACTACAAAAGATGTTCCAGGATGTGGATGACCGCAGTGTACCAAATATTGGCGATATCTCTTTAACATGAGCGCGACCACACGTTAACCGGTTTTTAGCTCGCTAATATCCAGTGTTAAAACAGCTGGTAATAGCTTTCAGCCGGCCGGGCGGTTGTACTTTTTCATACCGTATTGCGCTTACTGCCCTTTTAAAACATTAAATCCGAGCCGTTTTTGAGTAGATAGATCTCTGGGATGAGAGCTCACACTAAAAAGTGCTTCTTGCGTGAGCCCTGTCTGATACCATCCGATCACCGAACTCCAGGTCAACGGCAGCATTTTTGACGAAAGTTTAACATGCACCCGGGGTGGGTCGAATCTGACCCGCTCGGATGGGGTCAGGGATCAGTTTGACCCTAAGATCGCAAAATCTAAAAAAGCTGGATACACGAAATGCACAGGATATGTACTTTGTAAGTGTGAGGTGAATTCATTTGTGACGAAATGTCAGGTCCCTGGATCATGACGCTTGGAATCGGTGTCTGAAGTGGCCTTAAATCTTCTCGCCAGGATGACCAAAAACATCCCAATGTTTTGAATTCTGAAGTTAAAGTCAGTGTCTAGACCATGCAAGAGGGTATTTTTCTTCCAGCGAAAGGTTATTCGGCGTCGTTGTAGGTCATTGCCCTGTGTCTGACCTTGAAGTTAAAGTAAGATGCTAGGTGACGGCCCTGTGGTCAAGGAGTCGGACATAAGCATGATAACTTTTCTACAGAGCAAGTTTTTTTAAGCAATAAAGCAGTTGGCTTTCTCTTTGATCTTACCTTTATATCAGAACCGACGCCAAAGTATTAAGCCTTTATTTTAATTAGAATCCATCTCAAAGTTGAATGACTTCGTCTAACATTCCGTTGTCGCATCAGATTAAACGATTCCCTAGGAATTACCTTCGTTGACAGCCATGGTCTGACTTGACCTGCCACAGGTTGGCGACCTTGCAAGGCATATCTGGTTTTATTAAACCAAGAGATCGGTCTGTCAGTTAGCTTCTGTTGGATAAAATATTGCGCTGTGCTACGCCGTTCAGTGAAGAACCAATTCGTGAATAACATTTGGGAGCGAGGCAAATTCGTTTCCCATCCGAGTTTGTCTTAAAGGGAATGCTTTACATTTGCATGAGGCTCTTTAACTGAAATAGTCCCTTGTCAAGATCAAGATGCCAGATATGCTACAGTTATGCTCATTCTCTTGTTTCCCCCAGAAACAAGAGACTAAAATTTTCTTGTTTCTGAGCTAGGTACGCGTGAACTTTGTGACAGACTATTTCACAACCCCTAAGTCGAAGTTAACCAGGCATGTATGACGTCATAGAAACGTCACACGAATTCCCCCCGTCCCCCTCAACGGCCCAGTGTGTTCCCGAGGGCAACAGAGACGAAACCTAGATACTCGAGGGTGCCGCGGCAGGCCAACAAAGAGGCTCCCGTCAGCAGCATAAGATCCACAAAGCAAACAAGAAGAACCCAAGACCAACGTGGTAGGCCCCTGAACGATCGGGAATGCTTCGGCAGTTTTACATAGAGGATCTCGGGCAGGGCGTAAGACCCTCTGAGCAAAGGGAAATGACCCAGGACAAGTGTACATGAATTAATGCCCCTAAGCGATCAAGAGTGCCCGGGCAGGTTAACAGAAAAGGCCCCTTCAGGAGCGAGGGTTACTCCGCAATTGAGATCAAAGGAAAAGAGTCCTAGATCAATATAGCGGGCCCCTGTGCATCGGGGCCTCGGTGCCTTATCTCATTTGATCCCCAGAAACAGCACAGGGCCCTCCGAGAAGTGGAAATGACCCGAAGCCAATACGAAGGGTTCCGAGCAGCCGTGTGTACCCCGGCACATGGGGACCCGAAAAGGCGTATAGAGCCATCCGGGCGAATGGGAAGAAGATCGAGAGTATCCAGGCATGTAAGTAAATGGTGCCGCGATAGCAGCATAGGATTCTCGGAAAGAATTAAAAGTCCTCCCAATTGTCGCTTAATCTCAAAATCTCCCCCAATCACCACCCTCGAAGAATGAACTTTGTCAGCTCATTGCCCATTCACTTCCGCTTGCAACTGTTCTCGGTCGTCTGAAGGTGCAAAGACGTCCGATTTTTGTTTGTTTTTTTGTCATAAAACTGCGTCTGTTTTACCGGTCATCGGCCTATTCGGGGCGAAAGGGGGAAGGGCATGGCTCCGTGCCCGCCGCCCCCCCCCCCCCCGCCTCTCTCTCACGTGTATCTCCCATCGGCACAAACAGCTTAGCAAATGGGGCCTTAAAAAGAGCGCAGGGGCCTCCATTCAAATAAACGGTAACCAAGACAATGTGGAGTGCTCCGAACCACATAGCGCGCCCAAGCAGTCTAAAAGATGAGACCCAAAAATAGCGTAGGGATCTAAGCAAATGACAGGGAGCTGTAACGATCATAGACTAATGCAGAGGCCCATCAGTATATCGCGAGTGTGTCGATAGGTTAACCGAGACTGCAGGTTAACGTGAAGGTCCTCTGAGAAACCAACAACACCCTCACAGACTTACATATCGGGCCCCCGACTATAGCGCATAGAGCCTTTCGGGCAAATAGGAAGAGTCTCGAACGCCTTTCTTGAAGTGGAAGAAGAGAAGTGGAAGGGCTCTGATCGACAAAAGCGCCTCGGTATGCTAACAGAAAAGGCCTCGACAACTATACAGGGCCCTCCGAGCAAATGCAATGAAAACAAAGGCATTGTGGAAGGCTCCTTAACGATCGGATTAATCCTGCAAGTGGACATGTTGTGCTCGAAGAACAACTGCGTCTGTTCGGCTGGCAAAACGTTCCATGTCATAAGGATGATTTGAAATTAAGGACACTCTTTTGCGTTTAAAAGCCTGGCAATAGTTTTCCAGGACATGTAATGCTTGCCCCACATAGGTATCTGATGCCACTAAGCCGGAAACGGCTCTGCTCAGCACGTGCTCAAACAAAGAGTCATGTGCATTGCATTAAACTAAGCCCACATGTGTAAGCGACCGGGGTAGGACCTAGTGATAACATGTACGACGCAAGCAAATGAAGCCTTGATTTCGGCTGATGAACGCTTGCGCCTCACAAAAAAATTGTCGGGTTGGGCTGCCCGTAACTTGCCGGTTCGTCTTGGTCCGTCCATTTTTCTTACGAGTTTATACCATTTCAGAGCTGATGCCATAGGCGGATCCTGGGGGAAGGGGGGCACGGGGCCATGGCCCCTCCCCCCAAAAAAGCTGTGAGAGTGTGCTTTGGCCTCCCAAAACATTTCCAGAACTTCATAAAAGTTTTGTCTGCTTACCGTCTGTCTTAACTTTAACTGTTTTAACTGTGTTGTTTTAACTTCTGTTTATGATTCAAAAACATTTCGGTGCTTTTTTCGGTTTTGAATGGTGTCCCTAGTAGGTACTCACGAGAGGCGCCATGCACTGGACCTCGGACCCCGCACCAGCCAGCTGGCGACGAACGGTTGCCCCCCCCCCCCAAAAAAAAGAAACTACAGGCTAAATCCGCCCCCGGCTGATGCCCCCTTTCGATTGCGCGCGTTGGCGAGTAATTTAACATGGATGTTGCCAATTAAGTGTCACTCGAATGTATGATTGCCACAATCTTCAAGATAACTTTTTCAAATGTGAAAGAAGCTTTAGCGTGCGGCAAAGCTCTGCACAGTCCATCCTGCCTCTGACCTGATCTGACCAGACGTGACCTGTAGCATGGTCGCTGCTATCGGCCGCAGGTGATTCCAGTTCTGAGCATATAGCGAGCGCCCTAAGTGACTTAACCCACCCTGCCACGGGCGAGTGCATTGGAAGCCGGTGTTCTCGCCGACTGAGCCATCGGAACGTACATTCGGGGTTCGGGGGGGGGGGGGGGGGGCAAGTGGGTTACGTCAAGGTTACTGCGAATCAATTTGTCTCGACGTTATAAGCTCGGTGAATGCTTGAATTGCCAAATCAGCACGTCTTTGCATGTATACGGAATCTCTAGATCATGTGAGGCGGTGTTTGGGAGACAAAAGTGAATTGCAAAAGGAGCATGATACTTATGCATTCTGACCTTATTCCCTCCCACCTATGCGCTTGGTACATCAAACAAGGAACCGTTCAATTCATTTAACTTGTGTACTAGCTTCACTGGACATATTTCGGTAACAGTTCGGACGGTTCATCTCATCTGTGAAATGCACAAGGCTACTGTAGTTTGTGCACTTGTTGGCGCAAGCCTTGTGCATTCAGAAACTCACACAGGTCATGCAGCAAAAGGCGTTCGAGATACGAAACCGAAAGGCATCCAATGGGCTGCTCTTTCGGTAGCATCTCACGATTTGCGTGAGAAACTGCGACGCTGTCCTTATCAAGTTTCTCGTTTCGTTTTAGTTTAGCTAATTTCTCCTGCTCTTACCTATCTTCTGTCACATCTTACGAAATGACTTTTTATTCTGTGTTATCATGCCCTTTATTTCTTCATGAGGTGACATACTCGTCAGCACTCAGATTTTAACCGCTTGTGAGTTGCCCTGATCAAATGGAGCTTACCATAGCTACTAGCGTCGGACTATAGACATCCAAACGTTATTGGGATCCGAATCCCGACTCCCGTGATGCCCACACAGCTATGGTGTCATTTGTGCGGAAATATTTGAAGTGTCTTTAAGGGTTTTTATATAAGTTTGGCATGGCATATGGCTATAAGAAATCAGGGGCGTGGGTTTGCAAAGCAGGTTGGGAGCTGAGCGACAAAAGTGGCTAAACCTATCCACAAAGTCCACAAAATACAGAATCTTCTCTTATCTGTCCCACTTCTCCCAGCGTGTAATGTGAGGAGAAGGCTGGATCCATTTTCAGTTAAATAGTTGCTGCACCCGCCACGCACGGGCGTCTTCGGGTGCTACCGTGGCCGACGGATTTCGGGCAAGCGCTCGCGCGTGCTTACGCCTGATTACGGTCGTCACACAGACGTGGAAGGCGACTCACGCACGACTCGCAATGTGACGTATCCCAGGTAATATTGAACGTCAGCTCCTGACGTGGGAGCCGCCAACGGGCGTTGCGATGGACCGGTATGCTGTGCATGCGCAAAGGCCAAGGCAGTCGAAGGTCGCGGCTTGTTTTGGAGCCTGTCGTTATGTACACGTTCGGCGCATTCTGCCCATTCAGTCTGAGCTCCAGGAAGTTTCCGTTCTATGGGACCGCGACCACGCGGACGTGTAAGGCAGCCTCGGGTCGGATGGGCCGGAGGAGACTGGCCCATCCGCCCATCCGGTCTCAGATGACGCCTTCAGCTGAGTCTCCCGAGCCAGCAAGTAGCAAGGCGGCCAGGCTGTTACGTCTCGCTCCCAGGCCAAGTGGGTCGAGGAACCTTGCTCTCCATGGCCGGCATGCTCGCCGCATCTTTCCCCTCTTGGAGAAGTGGTCGAGCAGAAGCTGCAGTAGCCAGTTTAAAGAAGTACTGGTGGTCCGCCTAAGAGCGCGTCACAAGCCTCCGAAGTACCATCATCTTCACATGACAAAGTAGCACTAGGTGGACACGTGGCAGAGAGCGCAAAAATATCATTTAAAAAGGTAGCTATTAGCACGAATTTGAGCAAATCAAAGATCAAGCGGAGCTCAAGACGCTGGAGTCGCAGCACATCCGTGATCTTCGGCCGAAGCGGAACATACAGTTGCCATCCTGGAACCTTGTTTTATGCCTTGTTTTTTTATTATGTTAGACGCTTAGTAACATGTGTGTCATAGTCGTGATGCACACTGATACTTGCTGGTAATTTCTGTACATCCTGATACCCGGTATGGATCATCGAAACCTTTCGGCTTAGCCATCTGTGCTTCGGACAGCTCTTTACAGTAACGTATCGGGCGCTAAGACGTGGTCAACTGAATAACTGGAATGTTCGTGAGGTTCGCGGAATGTTCGTAGTGTCTGATGTTCGTGGAGGAATTTGCTAATCTCATACGCGATGTAGGTTACCGTAACCTTCCGGTGCCTTTTGCCTTTTTGCGTTTTTATTTTGCGTTGTCGTTTTGCCTTTTCCGCTTTTTGGTGCAGTCCTTAGCTTGAAATCATGTATTAGATGCTTGGTTGTGAGAGCTCGGACAATCTTGTTTTTTTTTCGACATATTTTGTGGCAATATCTGTAAAGATTCGAAATATTATTTGTATTAACGTGTCTTAATTTGTTTAATTCGGTGCTAGGACGCGAGGGCTTGAATCAGTCTCACCGGAGTACGTCAGAACCGTTACCGCTCCACGGCCCCCTCTTCCTACTAGCCCTCAGGGCCCACGTGTGAAAGGCCTGCTCTTTACAGAGCTGTGCAACTGAGTTCTATATCGCCCAATTTCGATGAATTCTGTACTTAAAGAAATGCTGTTTAATCACCTGCGCCGATCCACTGCCGTTTTTGTCAAGTCTGACTTTCACGGCTTACCAGGTCCAAGTTCTCATGCTCCGCGTGCCGTGAATTCTCCGACTTTTAAGCCACGCTGCGCAATCTCAGGGACGAAGCCGGCAATGCTCCGGATCCATAATTGAAAAGTGGTGTGTTCGAGGCGAAGTCGTTCCAGAATTTGCTTTCCACCATTCTATTATGTAAGATGGTGAATTGATTGCCGCAGCCCATACATGCTGCCAGTGTAATGCAGGATACTGATCACTGATGGCTTCTTTGACATATTCTGGACAAAACATTTCTTTTACTTAAAAAATTCACGATTGTAGCGATTATGCCACGCTACATTCAGCGCGACTGCTCAATAAGTTCAAGCAAAAGTCATGGCCCTAAATTGCACATCCAGAAGATTTTAGTGTTATGCTGCAGTTCATGTACTGAACTTTATTCTACCATGCATGTATTACCCTGGTTCTGAATGGCCTAATGAAATGAAAGTTTCGTGATGTTCGTGCAACGT
>NW_023596448.1:33094381-33109833 GCF_011947565.3 Pollicipes pollicipes
GGGTCGCTCCTCAGCGGTCACCAGCGGGTTCACTCCTCAGCGGTCACCAGCGGGTTCGCTCCTCACGGTCCAGCGGGCCGTCCTCAGCGGTCACCGGGTTCGCTCCTCAGCGGTCACCAGCGGGTTCGCTCCTCAGCGGTCACCGGGGGTCGTCCTCAGCGGTCAGCGGGTCGCTCCTCAGCGGTCACCAGCGGGTGTCCGCTCCTCAGCGGTCACCGGCGGGTCGCTCGGTCTGTTATGGGCGGGTCGGGCAGCGACCCAGCGTGGGAGGGAAGGTGACCCGGGTGGGGAGGAGGGTGGCGGCAGGGCGAGCAGGCGGGCGGGGCGGCACCGCGCTACCCGTCAGCCCGGCTCGCCAGCGCCGCGAAAACAGACCGTAAATCGACGCCGGTGCAGGCGGAGCAAACATCGCTTGCACCATTTGCACAGCCGGCAACGTCTCGAATTGGGCATCTTGCGACATTCACAGCCTCCGTCGCCCAGGTCGACGTATTGGGCTCGTCACGCGACCAAGAGCGTTTGCTCTGCACCATCATCCGCTTGGAGATTTAATTTGGTGCAAAGCTGCAAATCAGTAGGCTGCTCTGGATGTAATTTGGCAACGTTCCACAAACACATTATTTCTTTCAATCCACCGATTTTTTTGAGGCACTTAAAAACGATGTATGCGCGCACGAATGAAACAAGGGCTGAAGTCCTGTCCTGTGTTCAGGGTATCTGGACGGAGTTTTTTTTTTGTCCAGAGGGAGGTGCTTACCGCCACAATGTTAGGAACGCTGACAAACTACCCTCAGGCATCCGACCGTTAATCGCTGTGCTGTTCCGACAGCTTTATTGGCCGTAGCGCCGCGGCTACACCAGGTCTCGCCTGCCGCCCTGCCGGCGCCGGCTTTGATTCCGGAAAACACGGAGCGGCCCGCGGCAGCACTGAGGCAGCGGCGAATCCCGCCCGTCTGCAGCTGCCGCAGTCGTGACGACCTCTACTGCCGTGCCGCTCAGACGCGCACGGGCGCCGCCGACGGTTACCGCCCGGGCGCGACGTACCACCTCCCCGACCGGCCGACCGGCGCCGCCCGGAGCTCCCCGACGGCACCCTCGGGCGCGACTGACCACCTCTCCGACCGGCCGACCGGCGCCGCCCGGAGCTCCCGACGGCACCCTCGGCGCGACTGAACCTCTCCGACCGGCCGACCGCCCCGCGCAGGCGCAACGGACATCTCCTCGACCGGCCGACCAGCGCCGCCAGGAGCTCCCGACGGCGCCGGCCGGGCGCGACTGACCACATCCCTGACCGGCCGGCTGGTGCCGCCCGAAGCCCCCGACGGTGCCGCCCGGGCGCAACAGACCACATCCCTGACCGGCGGCTGGCGCCGCCCTGAGATCCCCACGGCACCACCCTGAGCTCCCGAAGGTAGGAGCAGGGCAGGAGTTCTTAGGAGCAGGAGCTTTACCTATCTAATCTATATCCTATCTAAGAAGCTCTCTCTCTCTATCTTCTTCTCGCCTCAGTCTATCTCTCTCTCTTCTCTCTCCTCTCTCTCTCTCTCTCTCTCCTCTCTCTCTCTCTCTCTCTCTTCTCTCTCTCTCTCTCTCTCTCTCTCTCTCTCTCTCTCTCTCTCTCTCTCTCTATCTCTCTCTCTCTCTCTCTCTCTCTCTCTCTCTCTCTCTCTCTCTCTCTCTCTCTCTCTCTCTTCTATCTCTTCTCTCTCACCTCTATGTTTCTGGCTCAATTACCCATTCGACTATGATAACGGCTCGGCAGAACTTTGGGGCACGTCAGTAAGGGCAGGCACAAATACAAACCTCCGGACTTTATGATTGCTGGCACGTAATGGCATGTGGAATGGCGGCCCACCTGCAGAGTGTTTACAATTATTTCACATGCATGCCAACAGGTGGTATGCTTAAAATCCTTAAATGGCAGTCTGGCTATCACCAGACCACGCTGTGACAAACACTCGTTAAGAACAAATTACTGCCGACAGGAACCTTCACCGGCCAAGGCAGTGCTGAGGGCAGGATCAATACCTCGCACATCACCTCCCACAGCTTGTAGGTGAGGCATTCACGCGGCGACTCCTGTGCTGGTGAGCTGGAGCGCTGCGACGGTGCCAACATCACCTTCTTAAGCAAGACGGTCGGTCTTCTACGCGGCCAAGTCCTATTAGCATTGAAAACTGAAGACACGCCGCAAAGGGATTGACAAGTGGTGGGCACAAAAAAGCAAGCATTCGGTTTGTCGGCACCAGATACCGGTCGGAACGCAGACTTTGGATTCTGTTCGGTCGTGCGCCGACAGCGCAAGGTTCGTGATCTCATTGGCGCGTAGCTATGTCCTCTGTCGTTAACGCCCGGAGCCTGATTCTCCTGTGGATGACGGCCGGCATGCTCTGGACGTCTGAGGGCTGCATGGACACAACCTGGAGTTATGGCACGCTCGATGCTGGCGAAACCCTCCAAACGTTCACGCTCGTCCCCACCGATGATGACAGCTGCAGCTGCTGTGCTTTATGCCACCAGAATCCCACGTGCGCCAGCCTCAGCTTCAGGACCTCTTCAGGAGAGTGCCAGCTTTACGGTAGCGTGGCCAGCTACGCCACCCTGACACCAGACAATCGTCGCGACTGGAAGTACTTTGTCATGCCAGGTCGCTCGCAGCACGAGCAGTTTTGCCGCAATGACTCCGACTGTCCACCGAACGACTCTTGCCGTGGTCGCGTTTGCACCGACCTGCAGGCGGTCACCTGCCGTGTCATCATGGAGACGTGGGGGCGCTGGCGCAAAGTATGGCTGGTACATCCCCAAGATCTACGGCTGGCTCAACAACGAGCCACTGGCCCTAGCCTGCCTTTGGATCGAAATGAGGGATATACACGACTGATGTTGAGCTGGCGAAGCCGCCAATTTGACCGCACTGAAGGCAGTAACAGCTACTTCATGAACCACAACTCGAGGCTGGTCAACCCAAATGGCCCCCACTCCATTCTCTATCTGGCCGAAGACATCCGCCCAGTCAGGCACAGATCCAAACTTCAAGATGAGAATCCTCAAACCGGGAACACATTACGATTACATCCACATCGAGGCCGCCAGAAGCGAGCAAGTCCTGGCTGATACTGTACGAGAGATCACTGGTTCGGCCCGGCCATCCCAGTCGAGTGGCCTAACTTCCTCTGAAGTAGTCATGCCTTGGATGCCTCCGACAGGACCCGTTCTCCTCTCGGTGAACCGCAACTCGTATCAGCACTGGGAATACAAGGGTGAGATTGCACGCAAAGATGGCCAAGTCTATTGGGGCCAGTATTCGACCTACTCTATCGCTTTCTTCATCCGTGAGTAGCTTCGGCTCACTCTGACACATGAACCCCATTGAAGGAAATGGGGTGGAATGTCGTGCGGGTCCCGCCACTAGACCCAAAAAGCACCAGTTTCTCAAATGGCGCAGGCGAACCCAGCTCTCTATAGCTGAAGCATATTGGGTGAGCCGTAGACGATTTCGGTAGGTAAGGTATAAATGACCGCACGCGCGGGGTCACATTGTTAATGTTTTTGGTGTTCTTATAAAAAGAACGAAGACCAAAACGCATTTCTCAGCTCTCGTTGCACGGCACGGAAGCATGACAAGTTAACAATTATGCATGGCGTATGTAACGGTTTTGTGTTCAAGACCAGCCAGTCGCCACAAATTGTCTCGTAATATTTGGCACATTCTTTAGTTTCTTAATTTGACGGTGACGTATTAGCATTCTGGGCTGGCGTTTAACATTCGTGGTTAATGTTTGTTGTCTTGCGCACCACTCCATGCCGTAACAGAAGTATTGTCCCGAGGCTTCGCACATACTGCCTCCTGTCGGCGATGACCCGTGACCCGCAGGATATCGCGCAACTGATCGGCATTGGAACATCAGCCGGTGGAACTTTGTGTCAGTCTCATTATGGTCAGAATACGCTTTGTGTCAATCTGATCGTTACCACACTCGACTGTTTGTTAGTCTGATCGTTACCACACTCCACTGTTTGTCAATCTGATCGTTACCAGACCCCACTTTGTGTCAGTCTGACCGTTACCAGACCCCACTTTGTGGCAATTTTGTGTTTACCAGACGCACTTTGCATCAATCTTACCTTTACCAGACCCATTTTGTCCCACTATCATTATAGTCAGAATTCACTTTGTGTCAATCTGACCGTAACCAGACCCCACTTTGCGTCAATCTGATCGTTACCACACTCCACTGTTTGTAAATATGATCTTTACCAGACCCCATTTTGTGTCAGTCCGATCTTTACCGGACCCACTTTGTGTCAGTCTGATCTTTACCAGACCCACCTTGTGTCAATCTCATTATGGTCAGAATCCACTTTGTGTCAATCTGATCGGTATCACTCTCCACTGTTGGCCAATCTGATCGTCGCCAGACTCACTTTGTGTCAGTCTGATCGTTACCAGACCCCACTTTGTGTCAACCCGATCGTTACCAGATTCCATTTACTTATCCGTTCGCCTAGTAGGACACGCATCGCCTTCAATGACACTCTGAGGGAGTTCAGCTTGGGCATACGGCAGTGACCGAATGCTGTCCAGGCAGCGGCTGGGTTCCATGCAGCCTTACCGTAGGGATGCGTCCTCGATCAGTCCTCCATCTTCAGTGAAGAAAGGCCCGAAGGAGCACGCAGCGGGTCTCCATGCGTGTGTAACGCTCCAATACAACCTACGGGTCTGAGCGTGGTCGTGAGGTCGATGCAACGGCTGCTGATTGGGTTGTGGTGTGCGCAATGCTGCCTCACCGAGGGGGCCCTTCCTCTCCATCACCACTGATACCCCTCCCCCCCCCCATGTGTGTCCACACTCTGAGACAAGGTCCTGCTGTCCAGGCTGTATTTGTCCTGGCCCCTCACAGCCCAAGATGAAATATCCTCATACCTCCGCACCTCTAGTGATGAAGCCTTCAGTTAGCCGATCACTCTATGTTTTGTGCGGAGTCTGTCTCAAGTGTGAGGCCCAGGGATGATCCAAGGATAGGTATCTTGCTGGCACACAAGGGCCTGCCGTCAGCTGGTCGGTCCGTCCTCAATTTAAGGTTTTCACGACAAATGAGGGAAATTTACAAGTGTCAAAAATGAACTATCTACTGATCTTCGTACCGTATGAAAATCAGTGCAAAAGCCAGCAGCCCCTGCCTGACTTTTGACCGACTGGCAAAAAGCTAAGGTCATGCAACCGTATTTTGTTGGCGGTATCCGCTGCTGTTCTTGCACTATGCGCCATCCCGATCACGTGAAGACATTCCGTCACAGAAATCATAAGTTCTGGCTTGAAATGCATAGTCTTTTCCGTATTGATTGCCGTGTTAGAAATATGCGTGCCCTCCTCGAAAATATTATCAGAAATCGCACCCTACGCGCACCACTTGCTGCACTTAAGTGAAACAATCATGGTGGTACATATAAGAATGATACTTGGGAGAAGTCACCAAGCTTCAAAAACGTGTTTCAAACGGCTTAGAACTTCAGGCCTAAAACCAAGCTTGGACACCGACTACAACCATCGCGAGAGGCGCGTTACAGCCCAGTGTGTCGAGCTTAGACACTGTACGGGTTTTGAGTTCTGATGCTATGTCATGCTCTGGCAATCTGTGTCCCGTGACTTTGTCATGCTCTGGCAATCTGCGTCCCGTGACTATGCCATGCTCTGGTGATCTGTGTCCCGTCGCTTCGCGCCATGTGCTTTATGTCCTGTGATATTCGTTCGTTTCTCTTAAGTGTATATATGTGCAAGTAAATCTTTAGAAGTGTGAAATGTAGGTGCCAGTTGGATGTGTCAGTCGCAGTAAGATAATGAAAACGGTGTAGTCCTGGACGCCATTCTGCTTTCGTCGACAGATTTAGAAGCGTTGGAATGAAAGATGGCTGCCGCCCAGGGATCATTCCAAGCCGGAGTCACATAAGGACTTGTCCTGTTTCTCTGTGAAAGCCGCTTGCCCGTCCGAACAAGCAGTAGGAATGCTGATAGGCTGCGCGGTTGTCGTTTAGTTTTGCTGACATTTGCAGGCTCTTGTTCAATAAACTGGTGCAGTGATGCGTGCGCTTTGACCCATGGCGCATGATGAAGCCATGTGCTTTGTGGAGATTTGGGCCCAGGCAGTAATCGTTACCAAACTGATTTGAAAGTGAGATAGTACAATGTATTTTCAGCTCCCATTCGCAGACTTTCCATACGCGACGCCGATCATCTTTTGTTGTTATCTACATGGCTGGAAGTGATGATATTCACATATGATCGCAATCTCCTCTGAGAGAGGTACTTGGGCGGGGATACAGCAGTCACCTCCGCCCCGAAAGGCGTCGCACTGACTTGCCATTTTTCTGATTGTCTGTACAAGAGCAGGTCATAAGTTTCGCACCTCATGCACACAGTTCTCACTGCAACTTGCGGTGTAGCTTGCACCCAGGTGTGAAAAGGCTTCTGATTTACTGGATATGACCGGTGACGAAAACTGACATGTTTGAGAACCAAGTGGTGACAAAATCGCAAAAATGCGAACAAACTTCAAACGACCAGACCATATTACAAGTTACTATCCCAGCTTTCCGAAATTCAAAGCTTAGCATTGGTCTATGTTCGTTAACGCTGACAGCGTGAGCATGTGCAATAGACGTGTCGAAACGTTGACGTGTCGCTGTATGAGCACATTGGGCCATAAGATGCTGCCAAACATAATAGCTTTAATCAGAGTGTTTTTTAGCAGATGCCAAAAATATACTATATCCTTTATTTACCAGTGCTGACGTCACAGATCAACGGTTAAACCATGTTTCTTCAATGCCCCTAAGATCAGTGTTTTTCACAGATTTTTCAGCCAAGATTCATTTCACATACTAAACGGTATAAAATGCGAAACAACTAGGCTTACCACTAGTCGTAGGGATCGAGGCTGTCCACAGCATACTGCGACGAACGTGATCAGTTCGCTACGAACGTGATCCTCTACGCAATGTTTGAAGCGTCGTGCCGTTTGAGACAGATGGGCTCGAGCGATCGCCATGAGATAATACTTTGGGTTCAGTGCAGGGCTCTGGGCTGCTGTTGGTTGTGTCATGTCGTGAGAAACGGACTGGCTAGAAGAACGTTTCTGATCGTCAGCTTTTTAATGTAATAACGTTAAAAAGCCCCGCCCATCTAGGATTGTTTTTTGTGGATACCTGAGCTGCAGCTTCAGGGCGAAACCGAGGACGTTGGAGAGACACATGCCAAATATTCATTCGGGGCTTTTTGCTGCTGAGGGGAACAACGGTTTTGAGGTAAGAGGCTGAACATCACTGGCGTAGGTCTCTCACAAAGCCCGTTGCACCTCCGACTTAGCGTACTGATTGCTGGACAGGCGTGAGATAAAACGCTTCTTATTGGCATCGTATTGCATACAAAGGCAAGTGAAGGTGCCAGGGGGTGTTAAAAAATGTCGTTTGCGTCTGTTGATACCAACGTTCTATGGGTTTTGCTCTAAATTATCGGGATCTTGTTAGGAAGTGTGAGTTCTGCACCGCCAATGATTATGCGAAGATGGTGAAGCTCGCCTACTCTTCCAGCTGATTGTGCGATGACGCCACAATACCAAGGTGGTATTGTTTTCAAGTGCTTGTAGAACCACATTATCGGTAAACGTAGGGCTACAGGGATGCGGTTTTGCAAAGAATGTAGACTTGAGGGATGGAGTGGGGGGGGGGGGGGGGGGCAAGAAAAAATGTCTGAGCCTGCCTTCGAAATTGACTTCAAACGGGTTTCTCCACAGATTTGACGTACTCTCTTTTCACAGTTGGCAGCAAGGGTGTAGTTTTTCGAAATAATTTTCGAGGATGAACCCTAATAATTAGTACTAATGAAACAGAATAGTTAAAACGACAACTGAAAATAGGCATCCAGTCTGCTTATGCTAGGTATGCGTTTATCTGATAACTTTATTAATTTAGTCTCAAACATCATTCAGTGTTTGATGGTCAGCATATGATACTTAAGTGTAAATGAACTCTCGAAACAAAAATGTTTGATTGTTACGCCGCACTGCATTAAATTTGTCTTCGTATTGTGGTTTATTACATTTACAGTTATATTGTGACGGTTTCTGGAAGATTTGGCTCCAAGTGGCAATTTAAATGGGCCCAAATTTTGTCAGTGACAGAAAAGGCCCTTTCTCACCCCTGTTTGCACCCTCAAGTCGTTAGTCGGTGCATTCAGGTAAGAAACCGTACGAAACCAACCAATTACTCTTCCAGAGCGTACGTTGTGAAGAACCGAATACCCAGGGTTCAGCTCACGTTAGTGGCTTTTTACAGCCTTTCGGGACGTAATTACCGCACGGAATGGCTTGCCTCACCATTCTTGTTTCTTAAGCATCTACTAAGAGCAGTCTAAGTCTGCAGTCAAAGATAAACTAGGGCCAGCGACCTATCGTGACCATGAGTATAGGACTAAGCAAAATTAGTGGCACTAATGGGCGGGGTGTGGAGGGGAGGATTCAAAGTCGATCAAATCGGCGGAATAGATGTACACAAATTTGCCGTAGTTTTTTTTATTAAGATACCTTGTGGTCTCACCGTATTATATATATATATATATATATATATATATATATGTATATATATATATATATATATATATATATATATAGACGGTTGATTTGTCAGCTCCCGCAGCTACAAATCGGTCATCTTTTCGGAGTTCTTCAGCTGCTCTATGGAGGGCTTTTGAAGATGTTTGATTCTACAGTTCCATCGTGTCTTTGCACTCGTTCAAACAGGCGATCCCTGAGCTTTGTGTTGATCCCGACTTTCTGCTCGTTTTGAAGCTTAGTTACATCTTGGTATCAAACCTAAGTTCTAATTTCTTATCGAGAGCGTCATATTCATTTCGGTTGCAACAGTTCAGACCGAAGCTTAAATTTCCTTTTGGTCACGGGTGAATGTGACAACCGGCAGATTGATGTACTTATCCTAAGACTCTGGTACTGTGACTGTGATGTCACCGTTTTATATGTTCGATAACTTTCGAACCGGGACAGCCTGTCCGCAGGCAGGTACAGACCGAACACGCCGGATTATACACGGGTGCGGACCGAGCACGCCCGATTATACGCGGGTACGGACCGAGCACGCCGGATTATACGCGGGTACGGACTGAGCACGGCCGGTCCCGTGGACAGGTACAGACTGAGCACGGCGAAGTGTAGATACTAACGGACCGAGCATGGCAGCTGTGCATACAGGAACGGACCGAGTACCGCGGTATATGAGCTATAGGTACGTCGCGAGCACGGCAGCCGCGTGGGCACGTACGTCTCGATCACGGCAGCCACGTGAAATGTACGTTCCGAGCACGGTAGCCACGTGAACAGGTACGTCCCGAGCACAGCCGGCCCGCAGACAGGCACAGGCCGAGTGCGCATCTCCGCGTCCAGATGCAGGCAGCTACGAAGCCTCCGGTCTTTTCATTTTCGGCACCCTTGGCAGACAGTCCTGACCACGCGCTTGCAGCTAGGATGCCCGCTATAGCGCGAGTGCTTACAGCGGGGCTATCACGATTGTTTGGCAGTTTGAGCCGCCAGACACACTGTTCAGGCGACCCAGAGCAAGACTGTGCCCGTACCATCCTTATGTAAATAAAAATAGGCCGCCAGACCGAAGGGTCTATGTCAGGCTGAGATATGTCCGTGACCTCACTCTGCCTCCGGCGCTGGTTGACGCAGCGTTAATCTCAGGGCAGGGTAATCGCGCCACAGCTGCTGCCATGACCTGGGCAAGCCCTGGGCAGACTCTCTGCTCTTCGCTAACGTGCCTTCATTCCCAAATTATCATACTGCTTTTCTAACTGTGGGTTTACCGCAAGGAAGCCGGGAATGAGACCACCTATTGGCCGCCATACTACAATATTTCGGAGAAGATGTTTGCAAAATTATAGATGTGTGCGTCCCATTTCAAGGAACAAGGCCACTTATAATGGTGCAAGAGCACATGTCCAGGTGCAATGGACACAGACCATAAAGTAGTGATTCATGCTATAAACCTACCAAACAGCTATGCGTATCAGAGTCATGTAAAACTGTGCCATCGGAGATTGAGCAGGTTGTTAATGACGCATGCCCAACCTCCGATTCATGTCAATGACGATGAATCGGGTGTTCTTATGCTGAATAAAATTGACCTTTCGTATACTAGGGTTAAACACCGCTATCAGTCAAGCATTGGTTATATTAACAAACCTCGACGCGTCGAAACTGTGCTCATGGTCACGAGTGGACGAGGAAAAGCAAACGAAAAACATGGAGGGATGTAAGGCACGTGAAATGCAACACAAATACTCTGTATTTAAACACACACTGCCAACAGATCGGGTCCCCGCATTGCTAACACCTGATTCATGGACCCACGCTAAGGGCTGCACGAGATTCGGCAGGTAAGCCGGAAGGTTACGATGACCCACATCGAGCATTAAGCCAAAGTCACTTCCCACGAACATGGGGCATCGTGAACGTTGCACGAACATCACGAAACTTCCATTTCACTAGGCCATTCAGAACCAGGGTAATACATGCATGGTAGAATGAAGTTCAGTACATGAAATGCACCATAACACTAAAATCTTCTGGGCAATTTAGGGCCATGACTTGCTTAAGCTTATTGGGCAGTCGCGCTGAAGGTAGTGTGGCGCATTCGCTGCAATCGTGAATGCGTTTAAAGTAAAAGAAATGTTATGTCCAGAATATGTCAAAGAAACCATCAAGAACCAGTATCCTGCATTACACTGGCAGCATGTATGGGCTGCGGCAATCAATTCGCCATCTTACATAGAGAACTGGTGAAAGCAAATTCCGGAACGACTCCGCCTCGAACACATCACTTTTCAATCATGGATCGAGCGCATGGCCGGCCGCGTTCCTGAGATTGCGCAGCGTGGCTTAAAGTGGCGTGGCTTAAAGTGGCGTGGCTTAAAAGTCGGCAAATTCACGGCACGCCGAGCGTGAGAACTTGGACTTGGTAAGCCGTGAACGTCGTGAGACCTTGGACTTGGTAAGCCGTGAACGTCAGACTTGACAAAAACGGTAATGGATCGGCGAAAGGTAATTAAACAGCATTTCTTTTAGTACCGAATTCATCGAAATTGGTGATGTAGAACTCAGTTTACAGCTCTGTAAAGAGCAGGCCTTTCACACGTGAGCCCTGACGGCTAGTAGGAAGAGGGGGCCGTGGAGCGGTTGTGGTTCTGACGTACTCCGGTGAGACTGATTCAAGCCCTCGCGTCCTGACATTTAATTTAAAAGGAATTAAGACACGTAAATCCAAATAATGCTCCGAATCTTTACAGATTTGGTGTCTGCATCTGTTTTTAGACATATTTTAGATTCGATTAGATTAGAAATATTACTGTACTTGATACAGCAATCTTTACAGATATACACAACGTATGTCGAAATAACAAAATTGTCCGAGCTCTCGCAACCAAACATCTAATACATGATTTTAAGCTAAGGGCTGCGCCAAAAAGCCAAAAAGGCAAAACGGCAAAGCAAAATAAAAACGTTAAAAGGCAAAAGGCTCCGGAAGGTTACGGTAACCTACATCGCGTATGAGGTTAGCAAAATCCTCCACGAACATCAGGGGCTACGAACATTCCGCGAACCTCATGAACATTCCGGTCATTCAGTTTATCACGTCTTAGCGCCCGATACGTTACTGTAAAGAGCTGTCCGAAACACAGATGGCTGAGCCGAAAGGTTTCGGTGACCATTACCGGGTATCAGGATGTGCAGAAATTTACCAGTGGGTATCAGTGTGCACCACGACTATGATATACATGTCACTAAGCGCGTCTAATCCAAAAAATACCCAAACCAGGTCCCAGGATGGCAATTGTATGTTCCGCTTCGGCCGAAGATCACGGATGTGCTGCGACTCCATCGTTTTGAGTTCCGCTTGATCTTTGAATTACTCAAATTCGTGCAATAGATACCACTTTAAAATTGATATTTTTGCGCTCTGCTCCATTGCCACGTGTCGACCAACTTTGTGTTCTTCTACTTCGTCATGTTTTGGAAGATGATGGTACTTCGGAGGCTTGTGACGCACTTTTAGGCGGACCACCACTACCTCTTTGAACTGGCTACTGCAGCTTCCGCTCGACCACTTCTTCAAGAGGGCAAAGATACGGTTAACATGCCGGCCATGAAGAGCAAGGTTCCTCGACCCACTTGGCTTGGGAGTGAGACGTAACAGCCTGGCCGCCTTGCTACTTGCTGGCTCGGGAGACTCAGCTGAAGGCGTCATCTGAGACCGGATGGGCGGATGGGCCAGTCTCCTCCGGCCCATCCGACCCGAGGCTGCCTTACGCGTCCGCGTGGTCGCGGTTCTATAGAGCGGAAACTTCCTGGAGCTCAGACTGAATGGGCAGGATGTGCCGAACGTGCACATAACGACAGGCTCCAAAACAAGCCGCGACCTTTGACTGCCTTGGTCTTGGCGCATGCGCAGCATAGCCGTTCCTTCGCAACGCCCGTTGGCGGCTCCCACGTCAGGAGCTGACGTTCAATATTACCTGGGATACGTCACATTGCGAGTCGTGCGTCAGACACGCGGCCGTCGCCATCCGCGTCTGTGTGACGACCGTAATCAGGCGTAAGCACGCGCGAGCGCTTGCCCGAAATCCGTCGGCCACGGTAGCACACCGAAGACGCCCGTGCGTGGCGGGTGCAGCAACTATTCAGCTGAAAATGGATCCAGCCCTCTCCTCACATACACGCTTGGGGAAGTGGGACAGATAAGAAAAGATTCTGTATTTTGTGGACTTTGTGGATAGGTTTAGCCACTTTTGCCGCTCAGCTCCCAACCTGCTTTGCAAACCCACACCCCTGATTTCTTATAGCCATATGTCATGCCAAACTTATATAAAAACCCTCATTAGACACTTCAACCATTTCCGCACAAATGACACAATAGCTGTGTGGGCATCACAGTAGTCGGGATTCGGATCCAAATAACTTTTGGGTGTCTATAGTCCGACGTTACTAATTATGGTAATCTCCATTTGATCAGAGCAACTCACAAGCGGTTAAAATCTGAGTGCTGACGAGTATGTCACCTCATGAAGAAATAAAATGCATGATAGCATAGAATAAGAGAGACTTTTCGTAAGGTGTGACAGAACATGAGTAAGAGCAGAACTTAGTTAGAGCTAAAATAAAACGAGAAACATGATAAGGACAGTGTTGTAGTTGCTCACGTATATCGTGAGATACTCCCGACAGAGCAGCCCAGCGGGATAACTTTCGGTTTCAGTATCTCGAACGCCTTTTGCAGCATGACCTGTGTGAGTTTCTGAATGCACAAGGCTTGCGCCAGCAAGTGCACAAACTACAAAAGCCTTGTCGCGCATTTCACAGATGAGATGAACCGTGTGAACTATTACCGAACCGTGCGAACTATTACCGAACCGTGCGAACTATTACCGAAGCAATATCCAGTGAGGCTAGTACAACAAGTTAAATGAATTGAACTGTTCGTTGTTTGATGCACCAAGCGCATAGGTGAGAGGGAATAAGGTCAGGATGCATAAGCATCATGATCCTTTTGTAATTACTTTGGTCTCTTAAACGCCGCCTCACATGATCTAGAGATTCCGTATGCTTGTAAAATACGTGCTGATTTGACAATTCATCAAGCGTTCACTGAGGCTTATAACGTCGAGACAAATTGAATCGCAGTAACCTTGACGTAACCCACTGTCCCCCCCCCACCCCCCCCCAGAAACCCCGGATGTACGTTCCGATAGCTCAGTCGGCGAGAACGCCGGCTTCCAATGCACTCGCCCGTGGCGGGGTGGGTTGAATCACTTAGGGCGCTCGCTATATGCTTCAGAACGGGAATCACCTGCGGCCGACTAGCAGCGACCATGCTACAGGTCACGTCCTGGTCAGGTCAGGTCAGAGGGCAGGATGGACTGTGCAGAGCTTTGCCGCACGCTAAAGCTTCTTTCACATTTGAAAACAAGATTTTCTTGGAGATTGTGGCAAGCAAAGATTCGAGTGCTACTAAATTGGCAACACCCATGTAATTACTCGCCAACGCTCGCAATCGAAAGAGAGGCATCAGCCAGGGGCAGGTTTAGCCTGGAGTTTGGGGGGGGGGGGGGGTCAAACCGTCCATCGCCAGCTGACTGGTGTGGGATCCGAGGTCCAGTGCATGGTGCCTCTCGCGAGTACCTAGTAGGGACACCATTCAAAACCGAAAAAAAACACCGAAATGCTTTTGAATCTTATACAGAAGTTAGAACAAAACAGTTAAAACAGTTAGTTAAAACAGACGGTAAGTAAACGAAACTTTTATGAAGTTATGGGAATGGTTTTGGGGGGCCAAAACATACTCTCAGAGCTGTTTGGGGGGGCCATGGCCCCGTGCCCCCCCCCCCTCCCCCCCCAGGATCCGCCTATGGCATCAGCTATGAAATGGTATAAACTCGCAAGAAAAATGAACGAATCACAGGGGAACCGGCAAGTTACGGGCAGCCCAACCCGACAGTCTTCTTTTTGTGAAACGCAAGCGTTCATCAGGCCGAAATCAAGGCTTCATTTGCTCGCGTCGTACATGTTATTACTAGGGCATACCCCGGTCGCCTACACATGTGGGCTTAGTTTTAATGCAAGGCACAATGACTTTCTTTGTTTGAGCACACTCTGAGAAAGAGCCGTTTCCGATTAGTGACATCAGATACCTATGGGGGCAAGCATCAGGTGTCCTGGAAAACTACTGCTAGGCTTTAAACGCAAAAGAGTGTCCCTTAACTTCAAATCAGCCTTATGATATGAAACCTTTTGCCAGCCGAACAGACGCAGTTGTTCTTCGAGCACAATATGTCCACTTGCAGGACTAATCCGATCGTTAAGGAGCCTTCCACAATGCCTTTGTTTTCATTGCATTTGCTCGGAGGGTCCTGTATAGTTGTCGAGGCCTTTTCTGTCAGCGTACCGAGACGCTTTTGTCGATCAGAGCCCTTCCACTTCTATTCTTCCACTTCAAGAAAGGCGTTCGAGACATTTCCTATTTGCCCGAAAGGCTCTATGCGCTATAGCCAGGGGCCCGATATGTTAATCTGTCAGGGTGTTGTTGGTTTCTCAGAGGACCTTCACGTTAACCTGCGGTCTCGGTTACCTATCGACACACTCGCGATATACTGATGGGCCCTCTGCATCAGTTTTACGATCGTTACAATTCCCTGTCACTTGCTTAGATCCCCACGCTATTCTTGAGGCTCATCTGTCAGACTGCTTGGGCACTCTATGTAGTTCAGAGCACTCCACATTGTGTCTTGGCTACCGTTTATTCGAATGGAGGCCCCTGCGCTCTTTTTAAGGCCCCATTCACTAAGTTTGTTTGTGCCGATGGGAGATCCACATGAGAGGGCGGGGGGG
>NW_023596448.1:33110833-33127590 GCF_011947565.3 Pollicipes pollicipes
TAAGAGCTCTCTCTCTCTCTTCTCTCTCTCTCTCTCTCTCTCTCTCTCTCTCTCTCTCTCTCTCTCTCTCCTCTCTCTCTCTCTCTCTCTCTCTCTCTCCTCTCTCTCTCTCTCTCTCTCTCTCTCTCTCTCTCTCTCTCTCTATGTTCTGGCTCACTTACCCATTCGACTATGATAACGCGTCGCAAGAACTTTGGGGCACGCAGTAAGGGAAGGCACAAAATACAACCTCCGGACTTTATGATTCGCTGGCACGTAATGGCATGTGAATGGCGCCCACCTGGAGAGTGTTACAATTATTTCACATGCATGCCAACAGGTAATGCTTAAATCTTAAATGGCAGTCGGCTGAGCACCAGACACGCTGAAAACACTCGTTAAGAACAAATTACTGCCGACAGGAACCTTCACCGCCAAGGCAGTGCTGAGGGCAGGATCAATACCTCGCACATCACCTCCCACAGCTTGTAGGTGAGGCATTCACCGCGGCGACTCCTGTGCTGGTGAGCTGGAGCGCTGCGACGGTGCCAACCATCACCTTCTTAAGCAAGACGGTCGGTCTTCTACGCGGCCAAGTCCTATTAGCATTGAAAACTGAAGACAGCGCCGCAAAGGGATTGACAAGTGGTGGGCACAAAAAAGCAAGCATTCGGTTTGTCGGCACCAGATACCGGTCGGAACGCAGACTTTGGATTCTGTTCGGTCGTGCGCCGACAGCACAAGGTTCGTGATCTCATTGGTGCGTAGCTATGTCCTCTGTCGTTACGCCGCGGAGCCTGATTCTCCTGTGGATGACGGCCGGCATGCTCTGGACCGTCTGAGGGCTGCATGGACACAACCTGGAGTTATGGCACGCTCGATGCTGGCGAAACCCTCCAAACGTTCACGCTCGTCCCACCGATGATGACAGCTGCAGCTGCTGTGCTTTATGCCACCAGAATCCCACGTGCGCCAGCCTCAGCTTCAGGACCTCTTCAGGAGAGTGCCAGCTTTACGGTAGCGTGGCCAGCTACGCCACCCTGACACCAGACAATCGTCGCGACTGGAAGTACTTTGTCATGCCAGGTCGCTCGCAGCAACGAGCAGTTTGCCGCAATGACTCCGACTGTCCACCGAACGACTCTTGCCGTGGTCGCGTTTGCACCGACCTGCAGGCGGTCACCTGCCGTGTCATCATGGAGACGTGGGGCGCTGGCGCAAAGTATGGCTGGTACATCCCCAAGATCTACGGCTGGCTCAACAACGAGCCACTGGCCCTAGCCTGCCTTTGGATCGAAAATGAGGGATATACACGACTGATGTTGAGCTGGCGAAGCCGCCAATTTGACCGCACTGAAGGCAGTAACAGCTACTTCATGAACCACAACTCGAGGCTGGTCAACCCAAATGGCCCCCCACTTCCATTCTCTATCTGGCCGAAGACATCCGCCAGTCAGGCACAGATCCAAACTTCAAGATGAGAATCCTCAAACCGGGAACACATTACGATTACATCCACATCGAGGCCGCCAGAAGCGAGCAAGTCCTGGCTGATACTGTACGAGAGATCACTGGTTCGGCCCGGCCATCCCAGTCGAGTGGCCCTAACTTCCTCTGAAGTAGTCATGCCTTGGATGCCTCCGACAGGACCCGTTCTCCTCTCGGTGAACCGCAACTCGTATCAGCACTGGGAATACAAGGGTGAGATTGCACGCAAAGATGGCCAAGTCTATTGGGGCCAGTATTCGACCTACTCTATTCGCTTTCTTCATCCGTGAGTAGCTTCGGCTCACTCTGACACATGAAACCCCATTGAAGGAAATGGGGTGGAATGTCGTGCGGGTCCCGCCACTAGACCCAAAAAGCACCAGTTTCTCAAATGGCGCAGGCGAACCCAGCTCTCTATAGCTGAAGCATATTGGGTGAGCCGTAGACGATTTCGGTAGGTAAGGTATAAATGACCGCACGCGCGGGGTCACATTGTTAATGTTTTTGGTGTTCTTATAAAAAGAACGAAGACCAAAACGCAATTTCTCAGCTCTCGTTGCACGGCACGGAAGCATGACAAGTTAACAATTATGCATGGCGTATGTAACGGTTTTGTGTTCAAGACCAGCCAGTCGCCACAAATTGTCTCGTAATATTTGGCACATTCTTTAGTTTCTTAATTTGACAGTGACGTATTAGCATTCTGGGCTGGCGTTTAACATTCGTGTTTAATGTTTGTTGTCTTGCGCACCACTCCATGCCGTAACAGAAGTATTGTCCCGAGGCTTCGCACATACTGCCTCCTGTCGGCGATGACCCGTGACCCGCAGGATATCGCGCAACTGATCGGCATTGGAACACCAGCCGGTGGAACTTTGTGTCAGTCTCATTATGGTCAGAATACGCTTTGTGTCAATCTGATCGTTACCACACTCGACTGTTTGTTGGTCTGATCGTTACCACACTCCACTGTTTGTCAATCTGATCGTTACCAGACCCCACTTTGTGTCAGTCTGACCGTTACCAGACCCCACTTTGTGGCAATTTTGTGTTTACCAGACGCACTTTGCATCAATCTTACCTTTACCAGACCCATTTTGTCCCACTATCATTATAGTCAGAATTCACTTTGTGTCAATCTGACCGTAACCAGACCCCACTTTGCGTCAATCTGATCGTTACCACACTCCACTGTTTGTAAATATGATCTTTACCAGACCCCATTTTGTGTCAGTCCGATCTTTACCGGACCCACTTTGTGTCAGTCTGATCTTTACCAGACCCACCTTGTGTCAATCTCATTATGGTCAGAATCCACTTTGTGTCAATCTGATCGGTATCACTCTCCACTGTTGGCCAATCTGATCGTCGCCAGACTCACTTTGTGTCAGTCTGATCGTTACCAGACCCCACTTTGTGTCAACCCGATCGTTACCAGATTCCATTTACTTATCCGTTCGCCTAGTAGGACACGCATCGCCTTCAATGACACTCTGAGGGAGTTCAGCTTGGGCATACGGCAGTGACCGAATGCTGTCCAGGCAGCGGCTGGGTTCCATGCAGCCTTACCGTAGGGATGCGTCCTCGATCAGTCCTGCATCTTCAGCTTTGCCTGCTGAAATCTTGAAGAAAGGCCCGAAGGAGCACGCAGCGGGTCTCCATGCGTGTGTCACGCTCCAATACAACCTACGGGTCTGAGCGTGGTCGTGAGGTCGATGCGACGGCTGCTGATTGGGTTGTGGTGTGCGCAATGCTGTCTCACCGAGAAGGCCCTTCCTCTCCATCACCACTGATACCCCTCCCCCCCCCCCCCATGTGTGTCCACGCTCTGAGACAAGGTCCTGCTGTCCAGGCTGTATTTGTCCTGGCCCCTCACAGCCCAAGATGAGATATCCCCATACCTCCGCACCTCTAGTGATGAAGCCTTCAGTTAGCCGATCACTCTATGTTTTGTGCGGAGTCTGTCTCAAGTTTGGGGCCGAGGGATGATCCAAGGATAGGTATCTTGCTGGCACACGAGGGCCTGCCGTCAGCTAGTCGGTCCGTCCTATATTTAAGGTTTTCAGGAGAATTGGGGGCAATTTACAAGCGTCAAAAATGAACTATCTACTGATCTTCGTACCGTATGAAAATCAGTGCGAAAGCCAGCAGCCCCTGCCTGACTTTTGACCGACTGGCAAAAAGCTAAGGTCATGCAACCGTATTTTGTTGGCGGTATCCGCTGCTGTTCTTGCACTATGCGCCATCCCGATCACGTGAAGACATTCCGTCACAGAAATCATAAGTTCTGGCTTGAAATGCATAGTCTTTTCCGTATTGATTGTCGTGTTAGAAATATGCGTGCCCTCCTCGAAAATATTATCAGAAATCGCACCCTTCGCGCACCACTTGCTGCACTTAAGTGAAACAATCATGGTGGTGCATATAAGAATGATACTTGGGAGAAGTCACCAAGCTTCAAAAACGTGTTTCAAACGGCTTAGAACTTCAGGCCTAAAACCAAGCTTGGACACCGACTACAACCATCGCGAGAGGCGCGTTACAGCCCAGTGTGTCGAGCTTAGACACTGGACGGGTTTTGAGTTCTGATGCTATGTCATGTTCTGGTAATCTGTGTCCCGTGACTATGTCATGCTCTGGCAATCTGTGTCCCGTGACTATGCCATGCTCTGGTGATCTGTGTCCCGTGACTTCGCGCCATGTGCTTTATGTCCTGTGATATTCTTTCGTTTCTCTTAAGTGTATATCTGTGCGAGTAAATCTCTAGAAGTGTGAAATGTAGGTACCAGTTAGATGTGTCAGTTGCAGTAAGATCATGAAAACGGTGTAGTCCTGGACGCCATTCTGCTTTCGTCGAAAGATTCAGGAGCGTTGGAATGAAAGATGGCTGTTGCCCAGGGATCATTCCAAGCCGGAGTCGCATAAGGACCAGTCCTGTTTCTCTGTGAAAGCCGCGTGACCGTCCGAACAAGCAGTAGGAATGCTGATAGGCTGCGCGGTTGTCGTTTAGTTTTGCTGACATTCGCAGGCTCTTGTGCAATAAACTGGTGCAGTGATGCATGCGTTTTGACCCATGGCGCATGTTGAGGCCATGTGCTTTGTGGAGATTTGGGCCCAGGCAGTAATCGTTACCAAACTGATTTGAAAAGGAAATAGTACAATGTATTTTCAGCTCCCATTTGCAGACTTTCCATAGGCGACGCTGATAACGTTTTGTTGTTATGTACATGGCTAGAAGTGATGATATTCACATATGATCGCAATCTCCTCTGAGAGAGGTACTTGGGCGGGGATACAGCAGTCACCTCCGCCCCGAAAGGCGTCGCACTGACTTGCCATTTTTCTGACTGTCTGTACAAGAGCGGGTCATAAGTTTCGCACCTCATGCACACAGTTCTCACTGCAACTTGCGGTGTAACTTGCACCCAGGTGTGAAAAGGCTTCTGATTTACCGGATATGATCGGTGACGAAAACTGACATGTTTGAGAACCAAGTGGTGACAAAATTGCAAAAATGCGAACAAACTTCAAACGACCAGACCATATTACAAGTTACTATCCCAGCTTTCCCAAATTCAAAGCTTAGCATTGGTCTATGTTCGTTAACGCTGACAGCGTGAGCATGTGCAATAGACGTGTCGAAACGTTGACGTGTTACTGTATGAGCACATTGGGCCATAAGATGCTGCCAAACATAATAGCTTTAATCAGAGTGTTTTTTAGCAGATGCCAAAAATATACTATATCCTTTATTTACCAGTGCTGACGTCACAGATCAACGGTTAAACCATGTTTCTCCAATGCCCCTAAGATCAGTGTTTTTCACAGATTTTTCAGCCAAGATTCATTTCACATACTAAACAGTATAAAATGCGAAACAACTAGGCTTACCACTAGTCGTAGGGATCGAGGCTGTCCACAGCATATTGCGACGAACGTGATCAGTTCGCTACGAACGTGATCCTCTACGCAATGTTTGAAGCGTCGTGCCGTTTGAGACAGATGGGCTCGAGCGATCGCCATGAGATAATACTTTGGGTTCAGTGCAGGGCTCTGGGCTGCTGTTGGTTGTGTCATGTCGTGAGAAACGGACTGGCTAGAAGAACGTTTCTGATCGTCAGCTTTTTAATGTAATAGCGTTAAAAAGCCCCGCCGATCTAGGATTGTTTTTTGTGGATACCTGAGCTGCAGCTTCAGGGCGAAACCGAGGACGTTGGAGAGACACATGCCAAATATTCATTCGGGGCTTTTTGCTGCTGAGGGGAACAACGGTTTTGAGGTAAGAGGCTGAACATCACTGGCGTAGGTCTCTCAGGAACAGCTCTCTCAGTTCACAGTTGGCAGCAAGGGTGTAGTTTTTCGAAATAATTTTCGAGGCTGAACCCTAATAATTAGTACTAATGAAACAGAATAGTTAAAATGACAACTGAAAATAGGCATCCAGTCTGCTTATGCTAGGTATGCGTTTATCTGATAACTTTATTAATTTAGTCTCAAACATCATTCAGTGTTTGATGGTCAGCATATGATACTTAAGTGTAAATGAACTCTCGAAACAAAAATGTTTGATTGTTACGCCGCACTGCATTAAATTTGTCTTCGTATTATGGTTTATTGCATTTACAGTTATATTGTGACGGTTTCTGGAAGATTTGGCTCCAAGTGGCAATTTAAATGGGCCCAAATTTTGTCAGTGACAGAAAAGGCCCTTTCTCACCCCCGCTTGCACCCTCAAGTCGTTAGTCGGTGCATTCAGGTAAAAAACCGTACGAAACCAACCAAGTACTCTTCCAGAGCGTACGCTGTGAAAAACCGAATACCCAGGGTTCAGCTCACGTTAGTGGCTTTTTACAGCCTTTCGGGACGTAATTACCGCACGGAATGGCTTGCCTCACCATTCTTGTTTCTTAAGCATCTACTAAGAGCAGTCTAAGTCTGCAGTCAAAGATAAACTAGGGCCAGCGACCTATCGTGACCATGAGTATGGACTAAGCAAAATTAGTGGCACTAATGGGCGGGGTGTGGAGGGGAGGATTCAAAGTCGATCAAATCGGCGGAATAGATGTACAAAAATTTGCCGTAGTTTTTTTTTATTAAGATACCTTGTGGTCTCACCGTATATATATATATATATATATATATATATATATATATATAAGAGGCTGAACATCACTGGCGTAGGTCTCTCAGGAACAGCTCTCTCAGTTCACAGTTGGCAGCAAGGATTGTTTTTTGTGGATACCTGGAAAGACACGATGGAACTGTAGAATCAAACATCTTCAAAAGCCCTCCATAGAGCAGCTGAAGAACTCCGAAAAGATGACCGATTTGTAGCTGCGGGAGCTGACAAATCAACCGTCTATATATATATATATATATATATATATATATATATATATATATATATATATATATATATAGACGGTTGATTTGTCAGCTCCCGCAGCTACAAATCGGTCATCTTTCGGAGTTCTTCAGCTGCTCTATGGAGGGCTTTTGAAGATGTTTGATTCTACAGTTCCATCGTGTCTTTGCACTCGTTCAAACAGGCGATCCCTGAGCTTTGTGTTGATCCCGACTTTCTGCTCGTTTTGAAGCTTAGTTACATCTTGGTATCAAACCTAAGTTCTAATTTCTTATCGAGAGCGTCATATTCATTTCGGTTGCAACAGTTCAGACCGAAGCTTAAATTTCCTTTTGGTCACGGGTGAATGTGACAACCGACAGATTGATGTACTTATCCTAAGACTCTGGTACTGTGACTGTGATGTCACCGTTTTATATGTTCGATAACTTTCGAACCGGGACAGCCTGTCCGCAGGCAGGTACAGACCGAACACGCCGGATTATACACGGGTGCGGACCGAGCACGCCCGATTATACGCGGGTACGGACCGAGCACGCCGGATTATACGCGGGTACGGACTGAGCACGGCCGGTCCCGTGGACAGGTACAGACTGAGCACGGCGAAGTGTAGATACTAACGGACCGAGCATGGCAGCTGTGCATACAGGAACGGACCGAGTACCGCGGTATATGAGCTATAGGTACGTCGCGAGCACGGCAGCCGCGTGGGCACGTACGTCTCGATCACGGCAGCCGCGTGAAATGTACGTTCCGAGCACGGTAGCCACGTGAACAGGTACGTCCCGAGCACAGCCGGCCCGCAGACAGGCACAGGCCGAGTGCGCATCTCCGCGTCCAGATGCAGGCAGCCACGAAGCCTCCGGTCTTTTCATTTTCGGCACCCTTGGCAGACAGTCCTGACCACGCGCTTGCAGCTAGGATGCCCGCTATAGCGCGAGTGCTTACAGCGGGGCTATCACGATTGTTTGGCAGTTTGAGCCGCCAGACACACTGTTCAGGCGACCCAGAGCAAGACTGTGCCCGTACCATCCTTATGTAAATAAAAATAGGCCGCCAGACCGAAGGGTCTATGTCAGGCTGAGATATGTCCGTGACCTCACTCTGCCTCCAGCGCTGGGCGACGCAGCGTTAATCTCAGGGCAGGGTAATCGCGCCACAGCTGCTGCCATGACCTGGGCAAGCCCTGGGCAGACTCTCTGCTCTTCGCTGACGTGCCTTCATTCCCCAATTATCATACTGCTTTTCTAACTGTGGGTTTACCGCAAGGAAGCCGGGAATGAGACCACCTATTGGCCGCCATACAACAATATTTCGGAGAAGATGCTTGCAAAATTATAGATGTGTGCGTCCCATTTCAAGGAACAAGGCCACTTATAATGGTGCAAGAGCACATGTCCAGGTGCAATGGACACAGACCATAAAGTAGTGATTCATGCTATAAACCTACCAAACAGCTATGCGTATCAGAGTCATGTAAAACTGTGCCATCGGAGATTGAGCAGGTTGTTAATGACGCATGCTCAACCTCCGATTCATGCCAATGACGATGAATCGGGTGTTCTTATGCTGAATAAAATTGACCTTTCGTATACTAGGGTTAAACACCGCTATCAGTCAAACATTGGTTATATTAACAAACCTCGACGCGTCGAAACTGTGCTCATGGTCACGAGTGGACGAGGAAAAGCAAACGAAAAACATGGAGGGATGTAAGGCACGTGAAATGCAACACAAATACTCTGTATTTAAACACACACTGCCAACAGATCGGGTCCCCGCATTGCTAACACCTGATTCATGGACCCACGCTAAGGGCTGCACGAGATTCGGCAGGTAAGCCGGAAGGTTACGATGACCCACATCGAGCATTAAGCCAAAGTCACTTCCCACGAACATGGGGCATCGTGAACGTTGCACGAATATCACGAAACTTTCATTTCACTAGGCCATTCAGAACCAGGGTAATACATGCATGGTAGAATGAAGTTCAGTACATGAAATGCACCATAACACTAAAATCTTCTGGATGTGCAATTTAGGGCCATGACTTGCTTAAGCTTATTGGGCAGTCGCGCTGAAGGTAGTGTGGCGCATTCGCTGCAATCGTGAATGCGTTTAAAGTAAAAGAAATGTTATGTCCAGAATATGTCAAAGAAACCATCAAGAACCAGTATCCTGCATTACACTGGCAGCATGTATGGGCTGCGGCAATCAATTCGCCATCTTACATAGAGAACTGGTGAAAGCAAATTCCGGAACGACTCCGCCTCGAACACATCACTTTTCAATCATGGATCGAGCGCATGGCCGGCCGCGTTCCTGAGATTGCGCAGCGTGGCTTAAAGTGGCGTGGCTTAAAGTGGCGTGGCTTAAAAGTCGGCAAATTCACGGCACGCCGAGCGTGAGAACTTGGACTTGGTAAGCCGTGAACGTCGTGAGACCTTGGACTTGGTAAGCCGTGAACGTCAGACTTGACAAAAACGGTAATGGATCGGCGAAAGGTAATTAAACAGCATTTCTTTTAGTACCGAATTCATCGAAATTGGTGATATAGAACTCAGTTGCACAGCTCTGTAAAGAGCAGGCCCTTCACACGTGAGCCCTGAGGGCTAGTGGGAAGAGGGGGCCGTGGAGCGGTTGTAGTTCTGACGTACTCCGGTGAGACTGATTCAAGCCCTCGCGTCCTGACATTTAATTTAAAAGGAATTAAGACACGTAAATCCAAATAATGCTCCGAATCTTTACAGATTTGGTGTCTGCATCTGTTTTTAGACTTAGATTTTAGATTCGATTAGATTAGAAATATTACTGTACTTGATACAGCAATCTTTACAGATATACACAACGTATGTCGAAATAACAAAATTGTCCGAGCTCTCGCAACCAAACATCTAATACATGATTTTAAGCTAAGGGCTGCGCCAAAAAGCCAAAAAGGCAAAACGGCAAAGCAAAATAAAAACGTTAAAAGGCAAAAGGCGCCGGAAGGTTACGGTAACCTACATCGCGTATGAGATTAGCAAATTCCTCCACGAACATCAGACACTACGAACATTCCGCGAACCTCACGAACATTCCAGTTATTCAGTTGACCACGTCTTGGCGCCCGATACGTTACTGTAAAGAGCTGTCCGAAGCACAGATGGCTAAGCCGAAAGGTTTCGATGATCCATACCGGATATCAGGATGTACAGAAATTTACCAGCAAGTATCAGTGTGCATCACGACTATGACACACATGTTACTAAGCGCGTCTAACCTATAACATAATAAACATAAACAAGGTTCATAAACAAGGTTCCAGGATGGCAACTGTATGTTCCGCTTCGGCCGAAGATCACGGATGTGCTGCGACTCCATCGTTTTGAGTTCCGCTTGATCTTTGAATTACTCAAATTCGTGCAATAGATACCACTTTAAAATTGATATTTTTGCGCTCTGCTCCATTGCCACGTGTCGACCAACTTTGTGTTCTTCTACTTCGTCATGTTTTGGAAGATGATGGTACTTCGGAGGCTTTGACGCACTTTTAGGCGGACCACCACTACCTCTTTGAACTGGCTACTGCAGCTTCTGCTCGACCACTTCTTCAAGAGGGCAAAGATACGGTTAACATGCCGGCCATGAAGAGCAAGGTTCCTCGACCCACTTGGCTTGGGAGTGAGACGTAACAGCCTGGCCGCCTTGCTACTTGCTGGCTCGGGAGACTCAGCTGAAGGCGTCATCTGAGACCGGATGGGCGGATGGGCCAGTCTCCTCCGGCCCATCCGACCCGAGGCTGCCTTACGCGTCCGCGTGGTCGCGGTTCTATAGAGCGGAAACTTCCTGGAGCCCAGACTGAATGGGCAGGATGCGCCGAACGTGTACATAACGACAGGCTCCAAAACAAGCCGCGACCTTTGACTGCCTTGGTCTTGGCGCATGCGCAGCATAGCCGTTCCTTCGCAACGCCCGTTGGCGGCTCCCACGTCAGGAGCTGACGTTCAATATTACCTGGGATACGTCACATTGCGCGCCGTGCATCAGACACGCGGCCGTCGCCATCCGCGTCTGTGTGACGACCGTAATCAGGCGTAAGCACGCGCGAGCGCTTGCCCGAAATCCGTCGGCCACGGTAGCACACCGAAGACGCCCGTGCGTGGCGGGTGCAGCAACTATTCAGCTGAAAATGGATCCAGCCCTCTCCTCACATACACGCTTGGGGAAGTGGGACAGATAAGAAAAGATTCTGTATTTTGTGGACTTTGTGGATAGGTTTAACCACTTTTGCCGCTCAGCTCCCAACCTGCTTTGCAAACCCACACCCCTGATTTCTTATAGCCATATGTCATGCCAAACTTATATAAAAACCCTCATTAGACACTTCAACCATTTCCGCACAAATGACACAATAGCTGTGTGGGCATCACAGTAGTCGGGATTCGGATCCAAATAACTTTTGGGTGTCTATAGTCCGACGTTACTAATTATGGTAATCTCCATTTGATCAGAGCAACTCACAAGCGGTTAAAATCTGAGTGCTGACGAGTATGTCACCTCATGAAGAAATAAAATGCATGATAGCATAGAATAAGAGAGACTTTTCGTAAGATGTGACAGAACATGAGTAAGAGCAGGAGAACTTAGTTGAGCTAAAATAAAACGAGAAACATGATAAGGACAGTGTTGTAGTGCTCACGTATATCGTGAGATACTCCGACAGAGCAGCCCAGCGGGATAACTTTCGGTTTCATATCTCGAACGCCTTTTGCAGCATGACCTGTGTGAGTTTCTGAATGCACAAGGCTTGCGCCAACAAGTGCACAAACTACAAAAGCCTTGTCGCGCATTTCACAGATGAGATGAACCGTGTGAACTATTACCGAAACCGTGCGAACTATTACCGAAACCGTGCGAACTATTACCGAAGCAATATCCAGTGAGGCTAGTACACAAGTTAAATGAATTGAACTGTTCGTTGTTTGATGCACCAAGCGCATAGGTGAGAGGGAATAAGGTCAGGATGCATAAGCATCATGATCCTTTTGTAATTAACTTTGGTCTCTTAAACGCCGCCTCACATGATCTAGAGATTCCGTATGCTTGTAAATACGTGCTGATTTGACAATTCAAGCGTTCACTGAGCTTATAACGTCGAGACAAATTGGATCGCAGTAACCTTGACGCAACCCACTTGTCCCCCCCCCCCCCCCAGAACCCCGGATGTACGTTCCGATAGCTCAGTCGGCGAGAACGCCGGCTTCCAATGCACTCGCCCGTGGCGGGGTGGGTTGAATCACTTAGGGCGCTCGCTATATGCTTAGAACTGGAATCACCTGCGGCCGATAGCAGCGACCATGCTACAGGTCACGTCTGGTCAGGTCAGGTCAGAGGGCAGGATGGACTGTGCAGAGCTTTGCCGCACGCTAAAGCTTCTTTCACATTTGAAAACAAGATTTTCTTGGAGATTGTGGCAAGCAAAGATTCGAGTGCTACTAAATTGGCAACACCCATGTTAAATTACTCGCCAACGCTCGCAATCGAAAGAGAGGCATCAGCCAGGGGCAGGTTTAGCCTGGAGTTTGGGGGGGGAGGGGGTCAACCGTTCATCGCCAGCTGACTGGTGTGGGATCCGAGGTCCAGTGCATGGTGCCTCTCGCGAGTACCTAGTAGGGACACCATTCAAAACCGAAAAAAACACCGAAATGCTTTTGAATCTTATACAGAAGTTAGAACAAAACAGTTAAAACAGTTAGTTAAAACAGACGGTAAGTAAACGAAACTTTTATGAAGTTATGGGAATGTTTTGGGGGGCCAAAACATACTCTCAGAGCTTTTGGGGGGGGGGCCATGGCCCCGTGCCCCCCCCCCTCCCCCCAGGATCCGCCTATGGCATCAGCTCTGAAATGGTATAAACTCGCAAGAAAAATGAACGAATCAAGGGGAACCGGCAAGTTACGGGCAGCCCAACCCGACAGTCTTCTTTTTGTGAAACGCAAGCGTTCATCAGCCGAAATCAAGGCTTCATTTGCTCGCGTCGTACATGTTATTACTAGGGCATACCCCGGTCGCCTACACATGTGGGCTTAGTTTAATGCAAGGCACAATGACTTCTTTGTTTGAGCACACTCTGAGCAGAGCCGTTTCCGATTTAGTGACATCAGATACCTATGGGGGCAAGCATCAGGTGTCCTGGAAAACTACTGCTAAGCTTTTAAACGCAAAAGAGTGTCCTTAACTTCAAATCAGCTTTATGACATGAAACCTTTTGCCAGCCGAACAGACGCAGTTGTTCTTCGAGCACAATATGTCCACTTGCAGGACTAATCCGATCGTTAAGGAGCCTTCCACAATGCCTTTGTTTTCATTGCATTTGCTCGGAGGGTCCTGTATAGTTGTCGAGGCCTTTTCTGTCAGCGTACCGAGACGCTTTTGTCGATCAGAGCCCTTCCACTTCTATTCTTCCACTTCAAGAAAGGCGTTCGAGACATTTCCTATTTGCCCGAAAGGCTCTATGCGCTATAGCCAGGGGCCCGATATGTTAATCTGTCAGGGTGTTGTTGGTTTCTCAGAGGACCTTCACGTTAACCTGCGGTCTCGGTTTACCTATCGACACACTCGCGATATACTGATGGGCCCTCTGCATCAGTTTACGATCGTTACAATTCCCTGTCACTTGCTTAGATCCCCACGCTATTCTTGAGGCTCATCTGTCAGACTGCTTGGGCACTCTATGTAGTTCAGAGCACTCCACATTGTGTCTTGGCTACCGTTTATTCGAATGGAGGCCCCTGCGCTCTTTTTAAGGCCCCATTCACTAAGTTGTTTGTGCCGATGGGAGATCCACATGAGAGGGCGGGGGGGGGGGGGGGGGAGGCACGGAGTCATGCCCCTCCATCTTGCGCCCCGAATAGGCCGATGACCGGTAAAACAGACGCAGTTTTATGACAAAAAAAAACACGCAACAAAATCGGACATCTTTGCACCTTCAGACGACCAAGAACAGTTGCAAGCGGAAGTGAATGGGCAATGAGCTGGCAAAGTTTATTCTTCGAGGGTGGTGATTGGGGGAGATTTTGAGATTAAGCGAATATTGGGAGGATTTTTAATTTTTTCCGAGGGTCCTACGCTGCTATCGGGGTACCATCTACCTGGATACTCTCGATCTTCTACCCATTCGCCCGGATGGCTCTATACGCCTTTTCGGGTCCCCATGTGCCGGGGTACACACGGCTGCTCGGGACCCTTCGTATTGGCTTCGGGCCATTTCCACTTCTCGGAGGGCCCTGTGCTGTTTCTGGGGATCATATGAGATAAAGCACCGAGGCCCCGATGCACAGGGGCCCGCTGCATTGATCTAGGACTCTTTCCCTTTTATCTTAATCGCGGAGTACCCCTCGCTCATGAAAGGGCCTTTTCTGTTAACCTGCCCGGACACTCTTGATCGCTCAGGGGCGTTAATTCATGTACACTTGTCCTGGGTAATTTCCCCTTGCTCGGAGGGTCCTACGCTCTGCCCGAGATCCTCTATGCAAACCTGCCGAAGCACTTCCGATCGTTCAGGGGCCTACCACGTTGGTCTTGGGTTCTTCTTGTTTGCTTTGTGGATCTTATGCTGCTGACGGGAGCCTCTTTGTTGGCCTGCCGCGGCACACTTGAGTATCTAGGTCTCTTCTCTGTTGTCCTCGAGAACACACTTGGGCCGTTGAGACGGGCAGGGGGGAGGAATTCGTGTGACGTTTCTATGACGTCATACATGCCTGGTTAACTTCGACTTAGGGGTTGTGAAATAGTCTGCACAAGTTCGCGGGTGCCTAGCTCAGAAACAGGAAAATTTAGTCTCTTGTTTCTGGGGAAACAAGAGAATGGGCATAACTGTAGCATACTGGCATCTTGATCTTGAAAATGATTATTTCAGTTAAAGAGTCGCATGCAAATGTCTCTTTAAGATCTTAAGCATTCTCTTTAAGACAACCTCTGGTGGGAAAAACAAATTTGCCTCGCTCTCAGATTTTTTCACGAATTGGTTCTGCACTGAACGGCGTAGCAGCACAATATCTCATCTAACAGAAGCTAACTGAAAGACTGATCTCTTGGTTTAATGAAACCAGATACGCCTTGCAAGGTCGCTGACCTGTGGCATGTCAAGTTCAGACCATGCCTGTCAACGAAGGTAATTCCTAGGGAATCGTTTAATCTGATGCGACAACGGAATGTCCGACTCCTCGACCACAGGGCCGTCACCTAGCATCTTACTTTAACTTCAAGGTCAGGACAGGGCAATGACCTACAACGACGCCGAATAACCTTTCGCTGGAGGAAAAATGCCCTCTGGCATAAGTCTAGACACTGAGTTTAACTTCAGAATGCAAAACATTGGGAGGTTTTTGGTCATCCTGGCGAGAAGATCAAAGGTCACTTCAGACACCGATCCCAAGCGTCATGACCCAGGGACCTGACATTTCGTCACAAATGACTACCTCACACTTACATAGTACATATCCTGTGCATTTCGTGTATTTATTGTATTCTTCGTGTATTTCGTGTATTATTTTTAGCTATTTCAGATTTTGCGATCTTACAGGGTCAAACTGATCCCTGACCCCATCCGAGCGGGTCAGATTCGACCCACCCCCGGGTGCATGTTAAACTTTCGTCAAAAATGCTGCCGTTGACCTGGGGTTCGGTGATCGGATGGTATCAGACAGGGCTCACGCAAGAAGCACTTTTTAGTGTGAGCTCCCATCCCAGAGATCTATCTACTCAAAAAACGCCCGGATTTAATGTTTTAAAAGGGTAGTAAGCGCAATACGGTATGAAAAAGTACAACCGCCCGGCCGGCTCAAAGCTATTACTAGCTGTTTCAACGTTGGATATTAGCGAGCTAAAAACCGGTTTACGTGTGGTAGCGCTCATGTTAAAGAGATATCGCCAATATTTGGTACATTGCGGTCATCCACATCCTCGAACATTTTTTGCGGTCCAGCTGTCATTGAAATTGACGTAAGTAGCTTTCATTGAATAGCTAGCTTATTCATATTTACGTGGCTGTCCTTAAAGAAAATCTTTCACATTTGAAGACATTGAGGCAAGCATCATATATGATGAAATGAGCTCACTTACAGCTCTTGGTCTGTTTATACGTGTGAAAGACTGCTCTAAACAATACAATTTACATTCAAGCGGAACCGGGCACGTGCATGCATGTCTTTACAGTTGTGCTTTTTATTTGAAGGCCTTGCCTCACTATGGTAGTCGCTGTTAATGCGTTCCGTGCACGTTTGTAAGAAAACACGGTCGTGTGTCATGAACTGGACTTGATTTCTCCGCCAGTTGGGGCAACCCAATTATGTTTTATGCCCACAATGACCCAAAACTGATTTACTCACGAAGGATGTATAAAATACGGACAAGGAAATTGGCGCGTTCCATAGCTACCGCAACGCCTGAATTGCACGTGGGACGTGAATAATCGAGCCAGCCGATCCATAATACGTTGCTGGCAGAACACATTCAAAGCTTTTATTACTTATGGCATTACACCGAGACCGTTTGAAATCACGTCATTCTTAAAGGAAATGTTCCACATTTGACGTTGGTAAGGCAAGCTTTTATATGATGAACTGTACTAAATTGCAGTTATCGGCCCGCCCCCAAGCGCAGAAAACTACTGTAGACAGCAAAATGTCATCATTTAGTAACCATCATTCTCGATACGTCACCGTTTGATTACGTCATTAAACGCCTTTATGACGCTATAGTCACTACCAGACTGGCTGTCAGAACTGCCATTGCAGCATACAAGCAGACTAACTTGTGGCACTTCAACATGCCGACAGGGGTATGAGAGAGAGAGAGAGAGAGAGAGAGAGAGAGAGAGAGAGAGAGAGAGAGAGAGAGAGAGAGAGAGAGAGAGAGAGAGAGAGAGAGAGAGAGAGAGAGA
>NW_023596448.1:33128282-33142367 GCF_011947565.3 Pollicipes pollicipes
GCTGAGAACTGCGGCGTGATGGTGCTCGGCTGCGAACTGCAGCGCGGTGATGCTTAGCTGAAAATTGCAACGTGATGACGCTCAGCTGAGAACTTCAGTGTGATGATGTTCGGCGGCGAACTGCAGCGTGGCGACACTCAGCTGAGAACTGCAGCGTGATGGCGCTCAGCCGAGAACTGCAGCGTGATGTCGCTCAGCCGAGAACTGCAGCGTGATGATGCCCAGCTGAGAACTGCGGCATGATGACATTCAGCTGAGAATTGCAGCGGTGTGACGCTCACCTGAGAACTGCAGCGTGATGATGCCCAGCTGAGGACTGCAGCGCGGTGGTGCTCAGCCACTGCTGCGTGGTGACGCTCAGCTGAGAACTGCAGCATGATGACATTCAGCTGAGAACGGCTGCGTGGTGATGCCCAGCTGAGGACTGCGGTATGATGGCATTCAGCTGAGAACTGCTGCTTGGTGACGCTCAGCTAAGGACTGCAGCGTGGTGACGCTCAGCCGAGAACTGCTGCGTGGTGGTGCTCGGCGGCGAACTTCAGAACCGCTGCACTGAATAACGGGGAAATTCATGCCATGGAGAGAACTCATCTGTCGGTGCGGACCGTCGCTTCACATGAACCAGGCTTGAGGCGCGCTGAGTTCAGTTTGGCAAGTGCATCACCCCTGCCGGCGGAGGGCGTCAGAGAAACGAGCAGCCAATCAGCCGAGATCAACAGGGCACACAGACGAACAACATTCACATTGTTGCGCGGCTGTTGAAAATGGCAAAGCGGCGGTCAACAGAAAGCTAACGTCGTCCGAGGGAGCATTCGGCGACGGCAGGCGCCGACACGATCGCACGCGTCCCCCGGCACCGAGCGGACAGTGGCTAACGATGGGGGGGGGGGGGGGCAGAGGGACGCCTCATCACGGCGTGGGCCATTCCGTCGGTTAAGCCAGCCGGTGCCTGCCGCGTCCCTCCGTGTCCCTCGTGGTCCTGGTCGGCCTGTAGACGCTGCGGCTTGATCTAGCCAGTGCTTGCCTGGCGCTGGTTTGCCCACAGTTACTGGATCTGCAGGTTACGTGAACCTGGCAGCCAGTGACGTACTCGCGTGGGAGTAGATTTCCTACTGGATACGGCGTTGTATGAGCTAGATTGCCGGGCTAATGCATCTTTCCTCAATAATACGGCTCGCTATGAAAAATGAATGCAGTACGATCCAAGAACATACAGTGTGCTGTAACGTCTTGGTCGAACTTTGCTATTTAAATATATAACGAAGGTAAACTGGAACAATTTAAGATATATTTCTGCTGTATGCCAAGCATTTCGGCAGTGCTAGATTTGATACCTTTACAAAATCGATTGTTGTCGTTGTCATGGTCACGGCCGTGAGTCCTCACAATTTTATGGCATGGCGTAAGTTTTCGGAAACAAGTTAAAAGCTTAAATGTACTAATTTTACCTTATTCACATCGCTAAAGATGTCCTGCGCAGAGTCGTGTCGCGATGCACCGTGAAACAGGAATGCGGCGGACGCCGCCTCATTATTAGTTTTCAGTGAAATCCAGACAAGACGCGCAGTTTGGCATGATTTCATGCTTGCCGGCATGATGTACCTGTTCAAGATTTTAAAAGCCAGGGTTCGTTCGAGGCAGTTCATTGCGTATGGGTTCTGAACGCGATTTGAAATTTAAACTACTCCATCTCGAGAAGGGCCCCGCGCGCAAGCCCAACGTGAACAATGCTAAAGGAAACGCCTCCAGTAGCGGCGTCAGCGTCTTCACTGGTAAGAGGGTCGATGATGTGGAATGTACCATCGATGTGCCCTTCCCCTCCCTAAGGCTTTTTGAGGACGTGTTTCCAGCATATTATGTAATCGTGCCCAAGTTTCTGTGTCATCTGGGGCATTCATCGCCCGTGTTTCGACACAAAAATATGTCCGTAGCATCTGGCTTCTGAAGTGATCTTTTTAGGCAGCCTTCAGCCGGTGCGAGCGGCGGGCGGCCGCCGACAAAGCCGTCGCCCTCGGCGGCGGGGACCTCGCCTGTTGCATTAGTAGAGCCTTACACTAAAGATATATGCTCAAAACACACACAACTAGATGCCTTTCATTAGAATGAAACAGTTGAAACTGTGTAGCTTCCATGATGGGTTGCGTCGACTCCCTCCCCCCCCCCCCGGACCTATCAGTCTGTCCTCGCTGCCAGGCCATGCTTCTAATCAGGTCAATCAAAGTAAAATGCCACCGAACTGTTATTATGGACACCCATGCTATCATAAACAATTTGGCGCAAATTTCGATAGCCGCATGGCTGGTTACAGGTCTGTACGAGTGCAAGCTATTACATCCGTTTAAAATCTATCGCAAGAAAGAATACTTGGTCACAATATCAAAAAACGAATTTCACTTGAGAAGATGTTGCAGCGGGTTCTAAAATTTAGTTAGGCGGGGCTGAAAGCGCCTTAAAAGAAGCGCCGACACTGATTAATTGATGTGTGCCCATTTGACCAGCAGTGGCAGTTTCGGGTCGACCGAACTAGCCCCTCACTGTTCCGCTGGTTGGAGGAGGGGGGAGGGCGAGCTGATAAGGTTCCCCTTCTCGGCACGCCTCCTGGAGCTGGTGAGCGCGTTTCTGGGACGCGTGGTTCTGGTGCGTGGAAGGCAGGTGACACCTTCCCGACTACATTGTGCTACTTTCAGTTGGCCTGAACGCAAAGCCTGCGACGCCTCTCTGTTAGTCTTGATGCGGACAGCGTGACGCCTTGCTTGCCCACTGCTACGACACTCGGCATTGTTGCTGCTTCCTCCGCCTCCGGCATTTTGTAAATATATCATTATCTGGCATCGTGTTTTGTATCTGTGTTGTATTTCTGTTTGTCATGTGCTTTAGTCCGGTACATCGCAACATATGCATTGAAATCATTAGTTTGCTTGGGGTTGTAATCTTGCTGCATACGGCCTACATCTCATACATGGGCAGAATTGTCGTTTTTCGGGGACGAGTTATTCTTCCACCAACCTGCTCACTTAATGCCAATGGTGAATTCGAAAGGTCACATATCAACGTCACACGTTCAATATTCAGCGAGTTTAAGAGGGCTAAAAGCGTCAATCATGACAAGACGACCGTCAAATTTTCATTTCAACGTCAAACTTAGTAGGTGCACACATGCGGGTAACCAATACCGCGACCGGACATCATGTAACGTTTACACTAGAATGACGGGCAATTGAGCCGAGAATATGTCTTGGTGACCGAACAAAGTAAAGGAAAGGCAGTTACATGCAAGATGTTAAGATATTTCGAACCAGCAGGCACAACTTGCATTTCAACACACAAAACGCGTCTAGAAATAAGATGCAAGTATCTGCGAGAGCTGCATGAACATCATAAGCCCAGGAATAGCACTAGCACCATCTATAAACCAGGTGTTGGCGATAGTAGCGCTACCTAGGTTAGTGTTGCAACGCTTGTGCAAAACGACCTGCAACTCAAAAGTAAGGCATTGAGGTTTAAAAGCACACCTGGCGTACGAGAGAACATACGTTTTGTCTAACGCTGAAAGCGTTTTAGCCATCTGCACCCCCTCAATCTGCCCAGAGGTGGCCTCTGAAAAAGATCTCTTCCTATAGGCTCACAATGCTGTGGCTTGTCCATGCACCCCGCCGTGACGTCACGGTGGGGTTGCCAGATAAACTTTGAGGGCCCCTGGGTTTGCTGCCAACACATCGGTTACGGGACGTCTCTGATCGGATAGCGTCTTTTACTGGGGGTTGATAATCTTGCATATACCAGCGCTATCAAATTACGCACAGTCGAAATTTTTCGCTACGTTATCGTGCGTTCTTTCGCACGTGACTTTCTCGACATCCCGCCTCCTGCAAGCCAGCCGCACTTAGAAATGCGCTCTAAAGGGCGCTTTGAGGACAAAAGTGTGCTGTTCTGGCAACTGATAGGCTTATACTGACAGCTGGCAACCCCAACCAGCCCTATCAAGGGCACAAAGTCGCCCTATTTGCGAGTGATGCTATTTCCTGGGCCGGCGTATTCCGTCAATCGCGTTGGAGACCGGGTGCGATTCGCAATGCGCCTTGAAGAGGTGATAAGAACAAAACAGTCTGGTCAGACGATGAGCGATTTGCTGCCGCCGCCCAGCAAATACTTGGCCGCCCGGCAGTTCCAGGACACTGACATTGTATACGTTGCCGTATGACACTCACATTACGGTCCGCAGTGACATGGTGAGCGCATGGTCACATCCACCGCGCACGACCCAAAGTAGTTAAAGGAGCTGATTCTCTCTTCTTTGCCATTGAAATGACACATGCAGCGAATGGAGTATCGATGCAAGCAAATGGGCTAAATTTATCCCTGCGGAAGCACTTTGCTAGGGCCGCCCAAGCCAAACTAGGGCCCCTAGGGGTCATGTGGAGCAACCTTTTGAAGAAAAAGTACGGGTCCACTATTAGCTCAAAAACTACTTGAAAAAGTCGTCGAAATCCTGGACTGGCCTAAAATTGGTAGTTTTTGTGATTTTTAGGAGCTCGCCAATAGCTTCTTCCTGTTTGTCATAATCAAATGTGGCAAATTTATCTAGATTTCAGGTTAGACTAAGTTTCTCTGAAATTTAGAAGAAAATGAATCCATGACTTTTCATGATAAGGATATGGCAGTGAAATGTTCGCCTTGCAAAGGCACATCCAGTGGTGAAAGTAGTCCTGGTTAGGCATCATGTTTTTGAGATATACTGTTTCAAGTAAATTGATAAAACGGCCTTTTCTATTTTTGCTCGAAAACTTTGATACCAAACCTAGAACTGGCTTGATCATTTGATTGCTGCCTAAAGACGCCTCTATAGGATGCACGATGCGTATGGTGAAATCCTCCCGGAACTAGCATGTTTTGCCACACAAGTTTCACGATGACCCAGTATGCATAATTTCGCAACCCCTTGCGTAGCAAAGCCGCATTTGTATTAACTAACTTGCTCTAAAATAGTCGTAGTTAGATTGCATTGCTGGGAATTTGCTATTTTCCCGCACAACAAGTGATCAACTACCTCGTAGCACCCTTAAACTGTATTTATGCCCCGGGCCATTTGGAGTCTAAAGCTTCATCGACGCAGGAGGGTTCAATATTTGTTTCCTAGCTTTACAAATGGTATGTTCGTGAAGGGTGTCTCATCTGCTTCGCAACAGGTGCAAAAAATGGTTAGAGTTCTGGAAAACAAATGCAAGTGTTTTTTTTCCTATACCCATTCCCATAGTGAAAGTACTTTGGTGAGCGAACGCGACACCAATTTTTCCCCTAGAATCCCAAAACTTGCGCACCCTTAGAACTTGATAGTCGATAAACGACATGCAAAGATGAAAGTGCTGGTTGCAATAGGTATTGGGTGAGGCTCTGTTCATGTCAACACTTCTCCAATCTGAAGTTTCACCGTAACGTTATGGAAAAACAACCTCGACTTGATGAAATGCATTTCCCGTGATATGCATCACAATCTGTTTCTGTGAAAAACCTGCTGTAGGTAAAAAACAGGTGCAACTTTTGAGCGATCCAAAACGGGTTTTCAAAGTGATCAGTTGGCCAGAAAATGTTCCAAAATATTTGGAATACAAAAAGTATTCTTCATCAATGTCAGGTCAGGGTGTTTTAAAACTTGTTTATATGTAATGTAATAGGTGAACTTGTTTTATCATATCTGATGCTTGCTTCAGTATCTTCAAATGTAAAATATTTCCTTTAACCACTACACGTCAGGGAAACCAGAGGTACGAGGTTCGAGTTGAACGTTTATACGATGCAACTGCAGCCGCTCTGCAGTTACATATTGATAGTTCCATCAATTCCGAACACCATGATAAAAACCGTGTTGGCCTACTCCCAAAAAACTTCTGAAAAGGCTCTTTGGAAAATCTCTCTCTTTAAAAAGATCCTTTTTTGTTTTAAGAATTTTTTCCGCTAGGCTGGGCCAACGCGCTTTTGGGACTGAACTCTCTAGATAACTCTCTAGATTTATGCCTTAAGCACCTGCATATCTAGGTTAGATACTCCCAAAAAATGGGGTGAGCCAAATTCGGCAAGCTCATATGAAGTGCTATCTCCGTTCTTGCATGTGGAGATTACTGGCTGAATGTTTTTCGAGGCGTTAACTCGAGTTAATATCGTTAAAATGCTGCTTGGCGGATCTTTTCACGGTAAACAAAATATAATATAGAACGTCAAGACGAGTCTTTTGTTCGGTGCAATTTTGAATCCACTCAATGCTGGACCAAGGTATAACCAAAAAAGCCTTTTTGTGTGCAGTTTTGGGAAAATGTTTGCTCGTACTTATGGCGTTTAGAAACATCTGAGTGAAACAATATGTAGTTGTAAAAGATCCCACTTGACAGATATATTTCGCCAAAAGCAAAATTGCAAACACGTCCCAACTTTTTTATCTGGCCTGGCTAAAGTAGTCTTGAAATACTAAAGTGAGCCAAGTTTATCTTCGGTTTTAAAGACGGATCCACCCCTAAAGGTATCAAAGCGAGCATCAGATATGATGAAGTAAGCTCACTTATAACTATTGGTATATCTTTAAGGGGAAGAGACTGCTTTAGACAGTACAGTTTCTTTGTTAAGTAAATATATTCCTCAATACGCCATTGTTTGATTAAGTAATCGTACCTTACACAACATTGATTGAGAGCTTATGAACCGCAACAATATCTGGAAATCGGGCTCACGAACGTCGTATATGAACGACTCCAAAACTATATTTTTGTTGGCTTTGGTGGCTGCATAGCTAATGAAATAGCAGAGGTTCAATGACGCTATTATGGGGTCATGGATGCCTGGGTGAACTTGAAATAACCTCCCCGAATAGGCTGCACATCATTCAGGGCGTGCCGCCCAGAAACATTGGGGGTTTAGGTCTTAAGAAGGGTAAGGCTGTGAACTGTGTCGCATGGTCTTCAAGATGGCTATTTCAAACTAGGCGTGTGGAAATCCTTTTAGTAACACACATTTTCTTCATCACAATTACAGTAATCTCATCCTCATCGTTGTTTTTACGGCGTATTTTAGCACATCTAAAGACAGCAGTTTGTTTCTAGCCTGAATTCCACACAAGTATTGGTAAATGTCGTTATTGATGCCGTAGGAAAAGTTGAGTTGACAAATGTAGTTCGGCGCCAAATTGGGGCCCAAATTTTTCGTGCACCACTTGCATGTCACCGAAAATCTTAACTTCAATGAAGCAGTACTATTTTGCAGGGGATAGAGGTGGGCACTTAAATCTAATTCAAGGACAAAAGAAACTTCGAGTAAGATGTATGCTTTGGTAGGTGCATCGCGCTCATTCTCAGCGCACGGTTACATATATCTTCCCGGGCCAATTCTCACATTGTCCACTTGAGGCCCGCGGCTACCGGCGGACGGCCTTCCCGCAGAGTGATTGCCGGAGCACAGGTGCCTGCAAAAATGCTTCTAATCGCGCGTGAAGAACGCGACGATGTGGATTTGGCAGCGCTGCTGTATAGCTGTAATCATCTTGTGCGCGGCACCTCTCCGATTACTGGATTTTCTTATTCCGTTGACAACCCGACGGCATCTCACTCAATGCTTGCTGGCTGGCCGCAGCGGCGATTTCCAAACTTACGGTGTTTGATCATAACAATGAGCATGTATATGGATCCATTGGTCAATTTTCTGAACATATACATCCTTTACAGTTATTTACATAAAACTTAAAGTAGATTTACATAAAACGCACTTCCATGCGTATGAACTGAGATTAATGACGCATCTTTAGCACATGCACATTGGCTTCTCTTTTAAACCGTTAAACCAGGGGGTGTCATTTTTTGTTATTATTGGGGGGGGGGGGCTGAACCCAAGGCCCGACAGCCTACCCAACCCCCATTTTTTTTCACACGGATTTAGCCCACTTAATTTTGATGAAAGGCAAGAATTTGTTTATAATTTTGTGTAGGCTACAAAAGTATTAATTCAAGCATTAAGTTATAGTGGTTACACAAGGGGGATCCACGGGACACTGGACACACGCGCCTCTTTCGACCGGCAGTGAAGGCGGTCGAAAGGCGCCTTCCCCATGAAGTGAATGCGCCCCTTTAAAGGCGCATCCACTGCCGGTGCGGCGCCTTAAGCGCCGAAGGCGCTAATCTATGGGAAATTGGTAATTATAGATAATACCGTCAACGGTCATGGGAGACGGTACGCATCTGGTTGTGGGGAACGAGGATACAAGGCCAGCGTGGGGGCTTAGGTCAACCCGTATTCCAAAGCTTTTGACCTTAACCACACAAACCATTGTGTCTTATGGCCCTAGGTGTGTGAAGATTATTGTACCGTTTATCCGCTCAGCTGTTACGTTTTGCATTTGGTGGTGATGGCAACCACGACTTTATGTTACTAGAGGAGGGATAGTTCTAGTGTTGGTAGGGGGCCTCGCTATATACAAGAAATATACGTCTGTATGGGGAAGCAAACATCCGGCTACATTCCGGATACCGGGTTTAGGCTTGGGCTAACCGGGTTGGGAAGCCAGCCCTCGTGCCGAATCATAAACCCTACCCAATTTATTTTGTCCTTGAATTAGGTTAAAGTGCGCACCCCCATCTTTTGCAAACTAGTGCTGCTTCACAAAAGTTAATATTTTTGGTGACCATAAGTGGAACACGAAGCATTTCGGCCTCACTTTGGTGTTGTACCAAATTTGTTAACCTATCGTTTTGTCATGGCATCAATAGTGACATTTACGAATAACCTGTGTGAACTTTAGGCTTAAAGCAAACGTTTTCATTAGATGCTAAAAATGGGTCGTAAAAACACCGATGAGGATGAGTTTATTGTAATTGTGTTGTAGGAAATGCGTGTGGTATTAATAGGACTTCCACGAGGCTAGTTCGTATCAACACGCGCTCTGGACGGGGATCAATTTAGTCTCTTACCCTTCCGAGGGTTTTCCAAGATAATTTATGATCGGTGCGGCGTAGCCTTTCTAGTGTTGGTAGTTTCACAGCTATATACATGAACAGCATGTGTCTATGGGAAAATAAGTATCCGGCTACATTAACCACGAGGTTTTGATGCCGCTACACCGCGCCGAACTTTGCATAGCTGAAGACAATTGACTAACGGGTCTCTAGGCATGGAAATTAGATAACATGGTCAGGTCGCTGACCTATGGCAGGTCAAAGTCAGGCCATGGCTGTCAGCGAAGACATGCCAGTGGAATCGTTCAAGCGGATACGATAATGTAAGGTAAAAGGGAATATGCCACGTTTTTAATTTCACTCATTGTTGCATCAGACGCCTGTGATGGGGCAGTAATGCGCGTTTTCTCCAAATCCTCCTGAATAGCTCACAATTTTGCTTTGAACCACGCAACCCTGCGGGAGAAATGTCATTTCACTCCATGTTCACCACCATGAACGAAATGAATTTTAGTTGCCTTGCGTTTCCAGACGTTTGAGTAATAACTGCTACGAAAGTTTGAAACAGTTTTTAGACACAAAGACATGCAAGCACAAAGCTATCATTTGGCGAATTCAACGAAACCTTGTGCTATGGCTTTGCTTGCCCCCTATGGCGTCTGCCACAAGGTCTCTTTTCGAGGCACATTTGGCTTTGGGAGGTATATATTACATATTACATAATCCATGTGAGCACTAGTTCAAACTTCAGCCAATGCACATCTCCGCAACAGGCTGGTGTCCGCTGGGCCAATCACAATTGTTCTTTTATGAACACCAGAAGAGTTGCGCACGGTGGTTCGACAGTGGTCGCGATTGCAGGGAAGGGGCGTTATGCTGCTACAAAGCGTAGACAGCGCAATTTGGACGCAAGAATGATCAAAATTGATATCCTTATAATGTCTTGACGGCAATACAGTGGCACTACCCGGTGTCGTTATTAGACGTAACTAATCCTGAGGTTTCACTGGAATATGTTTTTGACACATGCCCCTAGGTCTCTTTACACACGCCTTGTAAACGAAGCCATCCATCTCCGAGATACTTGTGGCTCTTATCAACGATTTTTTTCCGACCGGGGTGACCTGAGATGAACATCAGTGAAATTTTGCTTCGAACAGGCATTTAGAGGTTAAAGGGGCTGCATAAGGAGGCCTCGGATGCCAATCTGGAGTTTGACTTTTTTAGCCCAAAGGTCAACAGGTATTTTGACCTAGCCAATCTCAAAATTTGACGCAAGCGAAATATTGTTAGTAAGATATTTTGAAGGTGTGATGATAATCAATGCATGAGACGTTCATGATTCCTCACTGTGTGTTGTATGTCTCAAAGAAGGCAATTTATGTACAATTTGTTCGTGCAAAGTGAGGTACAAATAAGTACCTTCGCCGGACTTCCTCAAGTAATTCATATTACCTTTTAGAAGAAGAGAAATCACCAATGTGAGCATTTTACGCGCGACAGGCACCGAACACAATCAGCTAGCGTGAGCAGAATTACTCCAACTAAAGATCACACGGTCTCTTGTCAAAGGTCCCTGAACCGAGGACAGGCCTGATCATCCCTGACATCAAATTCGTGCCTGCGCTCTTGAATATTGCGATGCTTGAAAATTTTCAATTAACCAATAAGCTTTTCTCCTGATGTGAGGCCCCCCGTTCTTTGGGCATGAACTTCACATTGAAAGGGGATCTGGATAGTTTATAACTGTTTGAATGACGCTAGTCCATGCACTAGTGATTATACTAGTACCTAAAGGCCGAAATCGGCCAGTGATTTTTTTTTGTAACTTGGAATCCCGCTTCTTTTGAAGCCTGAGTTTTATATTAAAATGTGACCTTAAAAGTTCAGGAGTTTTTGACGGCCGGCGCCTCCCTTGGTGGTGAATATTAATTCTGATGCTTGAAAAGTTCAATAAGCCGGTGAATTTTTGGTGACATAGTGTTTGACCGTATATTCGATCTTCTAATGACCTTCCCGTTCTTTGATCTTCTGTACGACCTCGAACGTCACATGATGTTTCGAAAAATACGTCATTTTACATATTCCCGTGCAATATTTGAACGTTTGGCGTGTTTTTAGAGAAATTGGAACTCATCGCTGAATTAATCGGTGAAGCCCCTCAAGCCAGAAGATGTGTGGGCTTGCCACGGTGCTCAGTTGACCTGGTTTCATCCACGAGAGGTCAGCTGCACCGGTGTTCTCTTACGCTGTTCTGTTGCATTTCTACGGCAGCCTCCCGATACTGCTTTCGGCCTGGCTCTAGCATATGTTTCAGAGATAGCGAGCGAGGATCCGCCGTATGCTCAGCGAGGCTGTCGCACGCCCAGTGAGGCTCTGCCGCACGCCCAGCGAAGCTCTGTCGCACGCCCAGCGAAGCTCTGCCACGCGCCCAGCGAAGCTTTGCCACGCGCCCAGCGAAGCTCTGACGCACAGCAGGGACTGAGGCGCGATTTTCACTGTTCGTCGAAATACGTCACGCTCACAATATGGTGTTCATTCTGGATTTGGGCGATGGTAACAACAGGCGATGGGATCATTTCTCAACGATGAACAGATTCTGCTACTGCTTCGAGTGTGGCGCAGCCGCCATAGCGCTGAATATCAAAACATTAGAGTAAGTTAGCTGTTCACGCGAAGTGAAGATAATTGACTAAATGCAACCGAACTCTGCTGAGGCCAACTGGGTCAAGCGTCGCGCGTGATGTCGCAACTAAGAGACAAGAATAAAAATCCCATACGGAATCCGTCCATTGAACAAAGCGCATTCATGACAAAGTCAGTACGAACAGCCGCCGCCCGCGGCGGCCACCTAATAAAGAAAAACTATCGCCCAGAGCCTCCTCGGTCATCCTCGTATTCGAAGCAGCCGAATAATCTCCATCAGATGACGCTTCTTCGACTGCTGCGTTAACACTACAGACACAACGATGCACATGCGAACTCGGTCGTTATCAAGGATGTCGACATCCTGGAATCGCAGAACAAACGAACCTAATCTACAAAACTGATGCAAATGCAGTCATATAACACATGCAGGGAGTTATGGCCAAAATAGCGCAGGCACGCCCTTGCACGCCCTGCGGAATCCCTCCAAATGCCTACAGACGCGGGTATCGCCACAGCCCATTCGCACGCAGAATGTCCACTCTCGAATCACACCACCGAACGGAGCTCGCGGAGCTGGCTTCAATCTCTGTGAGCCGAGGCCTTCCCATCCCCTCCGCCGCCACAGTGACGCCGCCAGTCCCGCGGCTCCTACTCCAGATCGGCTCTGACGGGCGCGGTGGGCTGGCGGCGCAGAGTGACGGGCGTGCCGTCGCCGACCGGGTCGTGCTCGGCAGCCGGAGCGCGGTCGCGGTCGTACTGCTCCAGGTTGTCGCGCACCGCCACCAAGTAGTTGTACATGGCCTCGCTGCGGGCCTGCGGGCACGGAGGCGTCGGTCAGCGGCGCCAGCGTCCACACGCCAGCGGCCGGCCATCCAACCCTCGCAGCTCCTGCAGTCGTGAATACAACACCGGTCAAGTGATGTAGTAGACCGCCAGCGGAGCACATGCCAGCCCGCAGCACCAGAGCAGCCGGCTGGAACCACGCAGTGCACGGTCTCCCAAATCAGCCGTTCCCTGCTCGCCCAGCGGCCGTTCCAGCGCTGCCGCGCGGGCCGCTGGCTGGGGCGCCCCGGCCCCGACGCCGCCGCCGCCCAGGCCGCCCGGCCGCGTCACCTCGACCATCCAGCGGCCGGTGGCCGCCGGGCCCCGGCGACGCCGCCGCCCAGGCCGCCCGGCCGCGCTCACCTCGACCATCCAGCGGCCGCGCTGGCCGCCGGGCCCCGGCGACGCCGCCGCCCAGGCCGCCCGGCCGCGCTCACCTCGACCATCCAGCGGCCGCGCTGGCCGCCGGGCCCCGGCGACGCCGCCGCCCAGGCCGCCCGGCCGCGCTCACCTCGACCATCCAGCGGCCGCGCTGGCCGCCGGGCCCCGGCGACGCCGCCGCCCAGGCCGCCCGGCCGCGCTCACCTCGACCATCCAGCGGCCGCGCTGGCCGCCGGGCCCCGGCGACGGCTCGCGGCGCCTCTTCACCGGCACCTTCAACTGCTGGCCGCGGCGCTTCTCGTCGGCGCGCCAGTCGCGATGCGGGCACCGGCACACCTTGACCTCTATCGCCTGGCGGCCCAGCGCGACGCCCGAGCTGCGAGGACAGCGGTCCGGTGAGCGCCGGCACGCAGTCCGACGGCCACGCGCGGACGGTGGGTCACCGGTTCACGCCGAATACGCTCAGGCACCAGTCGCTACTAACGCGAAAAACGTGGGGTGGAACGATTGCTTCGGGCGCGTCAGAAACGCGTGGCCGACTACGGGCGCAGTGAATGGAGCTGCGCTAACGCCGCCATGGAGAGGAACACAACGGATCACTTACGCCATACAGACATTTATCTCGACAGAAGACGAGACTATAACACCCGGACCACTTCGCTGTCCAGGAAACAGTGCAAACGTCACGAACCTTTTTGACGCCATCCTCCAGCTTCGATGCAAAACTTTACTGCATTACGCCATCAGTTCCGCTCCCCTCCTATCTCGCAACATGGCCGCACAGAGCACATGAGCGCAAAACTCCTGGAGTGCTTTGCTGAGGGTTGGCTCACGAATCCAGGACTGAGGTGCACAACAAAACCAGACACAGACATGGCCGGCCCCGTGTTCCTCGCGGACACGGGGCCGCCACGCCGCCAATGCCTGTCCCACTCACTCGATCTCCTCCAGCGTAAACACCACCATCAATCGGCGGCGGTTGATGCCACCGACGCACGTGTTCATACACGTGAACTTGAAGAGCACCTGGTAGTCGGCGGTGCCCGGCGCCGGGCGCTCGAGCGGCACAGTCACGCTGCGTCGCTCCTGGTTCTCCTCGTAGCTGGCAATCACACCGGGGGCCGGGTCAGTGAGCCCCACCCAGGGGCGCTGAGCGCTAGCGCACCCCCCCCCCCCCCCACCCCAGCCACCGGTCAGCGCGCCGAACGCGTGGCGTCGGGCCGCCTACTGCGCGCTGACGTGCTGGCGACGTGACGTGGTGCGGTTGACAGTTGGAGGTCAGTCACCGGCCACCGCGACTCCA
>NW_023596448.1:33143367-33405867 GCF_011947565.3 Pollicipes pollicipes
GAGAGAGAGAGGATGAGAGTAGGAGAGAGAGAGAGAGAGAGAGAGAGAGAGGGAAAGAAAGAATACAAGCTAAATAGCTAAGCGAAAACATCATTGAGTTGGTTTCAACGAGATTCGCAATTGGTAATGAAGTTTATGATGATAAGTAAATTATTGATCACGTTTTACCCGGTCAAAGGTCTGCAAGCGACACAGTGACGTAACCAGGCGTGCTCCTTGTACGTATGAAGTAACAGGGTGCATGGTTATATGCGTTTGAACCATGTATTTGTAATGAACTGCCTCGTTAGCATAGCAATGTCACGCTAATACTTTTGCCTACATTTCTGCCGGCAAGCGGGCAACTGCCCTTTCACCCCCCCCCCCCCCCCCCCTACCGTGCCGCCCTCGGCGCCACCAACACATCGCGCGCAGTATCCATAGCCGAGCAAAAATAGCATTCGTTGTTCCAGCACGAGCGAGTCGAACGTAAACCTTGGTTTTCTTTTCGGGAAGGAGCTGTTCAACCGTACAGCGCATCGCGGTGCATTTAGAGAAGCCGGCTTCATTGTAGTGCAAGTGCATACTAGATCGTAGTGCGGCGCCTAAGTTGTCATGGATCTGCAAGACGATAGTCTAAAATCGGAGTGTTGGCTGCATTCTCCTGCGCGGTGTCTCGCAGTTATGCTTTGTCATGGTCTATGAAGGGCGATTCCGTTTTTTTTTCATGATTGCCTGAGCCGCTTTTGAAGACCGTTTACTTCAGGGGGGAGGGGGGAACCTAGTCGGAACTAGGTCTGGCAATCCCACGGTGACGTCACTATGGGAGTGCCCGAGGGCATTTACGCGTTTAAGTGCAAGACAAGACTGATGTTTTGACAATCATTCTCGAGTGCTACTAAGGCGTTTTTTCAACGGAAAGGGTCTCAAGACGTTTATTGGTATGTCTCCTAGCCATACCCGGAGACAAAAAAGCTGTGGCTAGTCACATATTCCAACACAAGCCAGGATCACTGTACCATGCCCTGCATCCAATAAAGGCGACTTTTATCACAATGTGGCGTGGTTATCAGCCTTACTGTTGCATATTGTTTCGGACGTGCGGTCCAGATGCGGGCTGTTTCCAACCGGCGACAGGTATAGACCAAGTAAGCTGAATGCAAACGATATATTTTAGTGTTCAACCAATACGAAGGCGACAACAGTTGTTTTCAATGCTAAAAAAGGCACCTGGCATTTTCAGAGCCTCATGACCTGAGGCGTCGGAAGGGCAGATGCAATGTAATTTTACCTGGTGTCTGTAATAACAATGTCTGGAGCGCTTGTAATCACGTGTATAGGGTCGAAAACGATAGTTTCCACTAAGTCCATTCTTTGAGATATTGGAAATTACGTCCCCAAGCTATGGGAAGGTTTGCAACAGTCATGTTTGCGCTCCCAGCAGTCATGTTTGCACTCATGGCCTCTAAAACGTCAGCTCTCAACGCCACAACACAGCACATGGGTGTACACCAGCTCAGCGGAGGAGTCCACCTCCGTTACATCGGTCGGATTTGATTTATACACCGTGCAAAGGTCCGCATAATGTTCGTCACGCGTGAGGTAACGCACAGCATGTCCCGCGCAACCGCCAGGAAGGTGCTGAGAGTAATGAACACTGTCGCCTACCTTCTCTAGTGGGCTGCCGGTGTCGCTATGCCACAAAACCGCCGCATTGGGAGCAGCCAGGTCACAGGAGACCATCTCAGCCCGGTAACATAATATCGCCACCTGTTGCTCCAGCGCAGTCAGGTCCAGAGGAGAGACTTCCGCTCCAGCGTAGTCCGGTCAGATGACGGGCCTCCTCCTCCGGTGCAGCAGATGACGAGCCGCCTCCTTCAGTGCAGCAGATCATGGGCCGCCTCCTCCGGTGCAGCTGGGCCACCGCCCACCTTGCAAACTGACGCCTCTTCAGCCTCTCGCGGTGCTGCAGAGTTTCCTTTTGGCGCATTCGGTTCAGAACGCTGAGCCTGATGAGCGTGCATAGCCGAACAAAACGGCAAACCATCCGGACATCCAGGGGAACTGGCTCCGTGCACAGGGTCGCTACTCGATGACTCTCGACTCTCTCGGCTCTCTCGACTCTCTCGACTCTCTATCGACTCGATGACTCCCGGGTGGCGGGAGAGTCGGTCCGATTCGAGATGGTGACGTGTGCAGAAGGTCGACTTCATGGTTTTGAACTTCTCCATCCACTTGGTGGTTGGGACACTCATCCCGCCCTGGCTGAGCAGCCGGGTCCACACGGTCTGGACTGGCGCTGTTTCCGCGGCAAACGCTGAAGGAGTCCCGAGGCTGGGGTCGACTTTTCGGCACTTGGCTGACAGGCAGCCGGTCGCATGGGCCATCCCATACTGCTCGGCCGAGACGCCAGTCTTGGGGTCTGTTGGTGATACAGTGGAAGGCGATGGGGTCGGTCGGCTTTGGTTGGTTTCTTCCAGAAGCGACTCATGTCGCCGGTGGTCTGCTGATCCTTGACAAGATGCTCCTGCAGGAAATCAGCGAGGATGGCGCGGCCCATGGGACCACCGTCTTCTGCTCGTGGTAGGGGTGCGGCCGATGGCAGGCGCTGCGTCAGTGAGTTCAAGCCCTGCCTCAGTGCGTACATCAGCGTCAGGCTGCGCACCCGACACTTTGCTTCGCTGGGACCTGGGTGCGGGCTCGAACCCCTCTCCCACGCACCAGCCCGAAGTACGATTCAAGAATATCTTGATTTACTCGGCCCGGCATGACGTAGGTATCCGGGCCAAGGACAGACACAAGGTCACCCACAAGACCCCGCATGGACTTGACAGTGACGATGGGTCCTTTCTGGAACGGCAGGAGCGAAGTTTTCTCGCCAAACGTCAGCAACATGGCCGCCTCCATGTCAGCCAGCGCCGTGTAGTGTGCCGCACTGTCAGGGTTCATGCCACGGCGGAGCTCTTTCAAGTCTGTGGGACACTGCCCGTTAAGGGCGTCGAAGCCGTGGTCAAACACGCGTAGGTACTGCGCCTCTTCATGCCGGTTCGTAAAGGTGTCGATAGCTGTCGCTACGGACTCGCTGAGGATTTGGACGGCTGGGCGAACTCCCTGACGTTGCTGTCCGGTCTGTCCAGTCCAGTCCTGGGATTAAACAGAACAAAATTAGCTGATTTGTTGTCACAAAACGTTTCGTGGTTACAACATTAACTATTAAGGTCCAAATGCATCGATATCATTTTCATCGCATTACGTTATCATCGCAGATAACTATCACATTACAACCGGGGAAAATCGTCTGTACCTCCAGATGGCTTTCCACGCCAAGCTTGGGAAGGATCCTTAACTCCTTGTCGCCGTCAATGGCCAACACGTAAGCGAACAGCTGTTTATTAATTCGACCGCCGTTGGGAAGGCGCAGGCCGTCGTTAAGCAGGTGGTTGCGGAGCAGCTTGTAAAGGTGGGGCGTGTCCGCGAACATCTAGATGTTGCTGAAATGAGTTTATTCGTGTCAACTTTCTGAAAGATGCATTGCTAGGACACATGAAAAAGTTGACGGGTATGCACATGGCATGGTTATAACTGGTTGCGATACGGCAAAACACTTTTTACTGGTTGGGATAAGGCAAATCATATAGATATATTTGAAGCAATTGAGACAGCCTCGAATTGTGCGCCTCATCTTAGGTAAACTCGGTAAATATACACTCTTCAATATGCGTGCAATCTGTGACAACGCACATAACCCACATTGCGGGATGATACATAAATGATTGCAAATAAGTGTAGTGCTAGAGATTCTTGTCCGCAAGCTGCCATTCGTCACACGTATATGCGGTTACCGGCGACACGCGACTAAGTCGAGCAGGTATCAATTCTTACAAAGGGTGCACATTGTCAACCATACTAAATGCGTACTCAGGTGGAAACAGAGGTCAGTTAAAGGTCACTCGTTGCACCGGGCCGCGTGACTTAACACATCATATTCGAACAGGATGTGGGCAGGATGTGACTCACATATCGTTAACAAACGTAGGTCATGAGGCGACAGGAATCAAGGCATAGAGGAAAATATAATGGTACCTGCTAGTCAGTAAAAAGGACCTTTAGTTTGGCTCGGTAGTGGGCTGCCACCTCCAAGCACTTGGCCTCGACCTCTTCCGTCTTGCGGTTCAGACAGTTCGTTAAGTCGGAGATCTTCCGTCGAAGCCTGGCCAGTTCGTCGGGATCGGGACAGGATGGACCAGGTAGTGGACTAAACGAGGCATAAAGGACACCATTTGCAGGCTTTTGGATAAATGAGTTTGGACACATGCGCATTGTACAAGCAAGCGAGCCGCTGCCGTCAAAACTATGCGTGATCTAACTTTGAAAACTACATCAGCGTGTCGGCCGATTCGTGTCGGCGGTCGCCGTGGGCGTACTGGCGTGGATTTTGTTTTCCGACATTCACAATTGATGCGGCGATGTCGGCGCCTAATATAACAGCCGCTGCTGTCGAAAGCATTCATAATCTGGCGTTGAAAACCACATTGGCGTATTGGTCGACTCACTCTATGCCACACGTTTGTTGGTCGCATTTTCACACATGTCGCTCGCAGATCAGCCTAGATTAGTGGGCTGCATGGCAGCTTTTTGCGCCGCGACGGAACGGCGCCGCCCGGTGACCCTGCTGACGCCGGAGGCTGCTTCAAGGTTAAACGGTCGTCTGATCACGTGATTGGCTGCCGTAATTCAATGCCTCCGACCGATTATGCCATCTTGCACCAAAACCTAGACACCGGCGGGGCTGCGGCGACACAGGAATGACGGTGTACCATGCGAAATGGTGCGGTCACACGTGTCACGTGACATGGGCTCAATGGTGGATTTTGCTCTCTTCCACGGGTTCGCGCGTTTTGTGCCACATCTCGACACCCATGGCACGAATACACGCGGGATTGGGCGCACTTCGATGATGAATGGAAAGAGCGAGATGGTGTTTCACTCAATCCATGGCAAGGGGTAATGCTGTATAATACAACGGCAGTGCTACCATCGTTCAAAAGGCTGACAGTTGATGGATGGGCAAAAATCACCGGCACACACCCCAGGACCGTTCGCTCATCCCATGGATAGGTTTGGCTGTGTTTGCAGAGAGCGCGGCGAAATGCGCTCGCCTCCTGCAGCGGCCGCCAGACCGCAGGTACCACCGCGTGAGACCGCGGCCGAGTCTAGACACAACAAAACAGAGTGCTGGAGCAGGTATTGCAATAAAACCTACAAACCAAAATGTTAATCTTACTCCTTCTGTATCTCTCTCTCCCAGGGTTCTGGATAGGTCTTGCCTCCACTTTGAGACGTGTTGAGGGGTTTGCCATGGGGTCCTTCCCCGGGTTGAGCAGCTCATACTTCAGATCACGTACATAATCTCCCGGAGAAAAGTGAAGGTAGCAAACTACAGTGTTTTTGTTGGTATTGATTTCATCCCTCTTAGCAGCCTTGATTCAGCCTTCGGCTGCTTTTTTGGCACTTGGTAAAGAGTGAACAATGACATTGGGTGGCCTCACGCTTTTCTCATCTCCTGTCTTGCGATGAGAAACCAGACAGTATCTTTCCATTTTTTTCAAGCTTAACACCTTCAAAATCTGCAAGCGTGTAATGTAGGTAAGCTCACTGATATGACTGTTGATAACTTTTTTAGATTCTTACCTATGTTAAAATTCAATGCTAAGGTATGGTAATGAGGAGTTCAATTGGAACCTGAAGCTGTCACCTTGTCTTTGTGTTGCATATAGACGTTGCCCAGACCTTAGCCGTGATACGTGATACGTGAACAACCGTGATAATGCTTTGGCAGTGATTGTAACTCATCAAAATTGTGTTAAAATTCCATCACTTGTACTTTTATTGATTAAAATTGGTATATAGGTGCCCTGAGGCCAGCATTGCCCCAAACCTAGTATATTTTGGTATATATCCTGCCGCCCTACCTGTTGTTATAGGGCCTTGGTTTACTTCATAGATACCACCGTTATTGCTGTTGGTTGTTGCCAGGCGACGAGCTGCACGCAAACCATATGATAGTGGTTTAAATGTCATCTTATTATTCATTGCAAAGCACAATTTCAATGTGTTTGCAAAAAGACGCATGGCAGGCAGTGTGCAATACAAAATAAATCACTTCGTAGTGATGCCTGCAGTTTAGTGATTCTTTTTCCGAACGTTGGCTTGCCCGTAACTTGCCCGGTTTACCTAAGTTTGTCTGGTTTATCCTAAGCCACTTTACAGCTGATGCCCCTTTTTCAATTGCACACGACTGCCAGCTATTCAGCATGGGTGTTGGCGATCTAGTTACATTAGAGAGAGAGAGAGAGAGAGAGAGAGGGGATATAGATATATATATATATATATATATATATATATATATATATATATATATATATATATATATATATATATATGTATATATCGTATGAGTGCAATATCTAACCCGTCAAACGACAAGAGCGGCCAAGCCATCCTGCCTACATTTCTTTTGCAATCAAACCATACTGATTGATATGTGCCGCCTTTTGCTTGACTCACCTGGGTCAAGACCAAAGTTGCTTTGCAAAGAACGACCCTGAAATGAACCAAACTTTTGTAGCGTGACGATATGATGACTGCCTTGTACGCAAATTTTAAGATCTAGGTCGGTTGGTATCGCGCAATATCCAGATTATTTCAAACGCATTTAACTTAGTCTTGCAAGGGAGCGGTAGCACCCTCTGCCATGCCGTGATCATCCTTGCCCTACAAACTTATGAGAACTCCATGAGTGTGGCATGGCCGAGAATTTACCTGGGTTCAGCTCTTTTGAATACCATCCATAAGATGTCTTAAGATAGGCCGCGAACGGAATTTTTCAAGACGCGTGGTTCCTATGGGTTTCTCTGTGGGCAGCGATGTATCAACATCGCCAACCAGAAACGTGCTATCCTCGCATCGGGGTTCTGTCCTGCTTGGGTTTTTTCTGTGTGGAATAACGTCGAACATTTCGTAACTCATCCGTTTTTCCTTTTATTTTCCATGCACATGGTGTCTCAGACCGAGAGTTCCGTCAAAGTTGAGAGGACTAGGCTGCAAGTTGGAAAACAGAGGGGGATCAATCTCAAGATCTACATCTAAATACGATTTGACATCTCTGCCCTCGATACCAAAAAAGTTTTTGGCGCAAGCGCTGAAGTCGGCGGGTGTAAAGGGCCACGCCGTTGAGCCCTGGCTCATACTGCTGCTCATGTCGGCGCTTCTATTTCAATCTGCTGCATCACAGTGCGGATAATCATCTTCCCTATTCTGTTTTGCTTTGGGTGACATTTAGTACAAATTGCATGTCAATATATTTAATATTTCGACACATACTACAGCCGCGTCATCCCGCGCCAGTACACATCTACTCTGACAGGGCAATGCCGGCTTGTGCAGAAGGCTTTGTTCCGTCCATGATCACCTACCGTCCCCGACATTGCCAACGCCCTGGATGTCAGAACAGGAGCGGGTCGGAGCAGGCGGAGCCGGCCACACTCAGGTCCGTCCAGCAGCGCCACTCGGCCCGGGTCTGCGCTCGCTGGAGGAGCGCCGCCGGCAGCGCCATCTATTCTCAGCGTCCCGCCGTCCCTGCCTCCCCGGCCTGGCGTCGGTGACGAGAAGGCACGCGCTCTCCGAGGACGGACCTCGCTGGAGACATCCGCATCATACCAAACAAGGCGCGGTCCGGGACTGCCCGTCCGTCCCGAGCCACGGACGTCAAGGCAGGGCTCAGGCCCACCAGAGGCCAACATGACCCGGACTCAGTGACGTCACTCCCTCGTGGCACGAGATGCGCCCATCGTTCGCCAACCTCATCCCAGTGACGTCATCGCACATTACCCGGACCACGCGCCATCTTGCGACACCGATGAACACGTGAACGGTCGGGCTAGGGGTCGCAGGGGTCACAGGGGTCGCAGGGGTCGCGGGGGTCGCGTGGCTCGACGGGACCCCCGCTCGACATCAGAGATTCTGCAGGCGGCGCCTCCGCGCTTTTCCGGTAGCGCGGGCGGGAGTCACCACACCGGACAGCGCGAGGTCCACGGGCCACAGCCGCGTCCTTCACGAGAGGATGTCTTCATCGTCGCTGTCCCTGGCCAGTACTGCCTGCGTCAACACCTCGCGCATCGCCCGCTGGATGGCGCGGAAGCTTTCGGGACCGCCGACAGATGGCTCTGTCGGCGCCGGCGTCGGGTCGACCAGCGATGTCGCTAGTATCACGGAGTTCTCGTGCAGGAAGGCCGCGCGCCGGATATGGTTCCGTGCGCAGCGGCGAATGGCAGCCAGGTTCTGGAAGCGAATCTGTGAGTCAGGTCTATCCTTGCTAAGACTTTCTGCACCGAAAGTCTCGACAACGGGTGGCGAAGCTGGAGCCCCTTCAAATCCAATCAAAATCCTCAGGTATGCATGCGACGTCCGTATTAACCAACAATGGCGGGTCTAGACGCCAACAATGTCCATCGCTTCGATTGACAAGAATACAAGCCATACCCGTGTTGATTGACGACACAATGGCGTCATGACTTTGGCAGGATGGGACAAAACAGTGAGACGCATCAAAGCTTACACTTTCCCTGACGTTGTCGCGCAAGCCAACACACTACCCATCTGCGAATGGTGACCCGCTAGCCCAGGTGGTACTGACAGGGCTGAGACTGAGAGCCAGACTGAGAGTCAACCGGACTGGGATGCGCAGAGCTGAGCCTGAGAACCCCAGATGGCTGAGACTAAGCCTGAGAACCCAGGTGACCAGGTCTGAGGATCAAGATGACTGTGTCTAAGAACTCTGATCAGTGAGTCTGAAAACCCAGATGACTGAGTCTGAGAACCCAGATGACTGAGTCTGAAAACCCAGATGACTGAGTCTGAGAATCCAGATGACCGAGACTACGAACCCAGATAAATGAGCCTGAGACCTAAGATGGCTGAGACTGGTGGCTCGGAGGCCGGCGACAGGCTCACCTGCCGCAGCTTCTTGCGGTTGTTGTACGTCTGCCAGCCGGCGGCGATGCGGCGGGCGGCGCAGCGGCGGCGGAAGCTCAGCACCACGTCCTCCATCTCGATCTCGCGTCGTCTCTGGGGACGCCAGCAGCGGTCACGGTCCGGCGCGGAGCAGGAGGACCCCGGACGGTCGCCAGGAAAGTCCTCACACGAGGACAGGAGAGGCCCACACCGGCTGGAGCGGAACGGTACTCAGTGGCGGGGAGTCTGGAGACACGGGCACTCAGTGGCGAGGAGTCTGGAGACATGGACACTCAGTGGCGGGGAGTCTGGAGACACGGACACCCCGAATGCGTGGAACCTGGAGAGGACGCTCCATTGGTGCAAATGCAGGCGGACAGTGGAGGTCCCGCACTGCACTGCAGGGCGGAGCCCGTCGCCGCAGATGTGACGGCCGTCGCTATGGCAACGGCGATGGCGGATATGGATGCCTCTCGGCTCCTCTTACTCCCACTCACCCAAAGCTATACAGCATACGTTCATGACCTGCATCCAACGCCAAAAGACAAACAGAGCTCAATTTAACAACGTTGATTCGCGAACGACGCGCGGAGGCTAACAAGCGCAGGAGCAAAACGCGGCGTGTTTGGCCGCAGGTCACCCAATGGCAGCTTCTCATGTACTTGCATTAAATACAGCTCAGATATCCAACGAAGACGCGAACCACTCGGCGCTAAAATATGCGCATGTGTCATAATTTACGACAGACAACAGCAACGCACTGCAACATTGTTTATTCCACATGTGCCGTGAACCGCAACGCCACGAAGACATAAATACGCAAGGCGCAACAGTTTTCACGCCATTCATTCGCATCATGAACGAAGCCCGGACGGGAGGGCACACTGATACTGCCGATTGGCTGATGGCAGGCTCATTGACTAATTTTAGAGCTAGCATCCCTGGTACCGTCGCACGCCCTCCCACTCAGCAGCTGTCCGATCAATGCCACCTCCACCGAAGGCCGAGTGGGAGCCGGGGCAGGCGATGGGCTTGCGTGCAGCGCCACGTCAATATATTAGACCAATCAGCAGCTGCGTTTCGGCGAGCCATCCACCAATCACAGAGCTGACTGAGTGGGACCGAAGACCGTCCGTGTCGTCCCAGGCAACAAGTATAGCCGAGCGGGCGGCGTTACGTCAGGCGACGGTCCATTCCTGCCAGACGGCTATGGCCAAGACGAAGGTCGTGGTACTACGTCGACAAAGAAAGGAGGAAGGCGCTACCATGTTACAAGAATGTCATCATGACTCAGGCTCGTTTCCTTGACATTCCAAATGCTAGACCTGCTGCCCTGGAACTTCCCCCGCGGGGTAGTCGTTTGTTCGTTTGACGGGAATGGGAGGCGTGACAGACAGCTGGCGCGGAACCGTCGCTCGGGCAAACGGTTCAATAACTCATCAGTACAATAGCTAAGCCCTTCACTCAGGGCATGCTGTGGGTGTCTAGCCGGACGTCGCAGCAGGGCCGGCGGACCCACCACGCGAGCGATACGAGCACCGCACCTGGCAACCACGCCCGTCAGGTAATCAACTGCCCCAGTTACCGTGGACAGGGCTTTCATGAAGCGCCGCCCGCTCGGGTCACTTTACCCACCGCTTCCTCCATCCAGACTGGCATCGTACTCAGCTCGACACCGCCTGCCCAGATGCTGCACGGTGCCCAGGGGCGCACCTTTGTCGCACTTCACCAGCCCCCCCCCCCCCCCCCACGGCCAATCAGCCCTCCCCGAGCGCCCCCGCCTCCAGTCGGCCTCATTAGCGTATCGAACCCACGGCGGCCGGCGAGCGCGCCGCGCGGCCAGTCGCCGGATGGGTTTCCGATGGGGCGGCGCCGCTCGTGCCTCGCGCGCGGGCCCTAAATCACGCCGCGGACCGGACCGGACGCCGGTCACCGCCGGCCCCGCGGGGGGGGGGGGAGGCGCACAGGAGCCAGGGCGGCGCGCCGGGACGGTCCGCGGGGCGGGCATCGCCGGTCCCGGGGAGGGGGGCGCACGGCAGCCAGGGCGGCGCGCCGGGACGGTCCGCGGGGCGGGCACCGCCGGTCCCGGGGAGGGAGGCGCACAGGAGCCAGGGCGGCGCGCCGGGACGGTCCGCGGGGCGGGCACCGCCGGTCCCGGGGAGGGGGGCGCACAGGAGCCAGGGCGGCGCGCCGGGACGGTCCGCGGGGCGGGCACCGCCGGTCCCGGGGAGGGGGGGCGCACAGGAGCCAGGGCGGCGCGCCGGGACGGTCCGCGGGGCGGGCACCGCCGGTCCCGGGGAGGGAGGCGCACAGGAGCCAGGGTGGCGCGCCGGGACGGTCCGCGGGGCGGGCACCGCCGGTCCCGGGGAGGGGGGCGCACAGGAGCCAGGGCGGCGCGCCGGGACGGTCCGCGGGGCGGGCACCGCCGGTCCCGGGGAGGGAGGCGCACAGGAGCCAGGGCGGCGCGCCGGGACGGTCCGCGGGGCGGGCGCCGCCGGTCCCGGGGAGGGGGGCGCACAGGAGCCAGGGCGGCGCGCCGGGACGGTCCGCGGGGCGGGCACCGCCGGTCCCGGGGAGGGAGGCGCACAGGAGCCAGGGCGGCGCGCCGGGACGGTCCGCGGGGCGGGCACCGCCGGTCCCGGGGAGGGAGGCGCACAGGAGCCAGGGCGGCGCGCCGGGACGGTCCGCGGGGCGGGCACCGCCGGTCCCGGGGAGGGAGGCGCACAGGAGCCAGGGCGGCGCGCCGGGACGGTCCGCGGGGCGGGCACCGCCGGTCCCGGGGAGGGAGGCGCACAGGAGCCAGGGCGGCGCGCCGGGACGGTCCGCGGGGCGGGCACCGCCGGTCCCGGGGAGGGAGGCGCACAGGAGCCAGGGCGGCGCGCCGGGACGGTCCGCGGGGCGGGCACCGCCGGTCCCGGGGAGGGGGGCGCACAGGAGCCAGGGCGGCGCGCCGGGACGGTCCGCGGGGCGGGCACCGTCGGTTCCGGGGAGGCGTCGTTTCGGAGCCAAGGTCTCCGACAGAGCGACGCCCGCGGTGGAGGTAACGGGGAGAGGGGGAGGGCTTCACGCGGTCAAGAAGCGCCAAGACCCCCCCCCCCCCCTCCACATTGTGGGGTGTTAACTGGCAAGATGAGCCGATCGGCGGCTGTGATAGGCTGACTGACCCCTCTTACTGCTATTGATAGCAGATATAACATAAACGTACTTTGGGCGGGATATCTCAGCCTCTGAGGATACCTTCAAGGCCAAGGGGAGACGGCGGACCGTGGGGCATTGTATCCGACACCCGACACGTTGCATTGGACCCGACTCCCTGCACTGCAACATATGCGTGCAGCCCAGTCGCTGTGAGGTGTAGCACTAGACGACCACTCTGACCCAGACAGCGCGTGGGGTCCGCCAACAGGTGCCGGATCGATAGAGACCGCACGAGCCGCCACGAGGAACGAGACGCTTCCAGCCAGGCCAACATGCCGGAGGACGACAGCTGGCCTCCACCGGTCAGCGACTTCAACGAGCCGCCCGGCGGGCCACGCCCTTTCTGGGACGCGTCTCTCAGAAGTGTCGCGTGGCCGGGGGTCTGCGATCCCGAGCGAGTGCGGCGCTTGGGCGCCAGCGCCGGCGCGGCCAGTGAGGCCAGTGACGGCTGTCCGCGTGGGCTGCCATCGGCGGAAGAGGCCGAGGTCGCTGTTGGCTCTCGGCGTGGACACGACTCTGCGCCTCCGGCCTCACGCCCTGTGGACGCTCGACCGACCCATGCTCAGCTACCCCGCACGCTGTCATTCGTTGCACGCTGTCCGCCAAAGCGACCCACTGTCACCGAGTATTTCAGGGGTGCTGCTGACTATTAAGCGCTTTCCAGACACGTGGCCGAGAGCGGCCGCCTTGGAAACTAATTTGCTACGTTTCCGATCGTTTCCATGACCGCTGCGGCCATTTTAACTCAATAGGGACAATCAATCGCGATCACGGAAGTGGGCAAACAGAACATCATTACCAAGAGTCCAAAAAGTCACGCAACTCGCCGACTCTGAACGGGTGGGGATGTCGACCTCCGAGTCATGTTTGACGCGGACTGCAATCCCAGCGTGACTCAAGAAATCATTCAATCACGGACAATCGGCTGGGTGGCTCTTTTTAACGGCGACAGAACAGGAACTAGCACAGCCCACACGTGAACAGCCTCGCACTCTCCGAACCCACACCAGCCCTCTGAGCATCGCGTGTCTTTCATGACTAACAGGCTACGTTTGATAAAGCATATCACACCTCAAGAATGAAGCGCACCCAAAACTGCTCGAGTCCAAGGCGCGCACCGAGAACTCACCAGCCCCGCGTTCAGCGTCACACATGAGCCGCACATGCTGGGTCACGCATCCTCGGGAGCATCGAATCTGCCCAGAGCAGCGGTGGAGGCCGCTATTGATTACACTCCGGCGCCATCACCACAGCAACCTCGGCGTCGCCAGAACCCGCAGGTGACGGCTCAAGGGCGGGTCCGACCCACGCAGCCAGCTGCCACTTGGGTGTGGACGGCTCGTGGACGACTTCGGTCTCGTCTCGTCTCGTCACGTCACGTCACGTCACGTCACGTCACGTCACGTCACGTCACGTCACGTCACGTCACGTCACGTCACGTCACGTCACGTCACGTCTCGTCACGTCACGTCACGTCACGTCTCGTCTCGTCACGTCACGTCACGTCACGTCACGTCACGTCACGTCACGTCACGTCACGTCACGTCACGTCTCGTCACATCTCGTCACGTCTCGTTTCGCCACGTCACGCAACGTCACGTCTCGCGATCGGTTTGCAGACTGCGCTCAGTGGCTCGCCGACGCTGATAAATTAGAGGCATACCTAATGAGACCGCCCTGGCATAGCGTAAGGATCGGAAAATGACCATTTGCTCATCGAGTCAGTCGATACCAGTACAAAACCAGCGGCAGCTGGAGACGAAGTGAAAGCCGGAAAGGAGTGCACGTGACAATGTGGTTGGATGGAATGTGACGCAATATAACTTTGTTAATATACATTGATATTACTCAACCAATAGTTCCTTGACTTAAACCAAGCGCCAAAAACCAAAGAAACTGTCATTAGGATACCTGAATGCCCCCTCACGTCCAATGCACCTCATGTGGAAAATACTCCATCTAGCTTCTATTATAACCCTCGTGAACATCTACCAAATCCGGAATATCAAATGTGTTTGCCATGCCACACAGATATTGTTACACTTCACCCATAGCGGAAGACCAAACACCTGCTGAAGTGTACACCCCATGTGTGGTGTTCAATTCTTTCATGCCCTAGCAAAACCAGGTGTGCCACGCTCCCAATGGAACACCCATACACGCACATATTCTCCATCGTTGAACGACACGAACCCCGACGGCGGTGACCGCACCCCTCCTTTCCAGCGGGTTTAAATTACTCCACCCCGGTGTACGCCACCGCCGCGGTACACCCCGGTGACGTCGCACCCACCTTGTACTCGCGCCAGCCGCGCTGCAGGACCCGTGCCGCTAGGTCGCGTCGAATCTCGGCCAGCCAGCTGACACGCTCCAGGTCCTTGCGGCGCCGCTGCTCGCGCTGCAGCTGGAGCTCCACCCAGGTCTTGATGACGTCCTCGGCGCTGGTGCCGCCGGCGCGGGGCTCGGCCGCGCGCCGCTCCTCGGCCGCCTCGCCCGACGCCGGCTCCGGCGCAGGCGGCGCGTCCTGCCGCTCCTCCGCCTTCGGTTCCGACTCGGGCGCCGTTTCCGCCTCCGCCTCAGAGTCCGCGGCGGCCGCCAGCGCCAGCGCCGCCGCCTCGGCGACCTCGTCCTCAGCGGCCGCCGAGCCGGGCCCGTGCAGCCGCGGGCCGCCGTCAGCGGCGCGCGGCGCGTCGCCGCCCTGCGGCGGGCCGGCGCCGGTCGTCGCGCGCCGCAGCTCCGCCTGCAGACGCTCCACCTGCGCCGCCAGCTCGGTGTTCTGTCGCCTGCCGGCACACGGCGCGGGGTGGCGACGCTGGGCGGCGGCAGCTCGCGACGAAGCGTCGTTTGCGGCCGACGCAATCAGCGGCTCTGCGTGGGACACCCGCCTCAGCATCGCGATGGTGAATCGCCCAGGGTCATAATGGGAGAACATAAGGTCCCTCAGGCCGCTGGACCCCCATCATACGGCCCCACAGGCCGACCGGGTCAATGCCACACGTCCTCACCCTTCATCGGAGGCCCTTTCCCACCGCACGGCACGTCCGCACCGAGCAACGACGCACGTCCGCTCCGGCCCCCTGCCGCCAGCCAGGCCCGGGCACGTTTCGCTTCCTACGCCCACTGCACGGCACCCGCGCGGGCCGCAGCACGACGCGTCCCCCCCCCCCCCCCCGGTGACCGCGAGCTCGTCGCGTCGCGGGCCTCTCTCACTGTGTGGCGGCGTCGGCGGCCTGCGTCTCGCGCTTCCAACGCTGCACGGCCGCCCTGTACTGGTCCCGCTCCTGCTCGGCCGCCGCCCGCCGCCGCTGCTCCTCCTGACGCCGCTGCTCCTCGTCCTGGCGCCGCCGCTCCTCCTCCTGACGCCGCCGCTCCTCCTCCTGACGCCGCTGTTCCACCTCCTCCTGAAGCGTGACAGCGCCCAGGGCAGCACGTCAGGGGCGAAGCTCAGAGACAGGGACGGCGGCCGGCGACACCCAACAGCTCACGGACAGGAATCGGAAACACAGCTCCCGGATAGAGCCGCGAGAGACGGAACGGCACACAAGTATGGAGCGTGGATACGGGATTCAGGGACAAAGTCCAGGGGGATGCATCACGAACAGCGCCTTGGAATAGCAGCGAGGGACGAAGACGGGGGACCGCTGTCAGGGAGTGCGCTCGGACAGCTCCCAGGACGACGCAACGACAGAAGTCCCGGGAAGCTGTCCAGCACGAAACCGACCGCAATCCCGGCGTGGTAAAGCCGCGCAGCAATTTGCCGGCCCACTGCTGGGGCGAGACCGCGTAGTCAGCGGTCACACACACCGCCCGAGTTCAGCACGGTCCACTGAGCCGCGCCTGCAAGCCGCCGACACGCGCCCGTCTCACCCGCCGCGCTGGTGGCGGATGACCTGACCTTGGCCCGCTGGTGGCGGTTGACCTGCTTCAGCACCAGCTGGTAGTCGGCCGACGAGCGCGTGACACGCGCCTCCATCGACTCGACGGTCAGGATCAGGTCGGTCCGGCTGCTGGCCTGGTACTTGACTGCAACAGGGGCGCCTGATGAACGGGCCACGCGCTGTGGCGGCGCTCCCTGCGCGCTCAAGTCTGCTACACCGAGGGGGGGGAACCCCACCGACTGGGATCGGGCAGTGGCTCAGCAGGGAGGGGGGGGGGAGGCGGTGGGAGCTCTACATCGATCACTTCAGTGCAGACAGGGCACCTTTTGGTCACGATGTCACGGAATCACCACGTTCGCAAATTGACGGCGCATATCTGAGGTTCCTGCAGCATTCTGCCGGTTACGAGTACTACTTGACCTTACGTCACCATTCGAGCGTGACAGCGTTTCTTTACGTAACAGTCTGCGCATTACCGAGAAGGTGCTGAATATAGAGGGGAAGCTTTGGCACGTACTAGCGACCCAGTCAGCAGTGTCACCAAGGCAATGAGCCAAGAACTGGAGCCTGAGGCAACGTTCTGACGAGCCACGCGCAGGGCGAGCAAAAAACGAAGCAAGGAAGACGACAGCGTAGCGTGACAGTTTCAGTCACGGCACGTCGCCCTCCCGTTCGTGATACAACTGTCTGTAACTGTTCCGCATCACATTTAAGCGCAGATAATTACGGTCATCACCATAAACCACCATCAAGCAAAACCTTTTCTGCACGAACAGCCGAACAAAACAAACATGAAAATCGATGCCAATAGCCACAGAGACGGGCCGCCGTGGGCACGCAGAGGCCGAAACCGACGGCATCTACCACACAGCCACCGGTGCGGCGCGTGACGAGAGCGCGACGCGTGACGAGAGCGTGACGCGTGACGACGGCGTGACGGGGCGGCGGCCGTGCTCACTCACCATCGTCCGACCGGTTGCCGACGCGCCGCGTGCAGTGAACGAAACTGGAAAACACGGAGTCGAGGTCCAGGCCAGAGCGCGGCGATCGAGCCACAGAGCGAAGCCCGTCGACGGAACGGAAGCGGCCCAAATGCACACCAGGCTGGGAGGTAGAACACGCGTTGCTGCAAACCGTGGCTGGGTGGCGGAGGTGCCGGCCAGAACAGGGCAGTGAGGCAGAAAAGGCTCGCACTGTGCAAAATAGCGGAACAGTGAAGAAGTGACACAAGACACCTTCGTGAAAGCGAGAGCAAGTAAATGTAATAAAAAACAAAACAATGAAAGTGGCAGAAGGATACCATTGTGCAAGTGAAACAAAAATGCAGCAGCAACATTCAGACACCAACACAACAACAACAAAACACGCGATCAAGCCACGATGACAACAGAATACGATCTTGCTGATGTCTCCACCAGCACAAACGCGTGTCCGAACGAGACGCCCTGCGGATCAGACGCCCCCCCCCCCCCTTCAACCTCCCCCACCTCGGGCTGGTGGTCTGAACATCAAACGCCCCACGCCACAATAGTGGGCGACCCTTCTAGAGGTCGGGTTGACCCCGGCCCACTCTAACGTTACGGTGATCCCCGAGCCGGTCATCCCGGGCCGGTGAGCCGCACCAGCCGGCCGTGGTCTCCTGTGCCGCCGACGGGACGCAGACCGGCGCCGGTCCGAGCGGAGCGGCGCAGCACGGAGGACGAGGAGGCGCAGCACGGAGGACGGAGAGGCACATCACGGAGGACGGGGCGGCACATCACGGAGGACAGGACGGCACATGACGGAGGGGCACATCACGGAGGACGGGGCGGCACGGCACGGAGGACGGAGCGGCAGAGCACGGAGGACGGAGCGGCACATCACGGAGGACGGGGCGGCACATCACGGAGGACGGAGAGGCTCATCACGGAGACGGAGAGGCACAGCACGGAGGACGGGGCGGCACATCACGGAGGACGGAGATGCAAAGCACGGAGGACAAGGCGGCACATCACGGAGGACGGAGGGGCACATCACGGAGACGGAGCGGAACAGCACAGAGGATGGAGCGGCACATCACGGAGGACGGGGCGGTACAGCACGGAGCACGGGGCGGTACGGCACGGAGGACGGAGCAGTACATCACGGAGGACGGGGCGGCATAGCACGGAGGACGGAGCGGCACAGCACGGAGGACTGACCGGTACATCACGGAGGACTGAGCGGCACCTCACGGAGGACGGGGCGGCACATCACGGAGCACGGGGCGGCACGGCACGGAGGACGGAGCGGCACATCACGGAGGACAAGGCGGCAAGGCACGGAGGACGGGGCGGCACGGCACGGAGAACTGAGCGGCACATCACAGAGGACGGAGCGGCACATCACGGAGGACGGAGCGGCACATCACGGAGGACGGAGCGGCACATCACGGAGGACGGGGCGGCACATCACGGAGGACGGAGCGGCACAGGCAGGTGGATGTTCGGGCCGTCGGATAGAGCGTCTTCAGAGACGGGCGACGGGGCGACGGCTTTCCCGGGAGACATTCAGACCTTCCGACTGTTGGCTGGTTGGGCAGCCCATAAGAAACAGCTGGCTGTTGTCGCTGTCTCATCAGCACGGATCTGGACCGTCCGTGCGGCCAGAGTTCAGCTCGTGGGCGGTACTTTGGCAGACGGACGTCGACTGCGTGCCTGATACGGTAGCCACACAGCCAGCCGGCTGGACAGCCAGACGGCACATGAGACAGCCAGACAGCCAGTGGAAGAGATACCCAGACGACAGCTCGGGACAGAGGAGGACAGCCGGCGAGACTCTCCGCTGCCCACAGCGCGAGCGAGCCCGGAGCAGCCGGCCAGCGGACCGACCGGGCCGTCCGTACCCCGGAGCGGCTCCGGCAGCGCGTCGGCGTCGCCCAGCAGCGCGCGCAGGCGGCGGTTCTCGCGCCGCAGTCGGCGGCCCTCGGCGGCGGCGGCCGACGAGGCCTCGCCGGACGCCGGCTCCCGACGCCGCTCCGTCAGCTGACGACGCAGCCGCATCAGCTGGCGGAAGGCGCGACAGGCCGGTGAACGGCAGCGGGCGGTGGACGGCAGCGGACGGGGGACGGCAGCGGACGGTGAACGGCAGCGGACGGGGGACGACAGCGGACGGAGGACGGCAGCGGGCGGTGAGCGACAGCGGGCGGGGGACGACAGCGGACGGGGGACGGCAGCGGACGGTGAACCCCAGCGGGCGACAGAGGGCAGCGGGCGGGGGACGAACGGCAACGCTTGCCGACAGTATGGCGGTCACGATCTCAAGTTCGGCTGTCCGTGACTTTCGGGCTTATCTGACCGGTTACCGTCAGCTGTTGCACCGATGGTACGACATCTCGTCCAGCACGAGGCATCATTAAGATCGATCTCAGCACCTCTGTCACACCTAGTACGCGTCGCCGCCGGCGCCACGTCATCAGAGCGCTCGGAGCCACCGTGTCACGCAGCAGCATTACCGGCACGCCGGCTCGCCTCGCCGTCGTCCCGTACCTCTCGGTAGTAGACCTGCACCTGGAGCCGCATCTCCTGCAGGCGCGAGGTCCTGGTGTCGGCGCGCAGCCGGCGCACCTCGTCCTCCTTCTCGCGGAGCACCTGCTCCAGCCGGAACACGCGCAGCTTCAGACCGGAGAGGCTGGCGGCGCCGCCGGCGGGCTCACACTGCCAGCAGCAGGAGCGCAGGCGTGCGTCGGTGACGGGGGACGAGCGGTGCGGGCGTCCGAGAAGGGAGCAGCAGCATCACTGCGGCGACGGCTCGGTCTGTGCGCGAGCTCAGAGGGCGCCGACGCGGACATCCACGGGCGCGTCGGCCCCCGGGGTGTTGTCAGCCGCACACAAACGGGACAGGGGCGCCACGCCAACCCGAATTCAGCAGCGCCCCATCCAAACGCACCGACCGATCGCTTCGCAGCCAGCAGCCTCGCCGTCGGTGCGCCCCGCCCCGCGGCCCCGACGCCGTCTCCGACACGGCCCCACCGCGCGCCTCACCTTGGCGGCCGCCTCCTCCAGCCGCCTCTCGGCGTCGCGGTAGTGCCTGCCCAGCTCTGCGCGACACTTGGCCAGCTGGGCGCGCAGCAGCTGATTGTCGTCGCGCAGGTCGGCCGCCCGGTGACGCAGCAGCTGGATCTCGTCATACTGCTCCTCCTGACGACGGGCGGCGGCGCGGTGACGACGCCGTCGTGGGACGCCCTCGCCGAGGGCACAGCGGGGGGGGGGGGGGAACCCGCGGTACCACATCACTGTCGTTCGCACCACTCGTTGCTGGTACCTCGGACCAGTGACGTGTTCAACATCGGTGGACGGCGCGTTGCGGTTTGAAGTTGTCGTTTCCACCCGACACCAACAGCGCACGGCAAAGCTCAGAGGCACGGCGGGCCAAATCCTCACATGGCTTGGAAATACTGTCCAGGGTTATGCGGGTCTGCCGTGCAGAAATGGTCAGGCCAGCAGGGACAACATCACACAGCTGTACAGGACGCTCGCACTGGGGAAGACTGCGACTGCTGCAGAGATACTTTTATCCCAGAAAGTTCTGCATCGTCGGTTACTTTGGGATGCGAGCAGCGAACGACAGACAGGCATTAAGAGCACACTGACTTCGTTCACTAACAAACGCCCTCGTCATGCCCCACAACCTTCCAGTGCAGCCGGCTAGAGGCTCGTTTCCGTACTAGGCCTTAGGGCAGAGCTGCCGACAAACCTTAAAGCTTACGTCGGCAAACTATTATCCTGGTCAGAAAGAGGATAGGATTTCCTTTACGCTGAGTGGTCTATAAAAAAACGTGCGAACCATAGTTACGACACCGTCTTGGTTATTGCGAGTGAGGCATAAGGACAAGGCCTGCTTCGGTTTCGAGACGCCGCGGTTGCTTCTAATGATTTCGCAATCGGGTTTGACCAGAATCCATCTCGTACGACTGACTCCGGCTTCGACCTTGTGACATCTTTAACAGCTGGCTTCGGCTTCGAGCAAGCTTTCAGTCACGACCCCTGCGTCGGTTCCATGCAAACTTGCACTGCGAGCTTTGGCTTAGTCATGATATCTTTTCATCACAGTTGTGTAATTATTTACAATCTTGCGGCCTGCCCACTCGTCCCAATATTCTGCATATTTCTATGACCGTGACACCTACATGGTTGAAAGCCAAAACTAGGCGGTTACTTTCAGGACCAATGAACACGTGACGACCGGAAAAAGACCTGTCCGAAACCTTATGTACAAACTGCCACGCAAGACGAGGAAGGTATTCCCAAACAAATCCACCATCGGCGATGCCAACACCTTGCCTCAATATTCCCGCAAAACGCTTCTAGCGTTTCCTGACCCCGCACCGTTTTAGCAGACGAGAAAACGGTCTGGGTTGTGCAAAAGAAGGTCACGCACAACATTCCGCTTTGGCTCCGGCTTCGGCCTCGTGCTTTAGATTCAGCTTCACGTTCGAAAAACGCAGACACTGGCTTTAGCTTCGGCTTCGCAGTTCTACATTTCAAAGCCATCGGCTTCGACTTCGACTTCGACGTCGGCATCGCGGCATTGTCTCGGCTTCGGACCGGCTTCAAAGCTGGAAGACTGACGTCATTCCCATGCCTGTGTATGGCCATCCGGTTAGAAAAGTAAGATTCATTACTGTTCGCCTTAACCGACAAGTGGCCCACACGGGGACGATTATTGCTGAGACAAGGCTGCGCGGGCTGAGACCGGATACTGCTGCGACCTCGCATGGCGCACCACGCTCGTGCATGGAGGCGTAATTCACATCCCTTCACATCCGTGTCGAGAACTTAGCGACAGTCGCCTCTCAATTCCAATCCTTCCGAACGGCTCGCCAACCGTCCCCATTTGATTTCCCCGACGCCGCCGCGAAACAGGCGGCGAAGCAGCCGGCGGGCTCCACCACACGCCTGTCGCCAATCTACAGCCGGGCCCAACGCGCGACTGGCACCGATCGAGTGAGGGGGAGGGGGGAGGATCGAACGGTCAATCAGTGGCTCTCCCCCCCCCCCCCTCCCTACACCAAAGCTAACAATACCAGCGTTCCAACTTCGGCACGTCAGCACCGCCGTCCGGGGCCGGGCGCTCGCCCCCACGGGCCGACGGGCTAGGCCGGAGACGGCTGGTCCGGACCAGCGGACTCGGCCAGCGCTCGCCAGCTGACGGGCTGGGCCGGACCAGCAGACTCGGCCAGCGCTCGCCGGCAGACGGGCTGGCCCGGACCAGCGGACTCGGCCAGCGCTCGCCAGCTGACGGGCTGGGCCGGAGCAGCGGACTCGGCCAGCGCCCACCGACTGACGGCGCCCATGGACATGACCCGCCGTCTGCACCGTCACTGATCGGAGGCGGGCGGACAGCTGAAGCACTGCGCTGCCCCAGAAAGCCTTCCGATAGCTGATGGCGGGCCCGGTCAAGCGACACTCAGCCAATACGGCCTTCCGCTCTCATTGGGGCGGAAAACTTGGAAGCGACGTCGACGTCGAGTCTCGAACCTGACCCGTCGCCGGTCTGGCCGAAGCGCTCTACCCTGCCGCGCTTGCGGCTAGACGGTGTCTCGGCACGCGCCGGCCGCCAGCTGGCGTCGATCCCGGCGCCCCCCGACGGCAGATGGCGGATGACCGGGATTAACTCTCACTTTAACCGCGACGCGGCACCACGGTAGTCCGTCAAGCCTTGAGTCACTCGGCCGTCGTGCCGGGAGTACCGCGCTCCGCAGATTTGGTCGCACCGTCGCACGACTCGGTCGCACCGTCGCATGACTCAGCCCCACCGTCGCACGACTCGTTCGCACCATCGCATGACTCAGTCGCACCGTCGCATGACTCGGTCGCACTGGCCTGCTACCTGGCTGGCAGTCCGACCGCCGCCCGAGGCCCATCACATAAGCGCGTCAGTGAAGCAGAGCCTGGCGCTCCTGCCATATGGCGAAGCACCTACCATAGCTACCACAGTCACCACCCACCATACCAAGCTGTCCGCTCTCGCATGCCCATGGCACGCATCCATACTGCCGCAGCTGAAGGAGACATTCACACACTGGAAACAACACCAGCAGTTGACATGTCCAAAGGTGTCAATAACTATGCTAACCAATCTCTTTTAAGCCAACTGTCAAGATCAGCATGGTAAGCATGAAATCGGACTGCCCAACAGATGTTGTGGCAGGACACGCAACACGAGGAATGGTGTCAGGGGGTCAAGTAGTCCACCATTCACCCTCTGCAAAAAGTCAATGTGAGGGACAGTTAAAAAATTAGTGGGAAGTCAATGTTTCCAAGGACATGCTGACTAATCTGTCCAAAGTCAGCAATCATGAGCTGGTCATTGACAAAACATTTTGCATCATACCTTGCATATGGTTTGCAAGAAATATCAACAATGGTGACATAGGCATACATCAAACCCACTCAAAATCACTATAAAATGACTGTGCAAGCTTATCAGGAACTGTACAGCAGCAGTACCAGCTCACATACCTGTGACTTGTATACGGGCTTGCCATGAAGCTGGGGAGTGGACTGCACACGGATCATCGGCCTGATTCTGAAATACAAAATGGCGTGCATGATGCACAGGATTTTAAGGCCATGTGAATGCTAATGTTTGGATTCCTAGGCATTCAACATAAACTGAGAAATGCCATTGATGCCAGAAATATACTTTACATGAGCAGTTATGTACTGCAACCACAAGCCATGTAGTGCAATGGGCATCATCAATGTATTCCAGAAAACTTGATTTGTTCATCATGAGCAACTGAGATTTTTTGCAAATATAGATCAGTTAAAGGGGGCATTTCACATTCATGTGGGGTTTCAAACTGAAATAGCCATTTCGAAGATCTTTCAGTGCTGTTCACAATCCTGACCCTCTCAAGACCTAAGCCCCTCTAGTTCTGGAGCTACATGCCCATAAAGCCACCTTGGCATTCATGACATCAAAAGATTACCATTAAATCCTGCCATTCCATAAGCAATGCAAACATCATGGCTGAGAAAAATATAGTGCCCAAGGTGGCTTCCCTGGGGGTGATTTTTGGATATGATGGCTATCAATTGGCACTCAATCAATGTTGTGCAAGGTATGATGACATAATCAAACAATGACACATTGTAAAGCATATCTACTTCAAGAATAATTGTGGTATCTACTAGACAGCACAATTTTTTTAGACAGTGTCTAGATTCTAAAACAGACAGTGTCTACATTGTCAGACAGTGTCTAGTCTACTTCTAGACAGTGTCTAGAGCAGTCTTTTATACTAAAAAGTATATTAATAGTTAAGAGTGAGCTTGTTTCATCAGATATGGTGCTTGCTTTAATATCTTCAAATGTGAAATGTTCCCTTTGAGATGGCTGCAACAAGACAGCAAATAACCAAAACTTCTTATTTCAACACACCGCAATATAAAATTGACCTAAGAGTTGCAACTATGGCATGTTGACTAAAAGAGAACAAGAATTGTGACTGAGAAACAAAAAACAGAAACATTTCAAAATGAGGTGGCTTATGATGCTTTCCATTACAATGCTAGTGACAATGTAACAATTATTTTAAAAAAAACATTTCATTACTATAAGGGGAAAGCTAAACATAATCATTCAATATCACATGATGATTGCATAACTCATGAGATAAGTCTGTGATGCAATGCAAGGCTCAACATGGTTATGGCAGGCAGTGTTTCTGCCAGAAGGGCTGGGCTTAGCATGAAACTACAGCCCCATCTCCATGTCTCAGGAAAACAACCGACTTCTTGCATCCTGGAAAGTGCCAGGACAATCAGGACAATCTAAGGCCTTGACAATCTGTTTCATTAACCTGTAGGTATGACCAATAAACCTCTCACCATTCATTTATTTCCTGTGCCAGAAATGGTAATCAGCTTTGGGATATCATGCATATTTTATTTTAATGTCATGATGCTGTGATATTCTCTATTTTGATTATTGTTGTTACTGTGCACTGCAAAACTTTAGGGCAATCCTGTATTGATAGTTCCTTGGTAAATTAGTAACTTAGTTCTTGCTCTTACATGTTTGGCATGACTAGCACCAGCATCACCACAACACTTTTGGTACAAACAAACCACACATCTCAGCATTCATATTTGGTTCACAATCACAAACAACTTCAGCACATAGAGAGCCAATGTTTCCAGGAATTATGTCACTGAGCTTATTTTAAGCAAAAGAACTCCATAGGCATTTTCACACAATAGTTCTTTGGAAATTCAGATCAATTGCCCTGATCTGAGCTTGGCACAGACAACCCCCAGGTTAAAGACACATATGTTGTGTGGTCAACTGGCACAGTGGATGGACTTTAGAGAGACCCCGGCATGAGAGTACATCTCAACTTGATTTACTCAATTGGTGGGAGTGACTGGCCTGGCACACCACGTTACATGAATTCTGAACAGGCACAGCTGTCAGAGATAACGGCGCACATACACGCACTTGTCATATTGCAGCGGGTACGCACACGAAGAACCTCCTGGCACGCCAACATGTGTGCAACCATCTATTCAATATTGGCGGCACGAAATGGCAGTAACTAGACACGCACGTTTTCAAATGCCGTATCATATGCTTGCGAAAAGATAGGACAGAACGAATGAAACAAGTACAGCGATGCTCTCCAATCGTCGAACTTTGATTCGGGCTCACCAGGTTTCGCAGCCCCGATAGGCCGCGCGACACCCTCACGCCCGCCGACCGTCTGCTGACGGTTGGTAAACAAACGGAGGCATTTATGCTTCCATTCGGGCTGCCATATCCCTGGCAAGCCCACAGGCAATTCCCTCCGGATGAAGGAGATTTGGCGAACGCCTGGCGCCTTGACAGGGATGAAGGGTGGTGATATCCCTGAAGCGTAATTAAGCCAGTTTGCTTTTCAACAGCCATGTGATTTTTGTGCAGAATGGAATCGGAATCAGGTTCAGGGCCAGTTAAATTGTCGCCAAATCAGGGCTGGAATTGATTTCTTCGATGTTCTTCTTCGAGGTTTTCTGATCTGTGATTCGGAGTTTAACTGGAACCAGCCGAATTAACGGCGAGCCAGTAAGGCCACTGAATTGGAAATAGAACAATGCATGCATCGGCAGGGATGCATGCAGAAGGCAAGACATCACGTTCTCTCCTTGGTAAGAACCGCTAGAAAACGACAAGGGCTCCATTAGTTGGTTCGAAGTCAGCAAAAGGCTCGTTAACACGCACTCGGGTGGGGGTTAGTTTAACGCCGAAACTTTCTACAAAACGTTTTTGACCTAACGATCCAATGCCATTTTTAGCGCTGAATACGATAACGGTGACTTCTATAGGCCTACGTCTCAGCTGGGCTCTCAAAAAGTCGCTTTCACTGGAAAAAATCGAGCAGTTCCCAGGCATTCCGGAATAAGATTCTCACTTGAAATGTCACTGAGTGATTTGTTGGCCACCTTTTGACTGATAAGAATTTCAAAATATTTCCCCTTCGACAATACGCTTAGTGTAAACGGAATGCCGTAAACATGCATTTCGCCTTTTAGCGGTTCGTCTGTTTAACATAGCGGCGAAGAGCATTCCGGTGTTTCGTAATCGGCGACGTCAGCTGGTGATCCGGCTGTTAAGCTGAGCGTCTGGAAAACCGGAGGCAAGGGTTCCATCTGCCGTGGTGCCCGCCCTTCCTGTCAGGGTGTCAGGAAGGCGACGCCATATAGTCTCAACTGCTGAGTACGTCATAAAGCTCCAATGGCTCACACATTCGGCAGAGGGGTGCTCAGACGGGCAGCTGCTGAGTACCGCGCCCACTGACGGCTGATACATGCATACATGCATACATGCATACTGATACATGCATACATGCAGCTAGCCTCGGAATGTGAGGGGCGCCGCAGGGATGGAGGATGGAGGGCGGATCTTTCTGCCGCTAGCTGAGTTGTTGGCTCGTCGGTATCGGTTAATACTAACCAAGCCAATCGCCTGATAATGTGAACACACCGCGCAGCTTACTCCGCAACCGATAAGCCTTTGGTCCTACGGATAGCTTTGCTGATAACATCGCAGCCGCAGGGGTGCGGCTAGGATTTTCTTAAGGTTGGGCCCGGACTTTAGTGAGCGCGCATCACACCAAATTTCAGCTTTCTGTCGGTAGCCGTCTATGGTGAAATGAAAAATAAGACCTCTACCGGCCTCTACATATTCAATCTGATAATCCAGTCTGATAATAAAACCTAATATTCAATCTGCAATGGATTAGAGGCATACTGACCTCTAATCGGCTTCCCTGAAAATAAAAGGCCTTCCGTCCTCTCATGTTCGGAGCTACTTCACTAAACTCGATGCGCACAGCATGAAGGGAAATATGCGTTACGGAGAAATGAGAAACACGAAATATGCAATTCTGAGCCAGTTAGAAACATGAGTTATGGGCATTTTCCCAATTCGAACCTGGCATGCATTTGAGAACAAAGTTACAGCTCAGCGACACGACATATGGCTTTCTACAGGTTACAAATACTCCTATGCCACTAAATAGCTAATCTGATTTTTGCTAAATTTGGTTTTTGTCGATATACAAATAAAAATTTCTAAATGCCGCTAAACTTAGGTGAAAAAACCAGGATGACGGGATGTAGATGGCAGACCGATAGGCATCTTCCTCCTGACTCGCCAAACTCACACAAGTTTTCGCGGCCTTGTGGCCAGTGCTGTCCGTCCTTTTTTCTGCGTGCTACGCCGAGCTGACGTCAGAAGTACAGCTGGATGCTGCTGTGCATCTGCAGTCCGGCTGGGTGCAGATGCGCAGCTGCAGCACGGCCGGCTGCTGCTGGGCAGCTGCAGAACGGCTGGCTGCTGCTGGGCAGCTGCAGCCCGGCTGGCTGCTGCCGCGCAGCTGCAGCCCGGCTGGCTGCTGCTGCGTGTGCTGCGCCGCTGACCGCCCGTCTTCCGCTTCACGCCGTGCTGGGGGCCGAGCAGCCCTCGGGGATGTTTGCGTGCCGTCTGCGGCGCGTGAAAGACTGCAGAGAGGCTTCCCGTGCGCGCGCTTCCGCTGGTGGAGCTCCCTGCCCGGGGTGGAACCGTTGCTCGCGTGGGGAGCAGGCGGCGGTGCGAAGGGTTTGAGGTTTGGTGTTCTTGCGTTGATGGCGTCGGTTTGTTACTGGTGTTCCAGCCCCAATGCGTGGTTCGTGTTCTTTGTAAGCTAGCGAATTGCTTACTCGTTCTGTGAGAAAAGCGGCTTAGTGGCCCGATTAGATATAAGTGTAACTGTAAGTCATGTCAGTGGCGTTACAAGCAATACAAGTAGTCATGCTCTGTCGTGGTGCATGCGAATTCTTGCATGCGCATGGTGTTCGTGTCGATGTTGTCACGATGTGTGACGTTGTCACGCGTTTTGATGTATGCTGTTTCACAGCATACATCACGCATCATCACTGAAGCATCGCGGAATGGGAACATTACATTGGACATCAAGGAGAAGCGCGTTAACGGGGAAGCAAAGTGGTGGAAGTGTCGTTTATAGCGAATGCTCTACAGTTGAGAGATTGAAGCAAGCATCAGATATAATGCTTGCTTCAATGTCTCAATGCAAGTTTACTTGCATTCACATGCCCGTTTATGGTGTTATTCTTAAGTTGTTCGATTACAAGTCTGACGTCCAGCTTCTCATAATATCTAGCAAAAAAAATGTAACTTGTGATTGAAACTTGTACAGCGTGCTCAACGATGACTGAGAGCCAATCGAGGTCCAATATCTTTAGGAATCATGCTCGCGGGGCCGGATCTGAATAGCTCGACGATAATTATTCCTGGCATTGAACGTTTACCAGCCGATGGCACGACAGGATTTAAATGGCTTTGCTACAGCTACATGCATGTCTGAACGACCTTGAAATCGTCTGCGCATCTTCGCGGCGGTGTAACTCATAAATTAGACGGTTTTAGGCTTTAAAAATGGCAGGGCTGTGAACTGCACCGGAGGATTTTCAACATGGCCATTTCAGTTTAAAACAGCATACAAATGCAGACGGCCGCCACGTCGAAGACGCCGAGGTTTCAGGTGCACTTTATTTCATGACCGCCCGCCGCCAACACCGCGCCTCAACTCCTCGTGGACGCTGACAGGGAAACAACGAAACCTCGGAAATGGACAGACTAGACCTAGAACTAAACAGATCGGATATAGACAGAACAGAGACTAAAATTAGCAATACAAAATGGATACGGAAATAGCATGTGTAACTGTAAGTCATGTCACTAAATTATACCTCAAGATGATAGCGAACTAAGCGACTCAACAAACGCGAAGCGAGCACTAAATCAAACTAGACATGTAGACGGTACACCGTCTACACAAATATGAAGCACTTTCTCTAGCAGAAAGGCTTGTTTAAAGCTTCTTTAAACCTGCTATATTTCGCTACGTTTTTCGGCACGCGTCATGCTGGCTGATGCAGCCCCCAGACAGCCACACGTACGAATTCAGCTCAATACTAGTGCACGTGACGTGTGGCACGTGCACCCGAAGGGGCAGCTGACGCGCTCGCGTGGCAGGTCCATTCCTTAGCACGGAGCGGCAACCATGCGCGGATCGTTTGATTCGTTCATTGTGTCGAGAGTCCAGCTGGGGTTCTGGTGATTCTGTACTGCTTTTAACGTGATTTTTCTGTGAACGGAGCCGCCCATTGGAAGGCCCGACGGAGACAGCGGAGACGATTCCTTACCTTCTCAAGGCAGTCTCTTACCTGGCTTGGAATCAACCAAATTTCCGTTGAGTCGGAATGGAGTCAATTCCTTTCGATCGGCGTTGTGACTCGGATCCGGAGATGAGCCAACCGGATTGTCGTTAGGTCGGTTCAAAGATAAACATCAATGAGAAAAATACTGCTACATAGTTAAATCAATATCGTTATCAAGGTGTAATTGGTTCAAAGCCTTATGCTGAAATTACTGCTCCACGTAATATTTTATGGAATATAGAGGATAGTTTACCTCTCGATTCCTCTCACCGCTGTCGATATCACTTCTCCTCCAGGTGAGGTTTTATGGAACGTTAAAAGCGATCTAGCTCTGGATTCCTATCACTGCTGTCGATTACACCTAAACCGATCACAAAATGGAACATGTTATCCTTCAGTCGTGATCGCAACCACCCCCCCCCCCCCCAGGGTAAGCCGCCTACCCCGCCCCCCCCCCCCCCCTCCGCCGTCCAGACCACATGCAAGAGACCGTGGTCAAGAAGTCTCCCATCTTGTGTTCCTCCATTGCCCCTACGCGCTCCGTGCGCGACTTCCACGCCGTGCATATTCATTCGCATTTTATTTCACGCACAACACTGCATCTGTAAATCTGCGAGCCTCAGGCCATTATCTTGCTAACATTGGTGCGTAGCTGGTGCATCCTCCGTTCAGACAGGGCACGCCGGACTGTCGACTGGCATGTCGACTCCACCTGGGGTTTCAGGGTGCACACACTGCTGTAGGTCATGCAGCTCGAATGCACCTGCGTATTCTTTGTACGCCTTCGCTGTTTTACGCTTGAGGTTTGGGAGCAGCTTGGCCCTCGCCTTCGGGAAGATCTGCAATCAAGCGGAGGACGTGAAAGAAGGCCAGCTGAGAGTCAGACGTCACTGGCGTCAGTAGTGTGGAAGCCGTGCATCCTTAGACCGCCTCACGCCTCTGACGAATATTCCTGTCGAGCGTCTCCTGGCTTGCCGGTGAGGACCGTTCCTGTGGGCTACGAATGATGACATCTTTAAGGATAATTTAACTTTGCCGAGTTGAATGCCCCAGCCTTCCACATATGTCACAGCTATGACATTTGGGGGAGTGTGGATCCAGGGCGGTGACAAACATTTCCATTGTATGAATGGAATTCCTATCACCGATCCACCAGCCTTTCCAGACGGTCAGCCGGGGTGTTCTTACGTGGCACTTCCTCTCGAGGAGGATGAGCAGGCCGGCCGCGACCGCCACAGCCGAGAGGACGAGGCCTGCGACGAAGCCGGCTGCTTGCGACGAAGCCGTCCTGGCAGCCGAACTCGGCTGCCGTCAAACTGGAGACGGGCCGCCCGGCCGCCGCCCTCGGCTTCTCACACCTGCGGCAGTACGCCCGGCCGGCCTTAGCGCCGGATCGACCGGAGATGGGTGTACGGGTGCTCCCGGAATGTGTCAGAACCCACCTCAGGTAGGCCGGATTTTGGTCGAATTCAACAGGTGCAAACACACCGAATACAGGGATGTAGTTTACTTTTAAGTTGAGGGAAGGGGGGGGGGGGAGGAAGTTCCAACTGAGCTACCCCAAATTGGGCTCCAGCTCCCCACCCAAATGTGACCCCCCCCCCAAAAAAAAAAAATCAGCCTTATCCTCGTTAGTGGATCCATTCGACCCTTACCTTATCTTCCATCCATGGTGTTACGAATTCAAAATAGGCTAACACAACAACAGGCGGCAGAAAGCTTAATGGCACCATGACATAACTTCCAGCTATCAATTCACATGCGTTTACACTCGAACTTACACCACGAGTGACTCGTCTTCGAGGGGGAAAGCGCCGTCAGCTGCCCAGGCCATGTCGCAATCACAGATCCACGGGTTCTGCTCGACGCCGACGAACTCCATGCGCCCCCAGGGCAGCAGGTCGCGGCTGACGCCCGTCAGGTTATTCCCGGCCAGGTCCACGCTCACCTAGCCGGGCCAGGTGCTCGCCCGAGACGGCGTCCCTGAACGCAGCCGGGTGCACCTCGGCCAGCGCGCCGCCGGACCCGCACTGCAGCTCCTCGAGCTGGTCCAGCCCGCTGAAGGCGTGCGCCTCCAGGCGGCGCAGCGAGCGCATCGAGCTGAGGTCGAGCCGGCGCAGGCGGGGCGCCGCCGCCAGCCCGGCGCTCGGTACACTCTCCAGCCGGTTGCCGCTGAGGTCGAGCGTGCTCAGACCGGGCGCCGCCGCCAGCGTCTCGCTCGGCACGGCCGTCAACTGGTTGTCCGGCAGCAGCAGCGTCTCCAGCAGCCGGCTGCTGGCGAACAGGTCAGCCGGCAACGCGGTCAGGTCGGCGCCGCCCAGGTCCAGCAGGCGCAGACGCGGCACGAACAGGAACAGTCTAGGGGCAAGCGTCACCAGCGGGTTGTGGCGCAGCCGCAGCTCGCGGATGTCGGTGTTGACGAACAGCAGCGAGTCCAGCACGCGCAGCCGATTGAAGCTAAGGTCGAGCTGCGCGAGGTCGTATACACCCTGCAGCGCCTTCAGTTTCAGCTCCGTCAGCTGATTGTGGTCCAGCAGCAGCGTCCGTAGTACTGGCAGCCCAGCCAGCGCCCAAGGGTCAACCGTCGAGACCAGATTGTGGGAGAGGTTCAGCGTCGTCACGGCCGGGTTCCACCGAAACTGGCCCCTCTTCACCTCCGTCAGCTTGTTTTCGCCGAACGTCACGGCCGAGAAGCCGCCGGGCAGCGTCAGGCCGACGGGCAGGTTGTCGAGGCCGCGTCCGGCGCAGTCGATGCTCCGAGGGCCTTGCCGCTGCCGACGACCGCAGTTGCACGTGGCGGCCAGCGGCGTCGCGTCCGTGCAGATCAATGCGGACGTGCCGAACAGCGTGTCAAACATGCTGCTGTGGACACCCGCAGCCAGCAGCGAACAGGCTGCAACCAGGCAGCGTATCATCCCAGGTATCTGGAACTACGGACAGTGATAATAAGTGCAGCATTTGAGGCACATGAATGCGTCCGTATAACCATGACATCAAAAGGCGCAGATCGCAACACGCATCAATTTTGCATTGCTCACTGCGACTCCCTCACGTCACAGTTCCTGGAGCTGGCCTGGCCCGCAGGGCGGACTGCAGCCCGCACCGGGAATACGGCCGGCACTCGAGAGAGGGGCGTGGGGACATCTGAACCGTAGCTCTTGGATACGTGATCATGTGGTGCACGCTGTAATAACCGCCTCATCCAGCTCAAGGCTACAGGCAAGGCGTGTGCTAGTTCCTCCAGCCTCGCGCAGCGCCTGCGCGAGTGGAATAAAGTATGCTGGAGAACGACAAAATGTCTTTTATCATTGCGTTACTAATAACACGAAAAGTTGTTTTTGAACATAGACAGGTACAAAACGTCCAGAATGCGAACCTACTCCAGTGTGATTCCCGCCGACGTCGCCTATCAAAAATCATAATTTGAAGAATTGCATTCCTCCGGATGAACGTCCGCTGCTGCAGATGTGTGTGATCCGTGGCCGGAGCATCGGGTCAGGGACTCCAGACTATACGATGATCTAACGACGACTGTCCTCAGGCGTGACGCGGTGTCACGCGGGCTCACGCTCAGACATCTTTGGCCATTCTTCTCACGAGAGACAGCCACTGGGCTGCCCTATTCACTGTCGTTCATAGCCTCGTTGACACATTATCTACGGCCGCGACCGCCGGGCGCCAGGATCACGCTGATAAGATGGCTGGCGCCGGGGGTCACGCCGATAAGACAGCTGGCGCGCGATGCGTCATGTTGGGTGCTGGTAAAACATTCGCAGCCATGTTGAAGGTGTCTGAAGGTGAACGCTGGCATCACTCGCGTGTTTCAGACGTGGTTTGTTCGACGATTTATTCGGAGACGGGCTCATCAAAGTGGAATCTGCCTAGTTAACATTTGAAATGATTATGTTTTCGGCTAATTATCCTTTCGAATGAGTTACATTTTGATAACATGCGCGCCGTAAAAAGCATGTTGTTAACGCTCGCCCGGGTGGTTGGTTGGATGCCCTTTGCTCGGGTGGGGGTGGGGGGAGGTCAATTTGATCTCCTGAGATCTCGGGAACTAAGAGAGCTAAAGACAACATATTTTCAGGGCGTTTTGGCCTGAACGTGAACTTACTTGCGTCAAAGTTTTAGGTTCCTGGGTGACCTTTGTTGGGCCTGCTTTAACCTCCGGGTCAAATGAGGTCCGACGAGGTTTAACTTCAGGTTGGTTTCCAAACTGTCACTAGAGCCTAGATATCTGCCCTAAACAAAAGGTCACATGCTCATTTTAATACAGTGACCTTTGTTAGCCTTTTGAAGGTCATGGTGACCAAAGTCCAAGCAAAAGATCACATGCTCATTTAAAGTCAGTGACCTTCTTGGACCTTTTGAAGGTCATGGTGGCCAAAGTCATACAAGATTGCTCTAAGTTTTGCATTTGAATCGGCAACAAAGATTACGCTGGACAGTATATTCCTAAAAAAAGTGTCGACCTGGGTCATTTTAGGTCAGTGACATATCATGATCTCAATTTTTGATACCAGACCATCAGCTATTCAGTTGTTTACAGCTATGCAATATTTCGCGTGGCTACGCCGCACCGTTCGGAAGCCATTCCGGAAAAACCTTGGCGGGGGGGGGGGGCAATTTGATCCCCACCCGAGCGCGTATCAATATAAAGTTCGCCCTGTAGCCGTTGGTCTGCTAGCGTGGTGCTTTAACCGTTTAACGACAAAAAGACTTGGCGGCAAACAGCATTCGCGTGCATTGCAATCAGCGAAGTGGGGGTGCCGGTAGTGCGGTCGTTCACCTGTGCGTCTGGGACACCAGAGGTGTGGGGGTCCATTTCCTGCGGTGCCCACCCTTCCTGTTAAGGTGACAGGCAGGCGACGCCATGTAGCCTCAGCTACCGAATGCGTCGTAACGCCCCAATGACCCACACATTCGGCAGTGAGGATGTTCGCACGAGGAAAGAAGCGAGGATGCGGGCTCATGGCCTCTGGCTTACCTTTCGGCCGTTAGCTGAGTTGTTGACTCGTCGGCATCGCGGGCCTCACTCAGCCAACCCCTAATGCTGTGTATACTTGTCTTGCACCTAGATAGGTAGTAATCCTGCTGATAGCACCAGCGGCAGAGCCAGGCGTTCCTTAACCCTCGCCCCGATAGCGCGCGTCGATGCTCCCGCAAGGCTTTTTATGAATACATCTCCGGAATGTCACGAAATCGCGCCCATTTTGCGATAGCCTTTGGGGCATTTGTTGCGCGTGTTTCAAACCACGAACATGTCCCTAGAATTTCTGGTTTCGGTGCAGCGGTGGTGTTGAAGAGCACTGCCTGGTAATCTATGGCCGGCGCAGGCGACGGGCGGCAACCGCGAACACCCGCGCAACGCGCGCGGTGGGCCGACTTTGTTACATTAATGGAGCCATGCATCATAAATTTAAGATTAAAACAGATAACAAGTTAATGTACTCAAAGCTGGACAAGGAACGCGCCCGTTGTGCTTTGATATCGCTACACGGCATGGTCTGGTATGTATAGTATGTAGGCTGTAAAGCTGACGAGTACCATTTCGTGGGAATTTGACGTTTGACCTGGCATAATGGGGCCAATAATAAATCTAGCAACACAAAACATGTTAACAACCACGAAATCCTGTTACGACCTATTCACTGGTATTTTCTGCCAAGCTCTACTTTTATTATATTTTAAACAGCAGTGGAAGGGATCACGTCGACGCTCCCTATCAGTCCGCGTTGTGAAGAACGGTGGATCAGGGTGAGGGCTAAGAAGGGGAGGGGGAATGCTAGAGACATGTTTTTAGTTTCAAAACACGCGCAACAAATGCCCCCAAAGGCTATTGAAAATGGGCGCGATTTCACGACATTCCGGAGATGATTGATGATTTCACGACATTCCGGAGATGACTGATGATTTCACGACATTCCGGGGACAAAAATACTACAGTGAACGCACATCAAGCTGACTTAGCCTTATGTTGCCAGCGTATGTCAGGGCGCCGAGCTCTAACTTCTGTCTCGAATGCATGCGAGGTGAACTTTTAGGAAACGAGCTTCCGCAACGCCTCGTTCTTTTCATACTATGTGCATCCGGTCTAGCCCAGCAGCTCTGAAGAAACATTAGTTATCGATAAAAATAGATGGCTGAGAAAACAGGGTTCAAAACATAGATAACTAAAACGCATGCTTGAAATAGGTATAAAAATCCCGGTGTAACAGCAAGGAGATGATGGACAATCAAATTCAAGGTAAAAGCAAAAACCAATGTTTCTTAGCGTCGCATTGCTCCCGGACGGAAGCATTTGAGCAAAAGCTCGGAGTCAGGAAATGAATCTGGCTGATGAGCGGCTCGGTGCAATAAGGTGTTTGTGCAGCGTAGTGCTGCAATAAAACTCATATCATGCGGTTTGTATTCTCAGCAAACACGTGGCACGAAATCCTCTACACAACGGTTTGTGCAAACATAAAAAACAACAAACAGACATGGCGGTAAAAAAACGGGAACCGAACTGTGAGCTCAGGATTTACAGTCCGTTAAATAGACTACTGTTACAACCTTTCCGGCAGTGTCATTTACCATGTAACCACTCGACTGGAACAATCACAAATTTAATAACCCTAACCTAACCCAAGAAACTACCCTGCAAGCTTGCAATCGATCAGCTTCACTGAAAAAAGCAGAAAGCGTTAAACGCGTGTACACACCATATACTGCTGCGATAAGTACATCAGCAGGTAGTCTCATTTTAATAGAATTCTTGTGAAAAAAATCCTAAGCAGTTTTCGCTAGTAAGTTTGCATCTGCTTTCAATCATTTTTTCCCCATAACAGCGTTATGTTGCGCACAATTAAGCATATGTTGTTTTTTGAAGCGTATTTAAGTATCGAATAGGTTCTATATTTTACTTCTTCGCATAAGTGACAATTTTTAAACGCCGAAATTTTTGCCCTTATCTTAGCTGCTTCTTAACAGGATTTTGAAACATCCACTGATGCTCCGCGCTGAGACGCCTCACTTGCTACGCGATAACTCGGCGACTGGTAAGTAAAGGAATTTCAATAAGGTTTTTATTTGCTCTCCATTTAGTCAGTTCTTTGATTTCTAATACAAATCACCTTGTAACAAACACCCTGCCTCGTTGAGATCTTTCATTCTTTTGCTGAGCGAACAGCTCGGACTGTTGGAAATATTCGATGCCGTGTGCCATGTTATCCATATGGTAATGACATCCGGCAGAATACCGCATAGAAAAACTATATACCCATGTGTCATCTTGAAAAATACTCCTCCAAAGAAATACTGGATCGAAAATGGATGTGGCCTAGAACGGACACGAGCAACCGATGTAACTTAGAGAGAAAATTCCCTGTGTTATAGTTCATAGCTCCAGCTATAGGTTACACCGAATTAATTTTACTTGTTATGGTTCTGCAACATTAACCACATTGATCACCTCGCGGTGCCCATACCAAGGCATATAACTTCGAATCTCAATCACCACCGTTACTGCGCAACATTTTCCTCTAATATATGTAAGTTTCGCGACACCAGACCACTTAAAAGTGTCATTGCCATTTTTAAGTGAAGCGAGGGGATCTTTCGTCTGTATTTCAGTATAGTCTGTAACCTATACAGTTGCAGCATAATCGCCTGTAACCTATGATATATCGCCCGCCATCAGGATACACTTGATCCATTAGTTTTAGGTAGGTAAGGTTGGATTAGGTTAGGCAGATGAGGTTAGGTTAGGTGTTGTAGACTTGCCTACACGCAATACTTGCGCTGGACAATGGCAGAAGATCGGCATACAGCTTCGTATTGTGGCATTCCTTCCACATAAACCCATGGAGAATGTTCGGGGTGAACCTCATGTCGTCAGGTTTGTTTCCTAATAAGATATTTTGCTCGGCTGAAGTACGCTTCTACATGGTTCGTGTGCATACCGTCGTCTACTGCAAATATCCATGAGTGATGCACCGTGTGATAGATGCAGCCCAGGCTTGCCAACGAGCTGGAGCTGCAATGTTCACCGATGTGTTCTGTGCCGCCTCAAGCCTTAGTTTTCCACCGGTATCATTACCGTCACTGCCCTGTGTTGAATGAACTCGAGGACTCTAATTTTGATATTTGCTTCGAAAATGCCCAAGATCCAATGCGCCGCCCCTGCAACCGGTCGGATGCCGTGACCTTTGTGCCCTGCTAGAGCAGTTTCGCCAACGATCATTGCTTTTCCGGGTGTTCCCAAATTCGGCATGCCTTGGCCGTGAGGACATCCTTCGACACGACGTTCCACAAAAAAAAACTGAAGCCAATCTCCCACAGTCGGTTCACTTAAGCGGGGCTGCTATCAACAGCTTTTGTGTTAGGGATTTACCCCAATCGCAACGAATGCAAACGCCATTTCCAGGCTCACGAACGGGTTGAGGTATGAGTTTGTGAACAGCCTTCCTTTACTTTGGGAATGAGTATGTCCTGTTTTGTCCCGGATGGTGGGGACCACTTTGGGGAAGGGGGGACCACTAACATTGCTGCTGGTTTTCAGCATCTCCTACTGTTAGAAGTTATCAGCGGCAGTTATCAGTATCATGTGATATGAGCATTAATTTTGTGCTCTAATCTGGAAGTTCTTGAAGTAAAATGACAGCCAATATTGGCGTCCCATTTTAGTATCTTACGCCACACACATCACGCACTTAATTTGATAGTCTCAGGGTCTTTATATACGTTCTGGACTCAAGCGCAAAATACGTCTTACCTTAGATTCTAAAACTGGAAGTCCAAACTGGAGCAGTATATGAACATAAATGTTCTCATACTGGAAGTTGAGACACAGAAATGCGTCTGTATAGTAAATGCGTCTGTATAATGTCATAAATGCGGCCTTTGGGACACACAAATGCGTCTGTATAACCGCGATATAAGGCGCCGCGCCCATCTCGCACCATCTCCGCATTGCTCCGTCACGACTACGTCACGTGACAGCTTCTGGAGCTGGCCTAGCCCGCAGGGCAGACCGCAGCCCGCACCGGGAATACGGCCGGCACTCGAGAGGGGGGCATCTGACCCGGAGCTTCTGGACACGTGGCCATGTGGCGCCCACTGTAACAACCTCTTCGTCCAGCCCAAGACTTCAAGCAATGAGCGTCTAGATTTTCCAGCCTCAGACAGCGTCTGCGCGAGTGGAGCAAAAATGTTTGAAAAAAAACGATTTTTTAAGTACGTTTTTCATCACTGTGGTCTTAGCTACGCAAAAAGCTTTTCACATGACCTCAGGTACAGACCATCCAGAAGGTGAGCCCGCTCCAGCGTGGTTTCCCGTCGGTGCCCCCTGGGTTATTCCACGGCAGATGAGTCGGAGGATATCACGGCACCCCCTTCAAATTTAATGACGACACGCCGGTGGGGCAATCATAAGGCTAAAGCACAATGCTGCAAGTTTTAAATCATACGACGTACGGATAACAAACTAGGAGCAGGTCAAAATATGCAATGAGCCACGAGCTCCGTTCTTTTAACTTTTCTATCGAAAAAATTTTGCGGAGCATAATAATTGGGAAAAGTGCATGAGAAAACTAATGCCTATGTTTTGTTTAAAACATTGGTCAATATAACATTCAAGGGATGGTAGGTGCATATAGTGATTTAGTCCGGCCTTTGACCTCCTTTTCTAGAAAAACATGCCGCCTTCGATTTTTTTAAACTGATATGCAATTGACGACCAACTTGTCGTCGTTCAGACTAAAAAAAAGCAGTTCCATGGATATCTTCTAAATCGGTTGCAGATCAGTTGCAGCATGTTGCGACAGTCACAAAATCACCGACAGCTTTCAAGAGAACAACGAGACAGATTTTCTCCTTAAAGCGTGGATTAGAAAATGGAAACAAATCGCATATGGCTAGCTGGAAAAAGCAGTCATCAGCCGTTTCAAATCATAACGCATGGACGTCAACGAGTGAGCATGCCTGAGGCACAAAATCCATGGACACGAGCTCTGGATCAGCGACAGGATCAAGCTCAGCCACGAAAGTGCGAGCCTGGATCGCGAGACCATGATCTTGCGATTCCTGGTTGATCCACGACACCCGATTCTCGCGACGTTATTCTGATGTGTATCTTGGAACAAAGACACGTGACGTCTGCTGCCGGAGATGTCTGCAGCCCTGCACACCCGCCAGATACTATCAGCGTGTGTTGATCGGGCACGGTGATGATGGGAGCATATGTGCGCAGTTCTTTGTGCATGTTAAGCTCTCAAGGTGAGGGCCACCGCGCCGCGCCAGCCGTTGCCGCGAAACATCACATTGCACCAGTTGGCCACATCAATGCGTCGTGGTTCGGATTTATGAACGCTTGCTCCGCCCGCCACACAGTATGGGTGCGCGAGCCCGGAACAGGCTGCGTAGTGTTAACCACAGAGCAATCCCAGCACAGCTCACCAAGATGGGAAATATACGCCCCGTGCACAGGTATATTATGTATTGCATCAATCAAACAGTTTTCGATTTTAGCAAGTTATTGTCTATCCAGCCAGCACGTCCAACTGGGACCTATGTGGGTCCCAGATGGACAGCCGTATGGGGCCCATCTGGGCTGCCCACTTCGGTCCCATGTGGCCATGTTATGGGGAACTACCTGGGTTCCATATACGCAGCCTGCCTGGGGCCCACGTGGGGCCTCACTGTGACCGCCATTGGGCCCACCTTGGCTGCCTGGTTGGGACCTATTGTTGGGCATGTTCAACTGGGACCCACATGGGTTGTCCAGCTGGGACCCATGTAACCAGCCAAGGTGAGACCCATACAACTAGCCCAGATGGGACCCATATAACCACCCCCGCTGGACCCCAGTTGGACTTCGCCAATCTCCCCCCCCCCCCCTTTCAAAGTCCATCGGAGTGATGGACCGCCGTATTTCCAGGCAAACAGCTTCATACAATTAATAATAAGCCAGGTCAAAGTTTATTCAACATATATTTATCCCAAATTGCCTGTGAAACAGCAGCGTTGCACAAAACGTACACTTTCCTGTAATCATGTCCGATGCGACAGTGACTAAACCATTCAGCAGATACTATGCGTTGCCGTTGCTGTTGTTGTTGGCGCGTTGTTTCCTGCCGTCGTCGCAGTCTTTCCCGCCAAAACCATTTTCCTGGCATCTACTCTGTTTCGCTGCGGCCGAAACCGTTGCGCGCTGTGTTCGCAGGCTGACCTCCGAAAATGTGGATATTTACTAGCTCAGATCAGCTACGCGTTCTGAGCGCGGACGACAATTCATGTGCACAGTTTTTTGCACTGAAAGAACTGATTTTATGTAAATTCGTCTACCGAGGTTCACAATGAGAGCAACTACGTCAAGTAGCAATGCAGAAATAATAATTGAAAGATATCTCAGCGGCTGCTGGATGCGACACAACTTGATGTCGGGACCTGTTTGGGAGACATATCTGCAGCAATTGTTCTTGATTTTGCCAGAACTGATGGCAACGGTTCGTCTCGCCGGGATATGGCGGAGGTGAGCTGTTGAGCATGCAAATCTCTGCATCCACATGGACGCTTTTAGAGTACTTGCATGGAAAACTTTACCGCCAGGTTGCTAACATGGAACACTTGCACGAAAGCCGACACAGTTGTGTCTTCCTGTGGTCACGATAACAACCGCATCAGACTGTTGATGGTGCCATTTCTGAGGGTAATCGAGCAAGACGTGCATATTTTATGGGAAAGAAGTGGGGTGTCACATTTTGTTTTGGCAGCGCAAAGACATGAGCTGAACAAAATTCCCATTTTCGCGCCTTCGATGCGTCCAAATCAACAGACGACCTGTCGAGCTTCTCTATGCAGAAGGTAATAGAGACGGCTATGATTGGCGATAGCTGGCTATGGATAAAGCCAGCTCTGGATAAATCACTAAAATTTTGACGTACGCAGGGTCAGGAAATAGAAAAGTAATAGCTGACCACGCTTTTGCGTCGTTCTTACCCGTGTCCTGGAAGCAAGTCCTTACACAGAGCACTTAAGTCTTTCCAGTCGTTTTAAAAAGCAGCAGCATATGGCGGGCGCATCGTTTAGTAAATCCTGAGTGAGACGCTTGCAGTGTGCACAAATGCCGTAACACATAATCTTGCGACGAAGGTGACGAGCTACCAAATCCCAACAGCCAGAGCTACCAAATCCCAGTGGGGTACAACAGCCGTGACGTGATATCCGTGGCGTAGAGCTGCAGCCATCAGCCAGCCAATAAACACCGGATGGCTCAGCCAATGAACACTCAAGGTGAGCGTCATGACCGCGACCTCAGCCGGCGTAGCTGGAGATACAGCTGACCCTTGACGCACATACACAGAGTGCGCGCATTGAACACGGCCGCTTCCTGGACAGTGTTCCGTAGCGGAAACGACCGCATTACAGAACATCCCCCCACTAGCTGAACTTCTTCACAATGTTATCGAAGGCGATGCATGCCATTCTAACCGACCGGTTACCCAGCTGGAGTCTGATGACAAACAGACTGACAAACAGACTGACACAACGCATCACCGGCTGATGTTCCAATGACGGCCATGTGCTCGCCACCTCGCAGACGATGGGCGCTTGAAGCGGGCATAAAACGCCTTTATCGATGGGTGGTCCAGTCCTGAATGCATGTTTGGTATCATGCACTGTACGACACTGCAGACGCATAACTAACCGAAGTTCGCAGCGGACAAAAAAGTTTGCAAGAAAGTTTTTCCGATGCTATACACTTGGCGAGCTCGTCCTGGCGAGCCGCAGGTCGGCGTTATGGATGTGTCGCTGGCAACGCAACGTTGACCGGAAAGCGTGACGGCGTGAAAGCGTGAGGTAAAGCGTGACAACAACGCTCAACGACCAGCCACCGACATGTGGATGAAAGCACGCCAGCGATTGATCGGACTCGGCGCGAACAAAGGTTACACCAGCAAAGGCCACAGTCCAGGGCCTGCAAGTCCTCCTCGCTTCGATTGCGCAATGGGGGAGCTGCACACGAACTTTAATATTTAACAATTGGCGGTGGGAAACAACACCAAGAGCACATTTGCTACGGCCGGAGGTGGCGGATAAGACGATATATTGATACATACACACACACACACACACACACACACACACACACACACACACACACACACACACACACACACACACACACACACACACACACACACACACACACACACACACACACACACACACACACACACACACATATAAATGCGCGCGCGCTGCACATTGATCATGTTAATACAGTGGCTGGTGTCATAATATCCTTTGAATCAGCGGCCAGAGCCCTATAGCTCACCATCACCCCCCCCCCCCCCCCCTCCCCCGCCCTTTGACCTTCCTTATCCCTCCCGTATTGAGCATGCAATTGTCTCTGCGCGTAGCTCCTTTCCGATGCGCGTAGCGCCTCAGATTTCATGGCATCCTTGTCGTTCATTACGAAACGAAGCGCGGTCAAGAGGAAGTGGCTGTACTCATTCATAATCAAGCTCACAAAAAGCTCCTTGAGAGAAAGACAGCAAGATAAGACGAGACAAGATACTGGCAATTCGTATTTAATGACAAATTCCTAGGAAATGTGGTATTCGGTAGATAGGCACTTCATTAATGTACTCAAACATTTACGAGATTATGAAAAATCGTCTTGAAGGCTTCGTTAGGTTCAAGTTGTTACAAAATGCCACAACGACGGACTTTGAAGACCTTGATCGAAGATGTTGAACAGATCCGTAATCAGTCTAGGATTATGGGGAGTGTTCCACAGTTGTATGGTGTTCTGGAATGAAAAATTGAAAATAATTCGGTGCAGTTCACAGCCCTGTCCTTCTTATGACCTAGAGTATTCTAGCTTCTTAGCTATAGGCCTGCGAAGACGCGTAGGCTTTTTCGTGCGGATTATTTCAGGACCATTGAGGCATGCATGATGCCGTAGGAACGTCATAGCAATGCCAATTAAAATTTTGTCACCCCATAAGTCATGCAGCGTTTAAGATCAAGAAGAACAAAATTGTCGAGCCCTACAAATCTGGCGTTCGTGAGCACAATTTTCAGATATAGGGTAAGTCCATTGGCTCTCAATCAATGTTGAGCAGTCCATTCCAATCACGAATCACATTTTTTGCTGTATGGTCTAAGGAGTTGGATATCGTTGCTAGTTATCACATAAATAAGACATGTATAGAATAACATTGAGGGAGTGTTCTACATTTGATGGTGTTTTCAATTGAAATAGCCATGTTGAAGATCAATCAGTGCAGCTCACAGCCCTGCCCTTCTTAAGACCTAAACCCTTCTAGTTTCTAAGCAACACGCTTACGTGCATACTATGTTGGAGAGACCATTTCGAAGTCACCCAAGCATCAATAACGCCGAAATAACGCCATTCAAATCCTGTCATTCCATCAGCCATGCGGCGGTCAAAGCCAAGCAAAATATAATTGCCAAGCCGTCCATATCTGGCGTCTGTGGGTACGATTTCCAGATATAATGGCCGTCAGTTGGCTCTCAACCAATGGCATGTTATGCTGGAATATTGTGACGCCAAAGCAGTCTTTTTCACTTAAAAGTATCCCAACAGCTATAAGTGAGCTCATTTCGTGATAACTGATGCTTGCTTCAATGCTTTCAAACATGAAGCATTCCTTTCAGTTATCCCAGCTCCAAAGTTCGACCATCAACAAGAAAAACACGGAAGAATGCGGCACCGACTCTTCTCAGAACAAAACAACGGCAGGGACTAAAAACCGCTTTATGAAGCAGACACGCTCGTTCTCCGAAACCGCTCGTTTGGTTACCTTAAGTCATTCCTCGATCAGTTTAGTGCAATGAGGTTAGTATAAGGGTGGCAACATTACGACATGACCTAGGGTCAAATACTTCAAAAACGAGAAGGGAAAATTTTACATGCAAGAGCAGAAAACTCAGATCTCAGGACCTATCGCACCGATCTCTGCCAAACCTTCACCATCGCATCCGCCACACTTAAGTCTCTCTTGCAATTGAAAACTTGGTCTCCCTGGATCAGGTCAAAAGTCATGAAGTTCATATATTCCAAAATTCTTGCTTGCAGACCGCATTCAACTTGCTTGTAGTCTGCTTTTGCATGCGAAATTTTTCCTTCGCGTTTTTGAGAGGTTTGACCCTAAGTCAGGTCTCGGTATTGCCACCGCTTACTCGTCATGACCGGGACCAGTTCGGGTACAAATCCCGCCATCGACGCTTATAAGAAGGGCGACAAGCGGCTAAGTATTGGGACAGGTCGGTCAGACCAAGTCTCCAAAGCGCGCCGGTCCTGGAGACCGGAAGGCACAGGCGTGGGTCGCGCTGGGCACCCGCTGCCTACCGATGGGCTCCATAGTCCCATCGGGCGCGCTGTCTACCTGCAGACCCCTGAGGAACTCGCCAAGGGGCGGCGCCTTGCAAAGCCCTCTCAGGCTGGCGGAAGGCGGGAGTGTCAGAAGCGTCTTCGCGACGACGGCATCTCCCCTCTGGAAGGGGCGCCGCCGAAGGTCTGCGCACGGCAGTGAGAAGCTGTAAGCGGTGGGCGCGGCGGAAGGAGTGGTTGGGCCGTCCCATCGTGGACGAGACGCGAAGGAGCGTCGTCCAAATAGGGTGACATGGGGTTTTAAACTGAAATACCCTTATTGAAGACCTTTCGGTGCTGTTCACAATACTGCCCTTCTTAAGACCTAAGCTTCTCTAGTTTCTGAGCTCCACGCCCGCGGCAATGCGGAAAGGTATATCGGGGAGAGTATTTCAAAGTCACGTTGGCATTCATGACGTCATAAGAATGCTATTCAAATCCTGCCGTTCTCCAATTCATGCGGGGGTCAAGGCCAATGAAAAGTAATGGTGTAGGCGTTCATATCTGGCGTTCGAGAGCGCAATTTCCAGATATCACGACCGTCAATTGGCTCTCAGTCAATATTGTGCAAAGCATGATGACGTAATCAAATCATGACGCATTGAGGAGTATGTTTACTGAACAGAGAATTGTGCTGTTGAGGGCAGTCTTTTCTACTTAGAAAGTATGTCAATAATCATAACTCAGCTTGTTTCATCATATCGCATACTTGCTTCAATATCTCCAAATGACATTTCCTTTAACGAGGACATAAACGTGGCTTTATTGGGTGTCTGAAATGCGTTAAAATGAAGCTAATTTAGCTGAACGAGAACTCGCGCAGACATGCCAATTATAATGTCAAGGCGCTGGATAAGCGGGGGGGGGGGGGGGCAAGTGGAGTGAGAGGTCCTATCCATGCGCGAGCCAAGAATGAGTGGGATGACGTGGGCACCAGCGGATGTGCACGCTCGGGGTGAGTGCGGCGGGGCACCGAATGGATGAAGTCTACGTGCGTTAGTTAGGGACAAGGAGGCTCTCAGGGTTGATATCCAGCAGGCACTTGCCAATGTAATTTGCCAGTTGCCTCTGATCCCTGTCAATTTGGGCGTTCCATGAAATTCAGAACGTTGAACTTTTCTCAGTTCGTCTGTTTCCATCTCCCCTTTTAAACATTATCACAAGTCGGACGATGGAGGTGTGGTCACGTGGTGCACGGCGCACAACCATGTGCGGAAAGGCAGCCGTTCAGGGTGCATGGCTGGACCTACCATCCCGCCAATACCCCGGTCATTCTTTGCATCCTAGTTCTGTGGCTCACATGTGTGTGTGTGTGTGTGTGTGTGCGTGCGTGCGTGCGTGCGTGCGTGCGTGCGTGCGTGTGTGTGTGTGTGTGTGTGTGTGTGTGTGTGTGTGTGTGTGTGTGTGTGTGTGTGTGTGTGTGTGTGTGTGTGTGTGTGTGTGTGTGTGTGTGTGTGTGTGTGTGTGTTGATGGATATACGGGATTCATTGCCGAGTGGCGATCCATTGCCGGGTGCGACCGTGTCGGACTCCCATATGGGCGCTCGGGTTCGAATCCGGGCAGCGCCATGTCCCCTGAGCGCTAATATGCGCAATGCAGTCGCTGGCGCTTCATAAAAAGGACGCGATGACGTGAGATGCGTGCATTCAAAAAAGAAAATTGATTACTGGTTACGGCGCTATTCTAAAATTATTTCATTCCCATTTTCACTTCGGTCATAGCCAGAAGCACTGTCGGATTGCTGGTGTTGTGCATCAAAACCGTGATGCGTGCTCAAAACTTGCATTCCACGCGTTGGGCCGACTGAAAGCCTGCTTCCTTCCGTTAATGCGGCGATTCGTGCTGCGGGCACAAATATATCAACGATCACACTGTCTGGCCTTCAGCAATTTTTAATCATTGAGGAAGGGGAACTTGTGTGACGTTTCTATGGTGTCAAACATTTCAAGGCAACATGAAATTAGGCGGGCGAAATGATATGTGTAAGGTTTTGTGCATATAGCTCAGAAATCAAAAGGATTTAGAGTCGTTAGGACATAAGTGTGAGCTACAGAGAGTGATTTTAAAAAAGCTCTCCGAGTTTAAAACCTCATTCAACAGTCGCCATAACCCGCGCCTTGATTTGCCGTTTTGGATAGCTTGGACGGATAGGGGACCGATGCGATCCCCTGGGCGCTTCCAAACTTATGATTACAAAACTCAGTAAAAAGAAACAAAAAACTAGTGGATTGATCTCTACGAGATCTCGCGATTGGTACTAGTTTTCGTAGTAAAACCATGAAATTAATTTAATTGAAAGGTCAATAATCGACGCCATTATGCAAGGTCGAGACTAAAATTTCCCAGAAAATCGCACTTTCTAGATCTACATCGTACATGCGAGACCACGCTTTGTTGCGCTGTGAAATCTAAACATGCGTGTTTCTTTTTCAATTCTGAGTACAGCGATGCATATTTGTGTGCGTGTTGAGCATATATTTGTGATGTATAACGATGCCGGTCGTTATATAACGATGCCAGTCGTTGTATAACGATGCCAGTCGCTGTATAACGATGCCAGTCGTTGTACAACGATGGCCGTAATAAAAGCTTTGGTGGACTGTTTGACACGCGCAACGTAGCGATCGCCAGCTTTTATGACAGATTATAAATATCAAAGCATGATATACTGTGCTGCTGCTGTTGCTGCTATGCTGTTGATGATTTTGCCAATGATTTATTGTCGACCAATCGTTTCCTGCAGTGCTGTACTCCTGACATTGATATCATCTGATGTGCGCGGTACTTACTTTCGCGTTGTGTGTAACTGGAAATACGGTGTCATGCAAAAATGTATAAATTTGTTACATTGCTATAAATGTATTACTAAAGCATTTCCTGTTGTTATTTCCTATATCATCACCCTGAGCATGGCCCGACTTGGGACAAGGCGTGCTGTGGGCGTTCATGACGGACTGGTGCGCCGCCACATTCTCCATCCACCCGTCAGAGCCAGCTCCACGCACAGCGTCAACTAGGCTAGCGGAAAAACGTGGCCACCATCGCTGCCATCCGGCCGGAGAGGCGAAAGGCCTGTCCACTTCGTGGACGGCAGCGTTTGCTCGCTGGTGGCCCTCCGAAGACCGGAAGAAGCCTGGAAGTCCTGGAAGAAGAAGCGCCCACACCAGCGGCACCTGGGCGTCGTCGTGCCGCAGCGCCGCACAGCCTGCAGGACTGCGTCGACCAAAATCGAAGGCTGGCGCGCGGAGCATGTCAAATCGAGTCGAATCGAAGGTCGACCAAAATCGAATCGAATCGCATCGAAGGCCGACCAAAATCGAAGGCTGGAGCGCGGAGCATGTCAAATCGAATCGAATCGAAGGTCGACCAAAATAGAATCGAATCGAATCAAAGGTCGACCAAAATCGAATCGAATCGAATCGAAGGTCGACCAAAATCGAAGGCTGGCGCGCGGAGCATGTCATGTCAAGCCGATGTCATGGAACGGCAAGCTGTGTAGTTAAACGGACAGCACACCATAAGAATGTGCGCATGCAGATTGTTTTCTCTCATTGTAGTGCCGTGATCACTGCATGTCCACCAGATGCTCTGTCGTGGAAACATCCGGGCCTTTCCGTAATGTCTTATAGCTACAGGCTTAGGCTTAGTGGGGCTTCGCTGTGCACACACGTGCTTTGTTCACACAGCACGTGTGGCATGATTATTCATGCAACATCATTGTCTGTTCGATTTCTCATCAATGCATGCCACTCCCCAGTAGCTCCGTGCCCTGGTTCCCGAGCTGTGGCACAAAGCGTGTAAAACCGTGGAAAGGAGCAAAAGCCATCTTCCTGGTTCTTGTGTTCCCGACACGCGTAACGTGCCACCCCGCACTTGTGACACCATGAACTTTCCCATTCAGTGTCTTATCGCGGCATGCCAGTCTCGTGTTACTATGTGCCATAAGGGCGGAGGTCCCGCGTGAAGCGTGAAAATGGACGAAATCGGCAAAATAGAGCTTCGCAGCTAATGTGCAGGTGTCACATGACACGTGCAGCATGACACCGTACACGTTTGATTGATTGCCCGTTAGATCACCTATCGAAGCATGCCGGTCTCTACGTACGCGCCTGGTTTCTGGAGATATCACTAAAACGTGTAAGCCACTCAAAAGAGCAAAATCGTGTAAATCCTTAGTTAAACACATGGGCGCTATGACATGTGGCACGTGTCACCACAATCATCATCTGGCTCCTGAATAAGCGCGCCAACCCCGGGTGTGTTCGTGCCATACGTGCCAAGGTGTGACACAAAACGTGCAAACCCGTGGGAGAGAGCAAAGTCCATTTGTGATCCCGTGCCGCGTGATACGTGTGGCCGTACCATTGCGATGCACAAACTTTCGATGTGGCAGTCAACAGCCGTCAGTGCAGTCGCGTCAACCGTGAATGTGCGGAAACAAAATCCACGCCCGTACGCGCACTGCGAACACAGCGACAGTCACAATCCACAGCGCGCCGCCCACCACCATGCGCCAGCCAACAATTCGTACTCCCACCGCTTGTCCGCCGGCCCACGGCCGGACAGACTGGGCAACGCGGAATGCTCGTTCTTCAATACGAAGCCTGGCTAAATGAACAAAGTCGAAAGCCCGCCGCGCGAAAGGCCATTTTAACCCTTTACACCTAGTGCGTACGCCGGGAGCCGGGCTAGCAACTTGCCGCCGTCACTGCGAAAATGTCGTCATGCAACCCTTAAGTCTAGGCTCATTTGCGAGCGACATTTTTACAAAAATAGGATCAACAAAAGGGTGCATGAGAGACAGGACGAATCGACCAACACGTTGATGTAGTTTTCAACGCTAGATCACGCATAGTTTTGACGGCAGCGGCTTGTATTCAGCACCGATTTTTAAAACTTTGCATCCTGCAACTTGCCATGCAAATTGCAGCGCAACGGTGCGGTGTAGAAACTTGCAATGCACACTGAAAATGTGGCCGCTTCATTCTGAATGTTGGGAAACAACATTCAGGTCTCTACCTTCTTTGCGTGGCGAGATATAACGGTAACTGTAAAAACGCGTCAAAAACGGTCGATTTCAACTTGTCAACAAATGTGCACGTGCCACGTGTGACGTGGCGCAAAAAACTCACCGGATTGCGATGGCCTATTCTGTGCTCTGTCGTACCGTGCTGCGACCGCACCGTTTCAAGTCGCTGCGACCCTTGGTTGCCGAGATACGGCTCCGAAAAGCCAAGTGTGTCTGGCTGTCGGCCGGGGTCGCGAAATTGGCGTCACCATTGGTAAGCCTATGGGATTTTTGCGCTTCTTCTTTGCTCGGCACGTGCTGATTTTTGCGAAGTGCGAAAATTTGACGGGACACAGAAAAGTGCAGCCGGCGGATATCGGTCGAGTGCAAATTTCATCGAAAAATTATTTACCGTCGAGCCTGCAGGTGAGGCAGCGAACACACACACACACACACACACACACACACACACACACACACACACACACACACACACACACACACACACACACACACACACACACACACACACACACACACACACACACACACACACACACACACACACACACACACACACACACACACACACACACACACACACACACACACACACTGTTCCTTTAGTAATATAGCAGAAGGAACAAGTTACGACATGGAATATACTGGAAATATAGGCACCTGTATAATTGGCATGGGTAATGTCCCGTTGCTTTCAGAACGAATATCCAGCAACGTTTGCAATGACTAATAATTTTCAGCGATCATAGATTCACATCAGAGCTCTAGTTTCGCCAAATATGTTGAGGAAAGCAGTGAGCGCACGATTCACCAACCTGGGGTACGGTAAACATTGTGAAGTCAGAATGCACTAAACGAATGCAATTGAATCTAAATCTAGGTCCAAGTGTTCATTCCCCCTGATGTGCGCACCTTGGGTACATTTACAGGAGTACACTTAGGCTCCTATGCCTTCATGTTTTCCTTTGGTATCTGTGGACTGTGCGGCGAAAGAGAATAAGAAATGGGAATGAGTTTGAAGATATCGCATCTGCCAAAATACTTCAACGAGGCCTGCGTTTCGCGGGAGTCTCATTATCGTGGCGTGCTATTTTGTTGAGATCTATGTCTTTACGGCAGAGTAAGGTAAAAGTGCAAGAAGGAGAAGGGAGCGGGGCAAAAGCTCGTGGGCTCAGCTGCGATTCGTTCGCGGCCCGAGAAGTCGAGACACTCGACGAAATGCGGTCTTAAGCCCGTGGATCACGTGGCGATCTCATGGTCATTGATGACCATCATGACGGCTCTGTTTATACCCAAATGGCACACGAAAAAGAATGCATAGCAACAATAGAAAGAAGCAAGCGCAAAATAGTTGGGGGCGGGGGGAGTTTCGCTGCATTTCCATCACATGCATCCAATCTATGCTCGACAATGTGGGTTTTGGTGGCCTGAGCTTTCCTGCTCCAAAGCACTGTGTCTCGTTGTTCTTGAAAGCTATTGGCTGAGCTACAGAAAACGTATATATATATATATATATATATATATATATTTATAAAGTGATATTATCAATACATTTCTTGTCGTCAGGTATATTTCGTAATGTAAAACATCTCTGCCAGAACCTTAATAGCTGTGCCAATTCAGGCAGCACTATTTCAACACCGCTGACAGCGCTCGCTAGGAAGCACATGTACGAAACACAATATACGCGCGCTGCTGGCATGCGGCAGCGAGCCTTCTATAAGAGGCGGACAAGCGTGTGGACGCTTTCGGCGTCCAGCCGCGGCGGCGGCGGCGACGGCCGGCGGGGGCGGCCCGGCCCTCCGCCTCCGGTGGGCGGGTGGGGGGGGGGGGGGGGGGCGAAACCAATCGCTGCCCGAGGAGAGATGGCCACCCGCTGAGGGCAGCTCGCGTGCCAAACGGACGAACAGGGAGGTTGGTCCTCGTTGATACGCATTTGTGATTGTCGTGTGGTCAGATCAGCGCATTTCTTGACTGGATAATACACAATGCGAACGAGACTGAGCATGTGCTCGCAGGGCACCGAGAATGGGACATGTTTGTGACTGTGGCGACAATTTTTTGCGCACACATTGGCACAATATTCTCGCTTGCAGGCGCCACGAGTGCCCGTTAGAATTGAAACACGTTGTCATCGCTGGTGGACGCCTCTTGATGATTGAATATGCTTGGAAGTGTCTGCGCGTCCGGCGGAGGCTCAACGCAACGTCTTGTAGAACAGCACACCCCGCGTGCGCTACGAACACGCCTAAGACTGCGCTGGCGTAAAGGAAAAGCAGGGCTGCCTGTTCAGAAGGCGACTGCAGCAGCCGAGAGGCGAGTGGACAATGGCGCGACAAGTTCAGCCTCACTCAAATTGTCGGTCATCAAGTGGAATAGCTCATCAACGCGTGCTCGACGCCGAGACGTGATTTCAGCCATGAGCAATATGACAACATGCACGGCGAATACGCCACCGATCTGACTGCTCTGTTTGCAAAGTTCACATGCCAAATCACAGCGGCAACGCAACAGGGCGACAGACGAACAGACACAACGCTACGCCGGCACTCAGCGAGCGCTGAGCACTATGCGGCTTGTGCGCGGTGGACGCCGAACGGCTGGAAACGAGTCGTTGTCTCACGCTTGGGTCGCACACTGCTTGCTGCTGTTGTAGGCGTACATTTTCATGTCTCGTTGTTCTGCGCGCCACCCGCCCGGGACCGGAGGGGTTCCGCGCACAGAGCGTGGGAACGCGAGCCAGCCGGCTGTGGTCAAGGGCTCCCCTCTCCCCTCCATCACACTCCCCCCCGAACCACCCCAAGAACCCCCGCCGCGCAGGCGCCGCCGTCGCCCCAGAGGCCGTTTCGAGAGCCGCGCCACGTGGGAACTGGGCCAGTGGGGGACGCGCAGGGCCCGCCCGAGGCGAGAGCGGGCTGGCCTTGCGTCGTCGCCAGCGACACCACGCCCGAGATCTGGCCTAGGGGCACGTCGAGGGCCGGACTCTGGCAGCGGAGCATGCCGGCCCGGCGACAGATTGGACGGAGGAGGCGAGGCGGCAAACCGATTGGGTCACGCAGGGCGACGGAGGCGGGTCGACCCGGTTGAAAGGCATCGGAATTTTATAAATTATCATGCGAGGGCCTCCGGGGAGAGACGGACCAGGCAGTACAGAGTGCGAGGAGTACGGACCAAGAGTTGCGACGTTCGACGCGGCGGGCAACAGTCACCGACGACGGCGCACACGATGTGAGTGCCCAGACCGTTGACCCCCCCCCTCCCCTCATTCCATCTTACCGGGCCATGGACGGCTGGCGCCCCGAGTGTGCCCTTCCGCCCCGCTTCCCACCGGGCGGCGTAAGCCGCGGTTGCCGCAGAGCCGGGGAAAGGGGGAGGGGCTCGGGGGTGTTAGTGTGGTAGGTGTGTATGTCGCGGTCTATGGGTGATGTTTTGCTTCGTTGTCTTTGCGTATAAATACAGGTATTGGATTGCGTAGCGATGGTTTAGTGAGGGAGCGAGGCTGGACGAGGTCGGTTCGGGCGGCGGGAGGACACGCGGCCCGGCGTTGGGCGGGGTCGTGTCCGGAGCCCGGGACGCATACTTGGGCGCAGCGGCCAGTTCGTTGGTATGCCCCGTAGGCGTCCGGAGTTTATCAATGGCGGAAGCCATGCAGAGGCGCATCGGCTTGTCTGGGCCCTCGTCTGGCCGTCGTCGCGGTCGGACGCGATGTACGGGCCGCGCCGACATGCTATGGCGGCAGGATGTGGGTCAGGTGGACCGTTCGCCGTACATTTCTCGTTTCGTTTTCTTTGGCAATAGTTAGAAGCCGGTTTAGTGTCAATAGTTAGAGGCAATAAGCTGGAACCTCACGGGTTGGATCCAGCGCGCATGCTCGGCCTTTCTCGCGTAAGAGGTTCGCGCGGTCTAGCTCCGCGCATACTGCGCGGATTCCCTCGGCGAGCGCGTGTATTGCCCGGCTTCTATCTCCCTCTTCCTTTCACTAGGTCTGGGTCGTTCTCTGGCCAATTGATGTCACGCGCCACTGTTTCGTTAGCGAATACCCATGTCATCCGAGATGGATCCGACACGGACGCCGGGGGTTCGGTATGGGGAGAATGGCGTCGAATTCGCCGAACCGGATGTAACCCCGGTATGTAGGCTAGAGGTCGGAGGGAGACCGCCTGCGCCGGGATGTTAAGGCATAGCGGTGAGGTGTGCCGGGCCCGCGGCATCTCGAAGGATTTCCCGCAGTTCCGCGAGACCGGAGGAGGTTACTCGCGGGGCGTCGCCCGGGTCGGCGTTCGGGAGGAGACACGGACGCCATCTGTCAGTCGCTATGGGCAATTGCGGTAGAGGGCAGCACCCGACGGCGCGCGATGGCGGCGCGGGCACCCGCGGCCGGCCGGCAGATGACTGTCTGCCGCGGTGTGGGTGGACGGAGCAGTCCACCGCTCGTGGCCCGCCAGCAGGTGGGTAGCCCGGCGCGGCTGTGACGAGGACGAGGAGCCAGACGACCGCAGTCCTGCTTTTACGCAGAAAGACGTTTGTGGGTAGCGCGGCACAAGACAGTTTCGTTTTTTTTGAGACGGCCGACTCGTTTTGTCGTTCCCCACTCGACACCAGGCGTGACGGCCTAAGGAGGCGTTGGTCATGAAGTGACCTTGGATCCGTGGGGGCCGCCTGGGATGCTCGATCGTGCAGGGCGGTAGCGGAGTCTATCCGTGGTGTCTCCGCCTTGGGAGAGGGCAGGAGTCAGTCCGCTCTCTTCCGACGTGGTGCACGCCGGGCCTTATGAGCGATTGGTGATGGGATGTTCGGGACGGATAGAGATCCCGTCATCGACGCTCATAGGGAAGGCGACGAGGAGTCAGGTCGTCGGACAGGCCGGTCAGGCCGAGTCTCCAGAGCGCTCCGGCCACGGAGACCGTAAGGCGTGAACGCAGGTCGCGCCGGGCGCTCGTCGTCTGCCGAGAGGCCCCACCGTCCCATGAGCGCGCTGTCTGCCTCCAGGCCTCTGAGGGACGCGCTATGGGCGGTGCCTTGCAAAGCCTGCTCCGGCGGACGGGAGGCGAGGGCGCAGAAGCGCCGGAAGCGACGCCTCCGTGCTGGACGAGGCGCCGTCTAAGGCGCATGCGCGGCAGCGGAAAGCTGCGAGCGGTGGGTGCGGCCGTGTGAGTGAGGAGCCGCCCATCGTGGACGGAACGTGGGAAGCGTCGTCCAAATAGGGAGCCGTCACCCTGGAGGTCAGGCGAGGGAGCGAGTCGCCGTTCAGCTTTGACACTCGTGGTCGGCCCAGCAGCTGCGTCGGTGTCAAGCTGGCAAATCATCGTGATATGTTTTGAACGGGGCTTAAACGTGCATTTATGGCAAGACCGAAATGTGATAAGTGAATTAAAACTTAACGAGGACCCATGCAGACGGCCAATTATAATGCCAAGGTGCGGGGAAAAAGGGGGGGGGGGGGTCCCACCCGTGTGCGTGCCAAGGATGAACGAGATGGTGTGGGCGCCAGCGTATGCGAATGCTTGGAATGAGTGTGATGGGCGCCGAGTGCGTGGAGTCTGCGTGGATTAATTAAGGCGGGGGGGGGGGGGTCCCATGGTCATTACCTAGTGGGCCCTTGTCAATATAGTTCGCCAGTGCGGGGGACCATTGCCGGCTAGGCGCGTTAGTATGCACGCATTCCCGTTTTTGCCCCATTTAAATGATATCGCTAGCTAAAGGGTGGAGGTGGATACCGTGGTCAAGGGCGCACAGCCATGGGCGGGGAGACAGCCGTTCATGGTGCCTGACCGGATCCGCCATCCCGCCAATGCCCCGGTCACCCGCTTCATCCTAGCTCTGTGGCTCACATGAGTGTGTGTTGACGTCGGGTGTACCGGAGCCACAACGTGTCGAGCCGTGCGCTAACATCATGGAGCTCGTACGCTGACCAATGGGCTCCTCATTATAAATTTGCTCTCGTGGGTGGATGTGACAGCGGCAACCGGCGGCGTGCGACATCCAGCGGCGGCCAGGAAACCCCGCCCCATCACACCGCACCACCACCCCAACGGTCCCCACACACACCCCCACACTGTGCAGGCCGTCGATGAACGGCTCGCCGACTGAAGGTCAGGCAAAAAGCTATGTTAAGCCGGCTTGTGCTGTCGGGTGCAAAGCAAGAGACAGGAGTAAGCTACGTTGCGTCAGACCGGCTAATGCTGTCCGGTATCAATGCCAGAAAAACGCGCTCTAAATCACGTAAAACCGGCTCATTTAGTCTGGTAGCAAATGCAAAGACACGAGAGACACACACATCCATTGCATTCAACAATCACAATACGTTTGGATGACGAACGACCATTTCGCCGCAGTAAACACTACACAAAAAACGGATTCTTGAACCTATGGGGGAAAAACCAACACGTTTATGCCGAATTGTGCTTGGAAAAATCTTGCAAATGAGGACAACCAGCACGTCTTGGTCGGCTTGTGCGTGCAAAGAAACTTCACGGCAATGAGGAAAACACGTTCGCTGGCAACCGACCAGGTGAACATCTCGCAACAATTACGTGGTCATATGTAATTACCTACATGGGTTTTGTGTAAGTATTCGAGGAGGAGCGCCAAGAGTTCAGGATGTGTGTCGTCCAGTGTGGTTGGCAGCGTCAATGGAAGTCTGCGTTTGTTTGTGTACTGCACGAGTTTTTCACGGCAGCGCCTGTAGACTGGGCACCCCAGCATTAAATGTGCTATCGTGTATGGTGTGTGGCAGTAGTGACAGAGTGGTCGTGGGTTGCGTTCAATGATGCATGCGTGAGTTAGTTTTGTGTGGTCTATTCGCAGCCTAACGAGAAGGATCTCCTTAAGGCGCGTGTTTTCGTTGCCTGAGCTCCAGGGTAAGAGTGCTGGCTTGACGTGCGTGTGTTGGCGGCCGTGCTCGTCCTATTCGCGTTGTAAAATGCGGCGGTATGTTGAGTTTATAACTGTAAGATAGTCAGATACTGGGCCGGCAAGATGGTTTCGGGCTGGCATGTTGATCCTTTCTTTTGTGGCAGCGTCGGCGAGGTCGTTCCCCTGGATGCCTGCATGGCCTGATATCCAGAGGAGGACGACATGCGACTCCACTGGTAATGATAACAGTGTGAACATCATTTTGTGAATCAAGGGGTGTGGGTATTGTACATAGCTGATATGGCGTGCAGGAAAGAGCTGGAATCGGTGCAAATTGCAATTTGTTTGATGGCATGTTTTTAACGTGGCAGAGTGCTGAAAAGATTGCCACTAATTCTGATGTGTATACTGCATGATCATGTGAAATGCGTTTGGCTTTAGTATAGTGATTGCATATAATGCTGCTTCCGTGCGGCCATCGCCTCGGGAGCCCTCAGTATAATATTGTGCTCACACCATGAATTAATACCCCTGCGCGATCAAGAGTGTACGAGCACGTGAACAGCAAGAGCCTCGGTAGGACTGAGCAGTCCTCCGCAAATGAGGTCAAAGGAAAAGATCCTTCAACCAAGGTGGAGGGCCTCTGAACGTCGAGTGTCTCAGTGCCTTACCTTACAAGGGCCCCAGGAACAGCACAAGGGCCTCTAAAAAAGTGAAAAGACCCGGAGACTAATATGAAGGGCCACCGAGCAACTGAGTGTGCCCTGGCATATGTGGGGCCCCGGAAAAGCGTATTGAGCATTTGGGGACGAATGGGGAAAATCCGTGGAGGAAAATCTGATCCATCAAGAGTACCCAGCCATAGAAGTAGACATAGCTTGCAACAGTAGCGTTGGGCCCTACGAGGAAATGCAAAGAGATCAAAGGCAGCATGGAAAGCTCCTCAGCGATCAGATTGACCCAGCAAGTGCACATATTGGGCCCGGGTAGCAAGACCTCTGGACAGTTTAGTGAGCCCCAAAATTTCCCCCAAGCAACACCTTTTTAGTCAAGGAATAATCAACTTGGTCTGCTCATGGCCTCTTTAATTTTTCTAGCAATTGTTCTTGGTCGTCTGTAGATCCAAAGGCGTCCAAATTTGTTGAAAGAAGGCTGCGCCTGTTCGCCTGTTATGGGCCCCTTCGGAGCCTTTAGGTCCTCTCGGCATGGTCCATGGGGACATGACCTCGTAACTCCCCTCCCCCTTGCATCCGCCACCGGCCCGACCAGCTTAGTAGATGGAGCTCGCCAAGAACATAGGGCCATCCATTCAAATAAGAAATTCTTACAACAAAATATGTAGGGGTCGATCGAGTGTGCCCGAACGGGTTAAAACATAGGGTCCCCGTCAAGAGCGTAGGGCCCTCCATTCAATTAGGAAGTACTCAAGATCCAACGCAGAAAGCCCCGAATGATCGGGAGTGCCAGAGCAGGTTAGCAGATTGGGCCCCCCAACAAGAGCGCAAGGCCCTCCATTTAAATGGAAAGCACCCAAGACCCTATGTAAATGGCCCCTCGAACGATGGAATGTGCCCGAGCAGGTTATCAGAAGTAGCCTGACAAGAGCGCATGGCCTTCCATTCAAATAAAAAGTACCTAAAACCCAATGCGGAGGGCCCCCAAAAGATGGAGGATATCCTAGCAGATTATTAGATGACCCCAACATGAGTGTAGGGCCCTAAATTGAAACGTCAAGACCCAATATACAGGGCTCCAGAACAATCCATTGTAGCCGAGGAGGCAAACAGATGGGGCCCCCGACAAGTGCGCAGCGCCCTCCATTCAGATATGAAGTACCCAAGACACAATGTGGGGCCCCCCGGATATTTGAGTGTGCACGAGCAGATTAACAGAGCGGGCCCAGGCAACAGCGTAGGGCCTTCCGTTCAAATATGGCATACCCACGACACGATGTAGAGGGCCCCGAAGAAGTGAGTGCGCCAGAGCAGGCTAACCGATAGGGCCCCCGAAAAGAGCGAAGAGCCCTCCATTGAAAAAGAAAGTACCCAAAACCAGATGTAAAGGCCCCACGATCGAATGGGCCCGAGCATCTTATCATAAGGGGCCCCGACAGGAACGTAAGGCCCTCCATTCAGATAAGATATACCCAAAACCCAGTGCAGAGGGCCCCCAAAAGATCGAGTGTACCCGAACAGGTTATCCAATGACCCCGACAGGAGCAGAGGACCCAAAGTTCAAATATCAAGAACCAATGTGCAGGGCCCCCGAGCAATCCAGTGTGGTCGAGGAAGCAAACAGGGGGGGGGGGGGGCCGGCAAGTGCATAGGGCCCCTTTCAAAAAGTACGTGCCCAAAGCCCAATGTAGAAGGCCCCCCGAGCGATTGAATGTGCCCGAGCAGGTTATCAGATAGACCTCCCCACAAGAGCATAGGGCCCCCCATTCAGAAAAAGTACCCAACACCCATTGTGGAGGATCCCCAAATGACTGAGTGTGCCCAAGTAGGCCATCGCATGGGCCCCCGACAAACGTTTAGGGCCCTAGGCAAGTGACAGAGAATTGGAAACGCCCTAGACTAATGTAGAGGGTCCATGGGCACATCGCAAAAGTGTCGGTAGGTTAACCGAGACCCACGTAAAGGGCCTCTGAGCAGCCGAGAATATCCCAACAGGTTAAGATACGAGACCCCGGCTATAGCTCACAAAGCTTTTCTGGCGAATGGAAAGAATCCATGGAAGGGCCCGAGGTTGACAATAGTGCCCCGGCACACTAACAGGAATGGCCCCAACAACAGCGCAGGGTCCTCCGAGCAAATGCAAGGGAATGAAGGACATCGTGGAATGCCCTGTAACGATGGAAATAATCCTGCAAGTGGGCATATAGGTCCCCCAGAAACAGCATGGGACCCCTAAATGGTGTAATGGGGCCTAAAATGTCCAATTTATAGTTTTTCCAACTAGTGAATAATTTGTTGTTTTTTTTTTTTACTTTTGATACGCCCTTCGCTTTTGCTCACAACTGTTTTTGGTCGCCTAGATGTGCAGAGATACCCAGTTTCGTTGCGTTTTATGTTAGAAAACTCCACCTTTTCGCCCGGCTATGGGGCTCCCTGGAGCCAAGGGGCCCCTTCAGGACCCAAGGAGTGGGGGGGGGGGGGGGCACGGCCCATGTCCCCCGTCTGGATCCGCCCCTGATGGCTACAGACCTTTGGGAAACATGCCGACCTCTGCTGAAGGATGGTAAGCAGACGCTCTGCTGTAGCTGCCGTTTAGGCTGCTCCGCTGGCCTCTTGTGGTGGATGGCATGCAGTGAGGCTGCTGCTGCAGCTGGTGCTGCTGTGGCTGGTGCTACTCAGCTGGGGCAGTTATGCAGCTAGTTTGCAGGAGTGGCACCAGCCCATCTGCTGTCTTGTCTAGCTGATACAGGGTGAATTCCCACCGCGCAGCAAGAAAACCACCCACTGTAGCCAGTAGGAACTGAATTAGCTCATGGCGTAGGAGCTATTCCCCACTCCTACCTTGCTGGCCAGCTCTTGAAGCTCCTTCACATGGATGCATGGCCAATCTGTGAGCTTCACCCTTGAAATAAGCTGGTCGAAAAGCTCATGCTTACCTTCTCGTACAGCCCTACCATTACCCTGTGCAGAGTGGTGAAGCTCTTGGAGTGCAGGACTGTGTTCCAAAATTATTTTTGGTAAGGTAAGCAGAAGCAAAAAAAAAAAAATCAAGGGATGTCGAAACCTGACGTCAAAATGCGTTTCATAAAACTAGCAGCATCACAGTTGAAACACATGTGCAAAGGACACACCGCAACGTCCATATGCATATATATATATATATATATATATATATATATATATATATATATATATATATATATATATATGTATATATATATTATTGAAAACCGGACATATACATATATATATATATACATATATATATATATATATATATATATATATATATATATATATATATATATATATATGTATATGTCCGGTTTTCAATAAGCATCAGAGGCGTCCTTCCTGAAACGCATTTGTCACTAATCCTGGATCCTTTTCCTTTCCAGACCGCAACCTAAACACCGGCGCAATATTAAACGTCGCATCATATTCTTCGGCTGAAAGAGACTGACGGAATCCTGCTGACCAGCTCTGAAGAAGTTTTTAAGATACTTCATTTACATAAATGATGTCCTGAAACCGTTGCCCTTTATGTGACGTCAATATGACGTCCTTTCTTCGAAGAAAAAAGTTTTACTTAAATTCGACAGATCTAAATAATCGGTATTCTCTGCACACATCTCTTCTTCAAACGAAGATTTAGATGCATGTTCATGCAATATCTAACTCCAGAACTAGATAATAAACACATCACTGTCTGGTTATGTATATAGGTCCCAACCATGAATATCTGAATATTTCAGTTCTGCTCTGTAAAAAGCAATTATCAAGAGCTTTGTGTGGCTGTCAGAGTTGCCCGCAATCCACCACGTGGAGGTCGCCACGACGGATTGCATCTGCTTTCTGTAGAAAGAACCCCTACTTTAGCGCAAAGCGGCCCAAGCACAGGAGAGAGAGAAAGATCTATCCATTCAAATCTGACGATCGTATCGGACAACACGTCAGGTATCTTTAGCTGAATACAACGGCAGCGCTCCCAAGGGCTGCACGAGACACAGACGAACAAGCTGGAAGGTCTTAATGACCCATGCAGTGCCGCATGACGGTTATGTACAAGTGCAATGTGGATGCCACTGCTGGCCACATTTGGTAAGTCAGTCAGTCTACCGCTGCCAGCAGCCGCCCACAAGCCAAGAGATCCAAGTAGCAACATCTGAGAGGGGACGGACAAGCTTGGCAAGCAAACGCGCACGAGTGGAATAAAGCTGACAATAAGCGCACACGTTCGGCAGAAAACACACATGTTATGCAAGAGCATAGCTGGATCACAAAATGGCCAATGCTTATTTTTAGCCAATTATCACTTATTAAATAACCAATAATAATGGTTGAGGTACCCATAAACCCAAACATCACTAGGTTAGGGGAGCATAGCCTCTGCATAGCAAGCTACCCAGCTACTGCCGTATTGAGCCCAGCTGAAAAATGGCCTCCACATACACGGCTCACAGCCTGAACTTTACTCAGTCCTCATCCCATCTTGATTCATGGGTGTGCATAGTGCACCATGGTCTTTGGGATCGGGAGGGGGGAGGGAGTGGTCCGATCATGTACAAGCGGCCTGAAAGCGTTCTCTGAGCGAATTATTCACGTAGATAACGCACATTTCCTATCACAAGACTTCAGAAAGTTTTCCGACGGCAACGTAGATGGCGGACATTTTGGCGATTGTTTCACCAGTGTACCCCGCGCATACATCTAACGCAGCTGCCCCCACCCATCCACCGTTACACACGAACAGGATATTTGTATAGCGGCGCCGGCGTTTGTCCCGCTCGCTTCCAGTGCTGCTAAATCAAATTTTGCCACGGAACCGGCATCCCCAATTCATATCCTTTTGACATTCCGACACTAAAGTGAACTTGTTGTCCAAGAAGCTGCAAAGAACAACTTAGTACTTTAACACCTGGTAGAAAACAATCTAGTGGTTCTTTTGATTGGTAGTTAGTTACGTACGACGGTAAAATAGCCGAAAAACCTAGGGTGGAGGTTTGGGTGGCACTTAATGCAACAGCAACAAAAGAAAAATAGATACATCCCCTAATTTATAGTAAAGTTAGGACCAAAACGTTATCCAAACGGTGTTTACTGTATGCTACGCATCATTCTGGTACCATAACAGCATGTTTAGCAGAATTTAATTCAGGTTGAGTTGTCTAAGACGCAAAGAATGGCTTTAAAACGAGCCACTACTCATCTGAAAAAATTATGCCGGAACTCAGCAAAACGCATGATGTGACAAAAAGGCAAATGTGCATAAATAACGCGATTTTCTCAATAAATGTTTCTGGAATTCATGTCTAAGGTACCGTTTTATATACCTATCAATTTAATCCGTCCCGCTGATAGGCGTGAGCGAGTGCCGCGTCTAAAGTGGAAATCGACACCCCTAAGATGACAATTGACACCCCGCTGCCAGGGCCCGTTCTTGCTGGGGAAATGCTGCCGGATGCCCCGCCTTTTCAGGTAGCAACCTATGACGTTGCACAGCTACGCCATCTGCGCCATGGAGAACGCTTCAAGTAACTCCTAAACATGGCGGATAGTGAAATCAGCTGTTTTCCAACAAACACATTTGACTCGCAGCAGAGATGATATTGACGGGTCAGGACAGTTAAATACAGACACTTCACGTGTATCTCTCACAACAGCTGCCTATACCATGACGACTTTACATTAACGAGAATATTATAGCCAGAGAAAGGCAGATCATCGCCCTCGACTCCGACAGACGCGACATTACTTTAAGCGTTGCGCGAGCGTCGCGCATCGATACTGAGGTCGTCCATATATTTTGTTACGCATGGTCGAGTTTTGCGCATGTTGCTGCGAGCAGGGACACAGCTTTGCTCGGAACACGTGTGCAGGGAGAAAACTCATGTTACAAGTCGCATGAAGGAGAGTTCTATATATACACAGACGGACAACATCCATGGAAACATGTGACGTCAGGTTATGCAGTATATTCACACTCCAAAACATTCAAGACAAAGGTAAACTTTCCCACAATCATGCTGTCCAGACAAACTATGTTACAGGATCCAGAAAGTGACTAACACATTGGTGCGCTCGCCGACCTAGCGGTTCTGGCCCTGCCAAAGCACCAACGTCGCGCAAAAACAAAACAGAAAATTATGTACATGACGTGGTTCCAGGACATGATAACGAGGATTTCAAATCGCAGTCTCGTATCCGCGCACATTTTTCTCTCTCACAATCTAAAGCTGGCTCCTTATTATGACAATCATGGCCAGCGCGGGGGCAACCAGAAGCGTCCGTTGAAGGTGTGATACCTGCGCTGCAATATCTTGCCGAGCCAGTACCCCAACACGACGTTGGCGACAAGTTCGGAAGTTCAAGATCTGGGTCACACTGGTATCTAACATTTTGCAAATATGTTGCTACCGCGCACGATGACGCCATCGCGTGGCCAATAGGAGCGCGGCCACATGGAACCATCGCAGGCTTTGCAGCGTGCGCTCCCCGGGTGTGGTTGCAGCCATCGACGGGTTCTTCATCTTCATGGATGCACCCAGCAAGGAGATAGCAGCTGCTCATAATACTCAAAGCATCACCAAAACAGTACATCTACTGGCTGCTTGTGATCACCGCGGCGCACGCACTGGTGTACTTCCCAGGGTTCCGCGATCCGCCCGCCATTCTCGTGCTTTTTCAGAGAAGGCCCCCCTCTGCTGCGACCTCAGGGAAGCATCGGCGGCAGCTTCTCCCATCTAACGCGCACCTCGTCGAGGACAGGAGCTTCCCCTTTCCCTGGAGATCATCACCCCCTCCCAAGACAACGATCACCTCAGCCCCACTCAGTGTCACTTAAACAGACCATACAAAAAACATGTGTCAAAATTGAACATGCTTTCAGCATGCTGAAAAACAGACTGCAGCAACTAAAACATGTAGAAGTGAACAACATGGGTAATGTGGCTGAGGTCATCACTGCATTGATCATTGCACCATGCATCAATCATTGCACTGTGCATCATGAGCATGGGGCAGGGGATGACTTGGTGCCTGCAGAGCTCCATGAGGCAGATCCTGTGGAACAGGTTGACATGGGTGTGCTGTTACTTTCTAGCATACAGAACCTGCAAGTGCAGTGCATGGGCATCACAAAGCGACAGCACATGGCTGACCACCTCATGGCAAAGATGATGCATGCCGCTTGCTCCAGTTAAATGTTGTAATGCGAAGATTGGGAACAATAAAAGCAGATCAGAAATAACAGTCAATTCATTACATTCAAGTCAACACAAACACACTTTGGGAAACAGACAGTTAAGGAGCAGCAGGAGGTGTCCTTGGAAGGAACAAAGACTGAAAAGCTTGGAGACTGTCACATCTAGAAACACAACAATTGATGTACACCCAGTTACTGGGACTACTTTGGGCAACAGTATGGCAATTCCATTGCTTGATTGCCTAGTGCATGTCAAATTTCATCCACAGGTGTTCACATTTGGCACATAACATTTTAAGAATTCAATGTTCACTGCCTTCCATAATTGACCATTTAGGTTATACCATGGGGGTAAAACTTAATGCAAACAATACTTAAATACAACATGATGACACCTATGACATGTATCAGTTTTTTTACAACTCACCCACCTTGTCAAACACAGCAGACAAAACCATGGCAGTAGGAAATGTTTCTTTGGCAAAGTATGCATGTATCATTGTATAATGGCCACATTAAGAAGATTCAATGCAACTAAGATAAGGACAGGCCATAGCTTCATGTGTACAGAACAAATTGCTCAAAATTATGCATACAACCTTTATCATCAAGAAAAATATTCAACTATGACAATTTTATGTTCCTGTCTTGTACTTACACATGCTTTAATACCACCAGCAATTAATCAGTGGAATCACCCTCACATCTCTGTTATCTATTAATAAGGTATACTGAAATATATACCAGTGCTTAATCTGCTAACAGAAATTTTAGGTAATGCCACCATGATATACTGTTCAACATAGGGGTTCCAAACTCTAACTTCCCCATGTTGTTCATAATCTGTCAGGCATGCAGTAAAGGTACAGGTTAGTGAAGAAGTGACCCAGAAAATAAGTGCAATCAGATCAATAATATAATTTTCATGCTGCATAACAATCATGCTTACCAGCCACAAAACCACAAGTCTGTTTGGTTCACCTCTACCAACCCATGCCTGTGCAGTCCAGTAATTCAAAATAATCAATCAGGCCTATGAAACAAATCTGCTTGCATTACAGGAGTACTTAACTGATATGATACAGTAGCACATAGGCCAAGAAGTTAAGTAGCAATGCATAGCAATGCGCAGCTAAGATCGAATCACTAAGCAGGTAGTGATGGCTGACACATCAGCATACCTACTGTCCCTAAGCCAGGTGTGCCTTAACCTGCAAGCCCTGACGAACTATCATTAAGGGAAAGCAAACAAGTCTGACTAATGCATTTTTCAACCGATAGTAGTTAATTACCCTATGAAAAAGCGTAACTTATAAATGGCACATCTATGGGGCTAGAGGAAAACCTCCGCACCCACCACACCCCACCCGCAGGCGCGTCTTGGGCGTCGCTATGCGTTGCTATGTAAATAACCACGAGCTACCGCACTTACTTCGCCTCTCGGACAACCAAGGAATGGGTTTGGGCCGTGACGTCATAGGTAAGTTGGTAGCAACGTCATCCATCGACTGGGCTTACTCGAAGTAAGGAATGGACTTCGATTTGGTCATGAAGAACGTTGCGAAGTATGATGAAACTATCGGGGCTAATTTGGCGCTCGTGTTACGATCCTGATGTGTCTATCTTGGTGGCAAGGCTATCTAACTTTGCGGTTTTAGCGTGGGTGGCTGGAGACCGGTGGGTTATCAACAAGGCAAGGCACGTTAGAGGTACATCATTGCGTTTTCCGAATGACAGTTAATGATACTCTCAGGAAAATGTTGATAAAAACAGTGTAAGATGTCTAAAATGCAATGAGAGGGTGTCATTCTCCACCCTGATGTAGGAAAAAAGGAATACTATTACTCTTCGACAGCTAACCATAATGTGTGATGCTTTACGTACATTGGCCATAATTGTCAGTTGTATCAATGTATGTGATGATACTTATGTTGGCCATAATTGTCAGTTGTGTCAATGTATCTGATGAGGATGCGAAATATCTTAGATAGCTGTCTATCCTGGTTTTGTTAAGCATGTCATCAGCTTTTGTGCCCTCAAGCTCAGTGGTAAAGAAAGTCTAGGTCAGGGTATGCTTTCCTACCTAACATAAGAAAAAATAATTGTACACCATTTGTTGTGTTTAAGGCAGGACATATGGTAAATAATCACAAAACAGGTAGATTCATGCTCTTAGCTTCAAATGTTTTATAATTATGGTGGCGAGCTCCTGAGCGCCACACTCACACAGCAGCCGCAACACCGGTGCCATCACTGTGCGCAGTCACAACATTACTGCGCGTTGAGCAGCATCAAGAGCCATAAAAATGTATGGGGATTGGGTGGGGAATGTAAAGCAAAATGAGAACATGGTGGCTAAATAAAAGCTCACTATACAGTACCTATATATGGCATGGGACATGGATGCCAATGGGATGCTGGGTTGAAGGGGATATAGGGTGGGGAGGTTAGGTTAGGTTAGGTTAGGTTAGGTTAGCTTAGGTTAGCTTAGCTTAGCTTAGCTTAGCTTAGCTTAGCTTAGCTTAGGTTCTGGTCTATTCTCAGTTAGGTTTGGTTAGGTTAGCTTAGCTTAGCTTAGCTTAGCCTAGCTTAGTCTAGCTTAGCTTAGGTTCTGGTCTATTCTTGGTTAGGTTAGGTCAGGTTAGGTTAGGTTAGGTTAGGTTAGGTTAGGTTAGGTTAGGTTAGGTTAGGTTAGGTTAGGTTAGGTTAGGTTAGGTTAGGTTAGGTTAGGTTAGGTTAGGTTAGGTTAGGTTAGGTTAGGTTAGGTTAGGTTAGGTAAGGTTAGATTAGGTTAGGTTAGGTTGAGTTAGTTGTATAGTCACAGTGTTATGCAAAACAAATGAAGCAATGGCCATGTCTCACTAGAACTAATAGGGCTCTCATTGTCTGATGTAGCAGGGTGAAGTGATGGCTATATACTTAAAAGGGGCACTTCTTATTGTTTTGTGATCAAACTTGGCATAATCTGACAATTTGAAGTATGTTGTGTGTCCTCACCAAGCCCTGCTTATTGCCACAGACCATGACAATGTTTCAGTCTTTATGTTTGTTTGTGCCATCTATATTGGTGAGCTCAGCATCCCATAATTGCTTCCTCTTTTGAATGAAAAGTTAAGCTCATGAAAACACGGGCAAGTATAAGCTCTCTGCGAGGTTGTGATCATTCCATCCTGAGAATGTTGGCTCTGCATAGGGCATATCTCACCTGGAATATAAATATTAAAAGGAGTCTATATGTGTTTCCAGCCAACATGTCATCAAGTGAGCCAGACCCAGACCTCTTGCTATGGTCCATGTCTGAAGACCATGATTTTCCTGAAGCAGTAAGAAGTATGCTTCCCATGCTGAACCCAAATGACTCTAAGGACTGGCAAGAGTTTGTCAGTCCACTGGTAAATCCCATGGAAGATTACCAGTTGCATGGAACAGAGCATCAGGTGAGATGATTCTTGTAATGCTGGCCATTTGTCTTTTAAAGTGATACATAATTGGACTGACATGTGTATGGCATACAGATTGGAGCAATTTACCTATTGTTTTCCAATTCTTTATATTTATTTTGTCAGCTCTCTTCTGTAATAGTCACAATATGTCTATACTATTTTGACCTCAATGTTAATGTACAGGAATGAGCAAATTCCAGTAGTGCCACAGTACACTGTCACCACAGTGACAGTACCAGAGCTGTGTGCAGCCCCTTCCTCCACTATTTATTATGTTTGACTCGACAAGTTGTAGATAAATTGCAACACATGACACTAGCTGGAAGTGGAAAATGTGCAAAGGGTCACCAGAAAACTCTGCAGAATTGTTTTGATTGAAATGAAGCATAACTTGTGGGGTGCCGGTAGTGTAGTGGTTAGCGCGTCTGCGTTAACCAATGCGCATCTGGGAAACCAGAGGTACGGGGTTCGATTCCCCGCGGTGCCCGCCCCTCCTGCCAGGGTGAGAGGCAGGTGACGCCATGTAGCCTCAGCAGCTGAGTGTGTCGTAAAGCCCCAATCACACACACACACACAAGCATAACTTGTAAGGTGCTCAATTTCATCAAAGCTTTTTTATTACAAATGAGCTAATGGTTGGCAATGCAGCTGATCAATAGCTTTTTACAGGGGGCAGGGTAAAACATATTGGAGATTTAGCAGGCATTTCACACGCCTCTTATCAATTGGATTCACACCTGGGTTGAAAGGTGCTCAATGGTGCTGGTGCTCATTGTCTCTCAGGTGATCAGGTGCTGAGTCATGGTGCAAGGTCTTCTCACACTTCACATCCATGTCAATTGAAGTTTGATGTCTGATGTACATCCAGATTTCTTATGAGAGTTTGGTAACCTTACCGTGCATCTGATCGAAGTCACACCAGCATGCCAACTGTTGGTATGGGCGGACGTGCGTGACCGCTGTGGAACTGACGGGCTCCACGTCGACAGTCGCCACCGCCGGCCTCTCCGGACGCCCAGGAAGGCGCCGAGCTCGCGCCGACTGCGGCCCCGACGGAGCAGCCGCCGGCTCGCGCCGCCCCCGGCGCCGTCCCCGCGCTGGAGAGCTGGCCCGGCACGTACAACTTCGGCGTGACGGTGAAGACGCCGCCGTCGGCGGCCGCCGGGCGCCAGCTGCCGTACGTGTACAGCGAAGCCGCGGCCAAGCTGTACACGGACGTGATGGTGGCCGTGCCGGTGGCGTTCCGGACGGCGGCCGGCGTCGAGCCGCGCGCGCTGGCTATCCGCGCCACGCCCGTCTACAGAGAGCCGCACCACGCGCAGACGCCGGTGCGTCGGTGCGCCATCCACCGTGACGCCGAGCACGCCTTCAACACCGGCGAGGCAAATCTGCTGCACGTGCTCTGGTCCGAGCACCCGCAAGCCAGGTGGGTGACACCACAGAGCACTCACGTGGGGTTAGCTTTCTAGCTGCGTGGCGTCAGTGGCCTACCCACCATTTTGGTCAGTTGCAGGCCTGGTTGGATGTGTTTTCCACCGGTGTTAGATACCCTGGAGTTGTGCCAAGCGTGGTGCGTAGTTCAGCATTACGGTGTGGCTCTTCGTGTCATTGTCTGTCTTTTTTAGGGTTGGTTTGCCAGCCATACGACCTACATATAGCGTGGCCCAGTTGCAAGCCGCATGCCTCGTTCTGCCAAAGTGACGCGGCACAGTGTTCGGTAGACAATCTGCATCGCATCGTTTGGAGTCGCGGTGGCCGGTGACTGACCTCCAACTGTCAACCGCACCACGTCACGTCGCCAGCACGTCAGCGCGCAGTAGGCGGCCCGACGCCACGCGTTCGGCGCGCTGACCGGTGGCTGGGGTGGGGGGGGGGGGGGGGGGGGGTGCGCTAGCGCTCAGCGCCCCTGGGTGGGGCTCACTGACCCGGCCCCCGGTGTGATTGCCAGCTACGAGGAGAACCAGGAGCGACGCAGCGTGACTGTGCCGCTCGAGCGCCCGGCGCCGGGCACCGCCGACTACCAGGTGCTCTTCAAGTTCACCTGTATGAACACGTGCGTCGGTGGCATCAACCGCCGCCGACTGATGGTGGTGTTTACGCTGGAGGAGATCGAGTGAGTGGGACAGGCATTGGCGGCGTGGCGGCCCCGTGTCTGCAAGGAACACGGGGCCGGCCATGTCTGTGTCCGGTTTTGTTGTGCACCTCAGTCCTGGATTCGTGAGCCAACCCTCAGCAAAGCACTGCAGGAGTTATGCGCTCATGTGCTCTGTGCGGCCATGTTGCGAGATAGGAGGGGGAGTGGAACTGATGGCGTAATGCAGTAAAGTTTCGCGTCGAAGCTGGAGAATGGTGGCAAAAAGGCTCGTGACGTTTGCACTGTTTTCTGGACAGCGAAGTGGTCCTTGTGTTATGGTCTCGTCTTCTGTCGAGATAAATGTCTGTATGGTGTAGGTGATCCTCTGTGTTCCTCTCCCTGGCGGCGATAGCGCAGCTCCATTCACTGCGCCCGTTGTCGGCCACGCGTTTCTGACTCGCCCGAAGCAATCGTTCCACCCCACGTTTTTCGCGTCAGTAGCGACTGGTGCCTGAGCGTATTCGGCGTGAACCGGTGACCCACCGTCCGCGCGTGGCCGTCGTACTGCGTGCCGGCGCTCACCGGACCGCTGTCCTCGCAGCTCGGGCGTCGCGCTGGGCCGCCAGGCCATAGAGGTCAAGGTGTGCCGGTGCCCGCATCGCGACTGGCGCGCCGACGAGAAGCGCCGCGGCCAGCAGTTGAAGGTGCCGGTGAAGAGGCGCCGCGAGCCGTCGCCGGGGCCCGGCGGCCAGCGCGGCCGCTGGATGGTCGAGGTGAGCGCGGCCGGGCGGCCTGGGCGACGGCGGCGTCGGGGCCGGGGGCGCCCCAGCCAGCGGCCCGCGCGGCAGCGCTGGAACGGCCGCTGGGCGAGCAGGGAACGGCTGATTTGGGAGACCGTGCGCTGCGTGGTTCCAGTCGGCTGCTCTGGTGCTGCGGGCTGGCGTGTGCCCCGCTGGTGGTCTACTACGTCACGTGACCGGTGTTGTATTCACGACTGCAGGAGCTGCGAGGGTCGGATGGCCGGCCGCTGGCGTGTGGACGCTGGCGGTTTACTACATCACTTGACCGGTGTTGTATTCACGACTGCAGGAGCTGCGAGGGTTGGATGGCCGGCCGCTGGCGGGTGGACGCTGGCGCCGCTGACCGACGCCTCCGTGCCCGCAGGCCCGCAGCGAGGCCATGTACAACTACTTGGTGGCGGTGCGCGACAACCTGGAGCAGTACGACCGCGACCGCGCTCCGGCTGCCGGGCATGACCCGGTCGGCGACGGCACGCCCGTCACTCTACGCCGCCAGCCCACTATGCCCGTCAGAGCCGATCTGGAGTAGGAGCCGCGGGACTGGCGGCGTCACGGGCGGCGGGGGGGGGGGGGGGGGGATGGGAAGGCCTCGGCTCGCAGATTGAAGCCAGCTTTGCGAGCTCCGTTCGGTGGTGTGATTCGAGGGTGGACATTCCGCCTGCGAATGGGCTGTGGCGATACCCGCGTCTGTAGGCATTTGGAGGGATTCCACAGGGCGTGCAAGGGCGTGCCTGCGCTATTTTGGCCATAACTCCCTGCATGTGTTATATGACTGCATTTGCATCAGTTTTGTAGATTAGGTTCGTTTGTTCTGCGATTCCAGGATGTCGACATCCTTGATAACGACCGAGTTCTCATGTGCATCGTTGTGTCTGTAGTGTTAACGCAGCAGTCGAAGAAGCGTCATCTGATGGAGATTATTCGGTTGCTTCGAATACGAGGATGACCGAGGAGGCTCCGGGCGATAGTTTTTCTTTATTAGGTGGCCGCCGCGGGCGGCGGCTGTTCGTACTGACTTTGTCATGAATGCGCTTTGTTCAATGGACGGATTCCGTATGGGATTTTTATTCTTGTCTCTTAGTTGCGACATCACGCGCGACGCTTGGCTCAGTTGGCCTCAGCAGAGTTCAGTTGCATTTAGTCAATTATCTTCACTTCGCGTGAACAGCTAACTTACTCTAATGTTTTGACATTCAGCGCTATGGCGGCTGCGCCACACTCGAAGCAGCAGCGAAATCCGTTCATCGTTGGGAAATGATCCTATCGCCTGTTGTTACCATCGCCCAAATCCAGCATAAACGCCTTATTGTGAGCATGACGTATTTCGACGAGCTGTGAAAATCGCGCCTCAATCCCTGCTGGGCGTGCGGCAGGGCCTCGCTGGGCGTGTGGCAGAGCTCCGCTGGGCGCGTGGCAAAGCTTCGCTGGGCGTGTGGCAGAGCTTCGCTGGGCGTGTGGCAGAGCTTCGCTGGGCGAGTGGCAAAGCTTCGCTGGGCGTGCGGCAGAGCCTCACTGGGCGTGCGGCAGCCTCGTTGAGCATACGGCAGATCCTCGCTCGCCATATATGAAACATATGCTGGAGCCAGGCCGAAAGCAGTATCGGGAGGCTGCCGTAAAAAAATGCAACAGATCAGCGTAAGAGAACACCGGTGCAGCTGACCTCTCGTGGATGAAACCAGGTCAACTGAGCACCGTGGCAAGCCCACACATCTTCTGGCTTGAGGGGCTTCAGCGATTAATTCAGCGATGAGTTCCAATTTCTCTAAAAACACGCCAAACGTTCAAATATTGCACGCGAATATGTAAAATGACGTATTTTTCGAAACATCATGTGACGTTCAAGGTCGTACAGAAGATCAAAGAACGGGAAGGTCATTAGAAGATCGAATATACGGTCAAACACTATGTCACCAAAAATTCACCGGCTTATTGAACTTTTCAAGCACCAGAATTAATATTCACCACCAAGGGAGCCGCCGGCCGTCAAAAACTCCTGAACTCTTAAGGTCACATTTTAATATAAAACTCAGGCTTCAAAAGAAGAGGGATTCCAAGTTACAAAAAAAATCACTGGCCGATTTCGGCCTTTAGGTACTAGTATAATCACTAGTGCATGGACTAGCGTCATTCAAACAGTTCTAAACTATCCAGATCCCCTTTCAATGTGAAGTTCATGCTCAAAGAACGGGGGGCCTCACATCAGGAGAAAAACTTATTGGTTAATTGAAAATTTTCAAGCATCGCAATATTCAAGAGCGCAGGCACAAATTTGATTGTCAGGGATAATCAGGCCTGTCCTCGCTTCAGGGACCTTTGACAAGAGACCGTGTGATCTTTAGTTGGAGTAATTCTGCTCACGCTAGCTGATTGTGTTCGGTGCGTGTCGCGCGTAAAATGCTCACATTGGTGATTTCTCTTCTTATAAAAGGAAATATGAATTACTTGAAGAAGTCCGGCGAAGGTACTTATTTGTACCTCACTTTGCACGAACAAATTGTACATAAATTGCCTTCTTTGAGACATACAACACACAGTGAGGAATCATGAACGTCGCGTGCATTGATTATCATCATACCTTCAAAATATCTTACTAACAATATTTCGCTTGCGTCAAATTTTGAGATTGACTAGGTCAAAATACCTGTTGACCTTTGGGCTAAAAAAGTCAAACTCCAGATTGGTATCCGAGGCCTCCTTATGCAGCCCCTTTAACCTCTAAATGCCTGTTCGAAGCAAAATTTCACTGATGTTCATCTCAGGTCACACCGGTCGGAAAAAAACGTTGATAAGAGCCACAAGTATCTCGGAGATGGATGGCTTCGTTTACAAGGCGTGTGTAAAGAGACCTAGGGGCATGTGTCAAAAACATACTCCAGTGAAACCTCAGGATTAGTTACGTCTAATAATGACACCGGGTAGTGCCACTGTATTGCCGTCAAGACATTATAAGGATATCAATTTTAATCATTCTTGCGTCCAAATTGCGCTGTCCATGCTTTGTAGCAGCATAACGCCCCTTCCCTGCAATCGCGACCACTGTCGAACCACCGTGCGGAACTCTTCTGGTGTTAATAAACGAACAGTTGTGATTGGCCCAGCGGACACGAGCCTGTTGCGGAGATGTGCATTGGCTGAAGTTTGAACTAGTGCTCACATGGATTATGTAATATGTAATATATACCTCCCAAAGCCAAAATGTGCCTCGAAAAGAGACCTTGTGGCAGACGCCATGGGGGGCAAGCAAAGCCATAGCACAACGTTTCGTTGAATTCGCCAAATGATAGCTTTGTGCTTGCATGTCTTTGTGTCTAAAAACTGTTTCAAACTTTCGTAGCAGTTATTACTCAAACGTCTGGAAACGCAAGGCAACTGAAATTCATTTCGTTCATGGTGGTGAACATGGAGTGAAATGACATTTCTCCCGCAGGGTTGCGTGCTTCAAAGCAAAATTGTGAGCTATTCAGGAGGATTTGGAGAAAACGCGCATTACTGCCCCATCACAGGCGTCTGATGCAACAATGAGTGAAATTAAAAACGTGGCATATTCCCTTTTACCTTACGTTATCGTATCCGCTTGAACGATTCCACTGGCATGTCTTCGCTGACAGCCATGGCCTGACTTTGACCTGCCATAGGTCAGCGACCTGACCATGTTATCTAATTTCCATGCCTAGAGACCCGTTAGTCAATTGTCTTCAGCTATGCAAAGCTCGGCGCGGTGTAGCGGCATCAAAACCTCGTAGTTAATGTAGCCGGATACTTATTTTCCCATAGACACATGCTGTTCATGTATATAACTGTGGAACTACCAACACTAGAACGGCTACGCCGCACCGATCATAAATTATCTTGGAAAACCCTCGGAAGGGTAAGAGACTAAATTGATCCCCGTCCAGAGCGCGTGTTGATACGAACTAGCCTCGTGGAAGTCCTATTAATACCACACGCATTTCCTACAACACAATTACAATAAACTCATCCTGATCGGTGTTTTTACGACCCATTTTTAGCCATCTAATGAAAACGTTTGCTTTAAGCCTAAATTTCACACAGGTATTCGTAAATGTCACTATTGATGCCATGACAAAACGATAGGTTAACAAATTTGGTACAACACCAAAGTGAGGCCGAAATGCTTCGTGTTCCACTTATGGTCACCAAAAGATTAACTTTTGTGAAGCAGCACTATTTTGCAAAAGATGGGGGTGCGCACTTTAACCTAATTCAAGGACAAAAATAAAATTGGGGTAGGGTTTATGATTCGGCACGAGGGCTTGGCTCCCAAACCCGGTAGCCCAAGCCTAAACCCGGTATCCGGAATGTAGCCGGATGTTTGCTTCCCCATACAGACGTATATTTCTTGTATATAGCGAGGCTCCTACCAACACTAGAACTATCCCTCCTCTAGTAACATAAAGTCGTGGTTGCCATCACCACCAAATGCAAAACGTAACAGCTGAGCGGATAAACGGTACAATAATCTTCACACACCTAGGGCCATAAGACACAATGGTTTGTGTGGTTAAGGTCAAAAGCTTTGGAATACGGGTTGACCTAATCCCCCACGCTGGCCTTATATCCTCGTTCCCTACAACCGGATGCGTACCGTCTCCCATGACCGTTGACGGTATTATCTATAATTACCAATTTCCCATAGATTAGCGCCTTCGGCGCTTAAGGCGCCGCACCGGCAGTGGATGCGCCTCTAAAGGGGCGCATTCACTTCATGGGGAAGGCGCCTTTTGACCGCCTTCACTGCCGGTCGAGAGAGGCGCGTGCGTCCAGTGTCCCGTGGATCCCCCCTTGTGTAACCACTATAACTTAATGCTTGAATTAATACTTTTGTAGCCTACACAAAATTATAAACAAATCTTGCCTTTCATCAAAATTAAGTGGGCTAAATCCGGTGACAAAAATGGGGGTTGGGTAGGCTGTCGGGCCTTGGGTTCAGCCCCCCCCCCCAATAATAACAAAAAATGACACCCCTGGTTTAACGGTTAAAAGAGAAGCCAATGTGCATGTGCTAAAGATGCGTCATTAATCTCAGTTCATACGCATGGAAGTGCGTTTTATGTAAATCTACTTTAAGTTTTATGTAAATAACTGTAAAGGATGTATATGTTCAGAAGATTGACTAATGGATCCATACACATGCTCACTGTTATGATCGAATACCGTAAGTTTGGAAATCGCCGCTGCGGCAGCCAGCAAGCATTGAGTGAGACGCTGTCGGGTTGTCAACGGAATACAAAATCCAGTAATCGGAGAGGTGCCGTGTACAAGATAATTACAGATACACAGCAGCGCTGTCAAATCCGCATCGTCGCGTTCTTCACGCGCGATTAGAAGCATTTTTGCAGGCACCTGTGCTCCGGCAATCACTCTGCGGGAAGGCCGTCCGCCGGTAGCCGCGGGCCTCAAGTGGACAATGTGAGAATTGGCCCGGGAAGATATATGTAACCGTGCGCTGAGAATGAGCGCGATGCACCTACCAAAGCATGCATCTTACTCGAAGTTTCTTTTGTCCTTGAATTAGATTTAAGTGCCCACCTCTATCCCCTGCAAAATAGTACTGCTTCATTGAAGTTAAGATTTTCTGTGACATGCGAGTGGTGCACGAAAAATTTGGGCCCCAATTTGGCGCCGAACTACAGTTGTCAACTCAACTTTGGCTATGGCATCAAGAATGACATTTACCAATACTTTTGCGGAATTTAGGCTAAAAAACAAACTGCTGTCTTTAGATGCGTTAAAATGTGCCGTAAAAACAACGGTGAGGATGAGATTACTGTAATTGTGATGAAGAAAATGTGTGTGTTACTAAAAGGATTTTCATACGTCTAGTTTGAAATAGCCATCTTGAAGACCATGGGATACAGTTCACAGCCTTACCCTTCTTAAGACCTAAACCCCCCAGTGTTTCTGGGCGGCACGCCCTGAGCGATGTGCAGCCTATTCGGGGAGGTTATTTCAAGGTCACCCAGGCATCCATGACCCCATTATATCGTCATTGAAGTCCTGCTATTTCATTAGCTGTGCAGCCACCAATGCCAACAAAAATATAGTTTTGGAGTCTTTCATATATGACGTTCGTGAGCCCGATTTCCAGACATTACTGCGGTTCATAAGCTCTCAATTAATGTTGTGTAAGGTACGATTACTTAATCACACAATGGCGTATTGAGGAATATATTTACTTAACAAAGAATCTGTGCTGTCTAAAGCAGTCTCTTCCCCTTAAAGGTACGCCAATAGTCATAAGTGAGCTTATTTCATCATATCTGATGCTCGCTTTAATATCTTTAGGGGTGGATCTGTCTTTAAAACCGAGGATAAACTTGGCTCACTTTAATATTTCAAGACTATTCTAGCCAGGCCAGATAAAAAAGTAAGGACGTGTTTGCGATTTTGCTTTTGGCGTAATGCATCTGTCAAGTGCGATCTTTTTCAGTGGCTTTTTCAGAACAATACAACTGATCTTTTTCTGACAATATTAACTCGAGTTAACGTTCAGCATTCATTCAGCCAGTAATCTCTACACGCAAGAACGGAGACAGCATCTCATACGAGCTTGCCGAATTTGGCTCAACACATTTTTGGGGGAGTACCTGACCTAGATATGCGGGTGCTTAAGGCATAAATATAAAGAGTTATCTAGAGAGTTAAGTCCCAAAAGCGCGTTGGCCTAACCTAGTGGAAAAAATACTTAAAACAAAGAAGGATCTTTTTAAAGAGAGAGATTTTTCAAAGAGCGTTTTCAGAAGTTTTTGGGAGTACGCCAACACGGTTTTTATCATGGTGTTCAGAATTGGTGGAGCTATCAATATGTAACTGCAAAGCGGCTGCAGTTGCATCGTATAAATGTCAAACTAGAACCTCGTACCTCTGGTTTCCCTGACGTGTAGTGGTTAAATGGAATATTTTACATTTGAAGGTACTGAAGCAAGCATCAGATATGATGAAACAAGCTCACTTATTACATTACATATAAACAGGTTTGAAAATACCCTGACCTGACGTTGATGAAAAATACTTTTTGCATTCCAAATATTTTGGACCGTTTTCCGATCAACTGACCACTTAGAAGAACCGTTTTGGATGGCTCAAAAGTTGCGTCTGTTTTTTTGTCTACAGCAGGTTTTTCACAGAAACAGGTTGCGATGCATATCACGGAAAATACATTTCATCAAGCCGAGGTTATTTTTCCATAGCATTACGGTAAAACTTCAGATTGGAGCAGTGTCGACATGGATAGAGCCTCGCCCAATACCTAATGCAACCAGCACTTTCATCTTGCGTGTTGTTTATCAACTTTCAAGTTGTAAAGGTGCGCAAGTTTTGGGATTCTAGGGGAAAAATTGGTGTCGCGTTCGCTCATCAAACTACACACTTTTACTATGGGAATTGGCATAGGAAAAATACTTAAATTTGTTTTCCAGAACTCTAGCCATTTTTTGTACCTGTTGCAAAGCAGATGAGATACCCTTCACGAACATACCATTTGTAAAGCTATGCAACAAGTATTGAGCCCTCCCGCGTCGATAAAGCTTTAGACTCAAAATGGTACGTGGCTTAAATACAGTTTAAGAGTGCTACAAGGTAATTGATCACTTGTGCTGGGGAAATAGCAAATTCCTAGCTATGCAATCTAACTACGACTATCTTAGAGCAAGTAAGTCAACACAAATGCGGTTTTGCTACGCAAGGGGTGCAAAATTGTGCATACTGGGTCATCGTGAAACTTGCGTGGCAAAACATGCTAGTTCCGGGAGGATTTCACCATACGCGTCATGCATCTTATAAATGCGCCTTTAGAAAGCAATTAAATGGTCAAGCCAGTCCTAGGTTTGGTATCAAAATTTTCGAGCAAAAATGGAAAAGATCGTTTGATCAATTTACTTGAAACCGTATATCTCAAAAATGTGATGCCTAACCAGGAATACTTTTCACCACTGGATGTGCCTTTGCAAGGCGAACACTTTACTGTGATGTCCTTATCATGAAAAGTCACGGATTTTTAAAAAAATCCGAGAAACTCAGCCTAACCTGAAATGCAGATAAAATTGCCATCTTTTGATTATGACAAACAAGAACAAGTTATTGCCGAGCGCCTCAAAATCACAAAAATTACCAATTTTAGGCCAGTCTAGGATTTCGAGGAATTTGTTTCAAATCGTTTTTGAGTCAATGGTAGATCCATCTCTTTCCTTCAAAAGGCTGCCCCACATGATCCCTAGGGGCCATAGTTTGGCTTGGGCGGCCCCAGCAAAGTGCTTCTGCAGGGCTAAATTTAGCCCATTTGATTGTACCGAGACTTCATTCGCTGCATGTGGCATTTCAATGGCAAAGAAGAGAGAATCAGCTCCTTTAACTACTTTGGGTCGTGCGCGGTGGATGTGACCATGCGCTCACCACGTCACTGTCGGACCGCAATGTGAGCGTCATACGGCAACGTATGCAACGTCAGTGTCGTGGAACTGCTGGGCGGCCAAGTACTTGCCGGGCGGTGGCAGCAAATCGCTCATCGTCTGACCAGACTGTTTTGTTCATATCACCTCTTCAAGGCGCATTGGGGATCGCACCCGGTCTCCCAACGCGATTGACGGAATACGCCGGCCCAGGAAATAGCATTACTCGCAAATGGGGCGACTTTGTGCCTTTGATAGGACTGGTGTGGGTTGCCAGCTGTCAGTATAAGCCTATCAGTTGCCAGAACAGCACACTTTTGTCTTCAAATCGCCCTTTAAGGCGTATTTCTAAGTGCGGCTGGCTTGCAGGTAGCGGGATGTCGAGAAAGTCACGTGCGAAAGAACGCACGATAACGTAGCGAAAAATTTCGACCGTGCGTAATTTGATAGTGCTGGTATATGTAAGATAATCAACCCCAGTACAAGACGCTATCCGATCAGAGACGTCCCGTAATCGATGTGTTGGCGGCAAACCCAGGGTCCCTCAAAGTTTATCTGGCAACCCCACCGTGACGTCACGGCGGGGTGCATGGACAAGCCACAGCATTGCGAGCCCATAGGAAGAGGTCTTTTTCAGAGGCCACCTCTGGGCAGATTGAGGGGGTGCAGATGGCTGAAACGCTTTCAGCATTAGACAAAACGTATGTTCTCTCGTACGCCAGGTGTGCTTTTACACCCCAATGCCTTACCTTTGAGTTGCAGGTCGTTTTGCACAAGCATTGCAACACTAACCTAGGTAGCGCTACTAGTACCAACACCTGGTTTATAGATGGTGCTAGTGCTATTCCTGGGCTTATGACGCTCATGCAGCTCTCCCAGATACTTGCATCTTGTTTCTAGACGCGTTTTGTGTGTTGAAATGCAAGTTGTGCCTGCTGGTTCGAAATATCTTAACATCTTGCATGTAAATGCCTTTCCTTTATTTTGTTCGGTCACCAAGGCATATTCTCGGCTCAATTGCCCGTCATTCTAGTGTAAACGTTACATGATGTCCGGTCGCGGTATTGGTTACCCGCATGTGTGCACCTACTAAGTTTGACGTTGAAATGAAAATTTGACGGTCGTCTTGTCATGATTCACGCTTTAAGCCCTCTTAAACTCGCTGAATATTGAACGTGTGACGTTGATATGTGACCTTTCGAATTCACCATTGGCATCAAGTGAGCAGGTTGGTGGAAAAATAACTCGTCCCCGAAAAACGACAATTCTGCCCATGTATGAGATGTAGGCCACATGCAGAAAGATTACAACCTCAAGCAAACTGATGATTTAAATGCATATGTTGCGATGTACCGGACGTAAAGCACACGGCAAACAGAAATACAACACAGATACAAAACACGATGCCGGATAATGATATATTTACAAAATGCCGGAGGCGGAAGAAGCGGCAACAATGCCGAGTGTCGTAGCAGTGGGCAAGCAAGGCGTCACGCTGTCCGCATCAAGACTAACAGAGAGGCGCCGCAGGCTTTGCGTCCAGGCCAACCGAAAGAAGCACAATGTAGTCGGGAAAGCGTCACCTGCCTTCCACGCATCAGAACCACGCGTCCCAGAAACGCGCTCACCAGCTCCAGGAGGCGTGCCGAGAGGGGAAACCTGATCAGTTCGCCCTCCCCCTCCTCCAACCAGCGGAACAGTGAGGGGCTAGTTCGGTCGACCCGAAACTGCCACTGCTGGTCAAATGGGCACACATCAATTAATCAGTGTCGGCGCTTCTTTTAAGGCGCTTTCAACCCCGCCTAACCAAATTTTAGGACCCACTGCAACATCTTCTCAAGTGAAATTCGTTATTTGAGATTGTGACCAAGTGTTCTTTCTTGAGATATATTTTAAACGGATGCAATAGCTTGCACTCGTATAGACCTATAACCAGCCATGCAGCTATCGAAATTTGCGCCAAATTGTTTATGATAGCATGGGTGTCCATAATAACAGTTCGGTGGCATTTTACTTTGATTGACCTGATTAGAAGCATGGCCTGGCAGCGAGGACAGACTGATAGGTCCGGGGGGGGGGGGGGGGGGAGGGAGTCGACGCAACCCATTATGGAAGCTCCACAGTTTCAACGGTTTCATTCTAATGAGAGGCATCTAGTTGTGTGTGTTTTGAGCATATATCTATAGTGTAAGGCTCTACTAATGCAACAGGTGAGGCCCCTGCCGCCGAGGGCGACGGCTTTGTCGTTGGCCGCCTGTCGCTCGCACTGGCCGAAGGCTGCCTAAAAAGATCACTTCGGAAACCAGGTGCTGTGGACACATTTTTGTGTCAAAACACGGGAGATGAATGCCCCAGATGACATGAAAACTTGGGCACGATTGCATAATATGCCGGAGGGGAAGGGCGCATCGATGGTGCACTCCACATCATCGACCCTCTTACCAGGGAAGACACTGACGCCGCTACTGGAGGCGTTTCCTTTAGCATTGTTCACGTCGGGCTTGCGCGCGGGATCCCTCTCGAGACGGAGTAGTTGAAATTTCAAATCGCGTTCAGAACCCATACGCAATAAACTGCCTCGAACGAACCCTGGCTTTTACAATCTTGAGCAGGTACATAATGCCGGCAGGCATGAAAGCATGCCAAACTGCGCGTCTTGTCTGGATTTCACCGAAAACTAATAATGAGGCGGCGTCCGCCGCATTCCTGTTTCACGGTGCACCGTGACACGACTCTGCGCAGGACATCTTTAGCGATGTGAATAAGGTAAAATTAGCACATTTAAGCTTTTAGTTTTTTCCGAAAACTTACGCCATGCCATAAGATTGTGAGGACTCACGGCCGTGACCTTGACAACGACAACAATCGATTTGTAAAGGTATCAAATCTAGCACTACTGAAATGCTTGGCATACAGCAGAAGTATCTCTTAAGTTGTTCCAGTTTACCTTCGTTATATATTTAAATAGCAAAGTTCGACCAAGACGTTACAGCACACTGTATGTTCTTGGATCGTACTGCATTCATTTTTCATAGCGAGCCGTATTATTGAGGAAAGATGCATTAGCCCGGCAATCTAGCTCATACAACGCCGTATCCAGTAGGAAATCTACTCCCACGCGAGTACGTCACTGGCTGCCAGGTTCACGTAACCTGCAGATCCAGTAACCGTGGGCAAACCGGCGCCAGGCAAGCACTGGCTAGATCAAGCCGCAGCGCCTACAGGCCGACCAGGACCACGAGGGACACGGAGGGACGCGGCAGGCACCGGCTGGCTTAACCGACGGAATGGCCCACGCCGTGATGAGGCGTCCCTCTGCCCCCCCCCCCCCCCCCCATCGTTAGCCACTGTCCGCTCGGTGCCGGGGGACGCGTGCGATCGTGTCGGCGCCTGCCGTCGCCGAATGCCCTCGCCGACGACCTTAGCTTTCTGTTGACCGCCGCTTTGCCATTTTCAACAGCCGCACAACAATGTGAATGTTGTTTGTCTGTGTGCCCTGTTGATCTCGGCTGATCGGCTGCTCGTTTCTCTGACGCCCTCCGCCGGCAGGGGTGCGGCACTCGCCAAACTGAACTCAGCGCGCCTCAAGCCTGGTTCATGTGAAGCGACGGTCCGCACCGACAGATGAGTTCTCTCCATGGCATGAATCTCCCCGTTATTCAGTGCAGCGGTTCTGAAGTTCGCCGCCCAGCACCATCACGCAGCAGTTCTCGGCTGAGCGTCACCACGCTGCAGTCCTTAGCTGTGCATCACCACGCAGCAGTTCTCAGCTGAATGTCATCATGCTGCAGTTCTCAGCTGGGCATCATCACGCTGCAGTTCTCGGTTGGGCGACATCACGCTGCAGTTCTCGGCCGAGCGACATCACGCTGCAGTTCTCAGCTGAGTGTTGCCACACTGCAGTTCGCCGCCGAACATCATTACACTGCAGTTCTCGGCTGAGCGTCATCACACGGCAGTTCCCAGCTGAGCGTCATCACACGGCAGTTCTCAGCTGGGCGTCAACACGCTGCATTCTCAGCAGAGCATCACCAGGCTGCAGTTCTCAGCAGAGCGTCACCACGTTGCAGTTGGCCGCCGAGCACCATCACGCTGCAGTTCTCAGCAGAGCACCATCACACTGCAGTTCTCCGCCGAGCACCATCACGGAATCAGCTTTCACAATGATCTCAGAATTAATTGCTCTGCAAATCATTGTGAAAACCAGTCTCGTTCAGGCATGTGAAGACAGCGCGAACTTCTTCGAACCAGCTGGACAGCGGCGGCCCGACGGACTGGCCGCCGGGGTCGAGATTCTCGACGTCACCTCGCCAGACTCGCCCAGCTCCCAGTAAGCCCCAGTTCCAGGCTCGCCCAGCTTCCAGTCTGTCCCGGTTCCAGACAGCCCCGGTCCCAGTCTGTCCCGGTCCCAGTCAGCCCAAGTCCCGGTCTGCCCCGGTCCCAGTCAGCTCCCGGTCTCAGTCAGCCCCGGTCCCAGTCAGCCCCGGTCCCAGGCAGCTCCGGCTCCAGTCAGCTCCCGGTCCCAGTCTGCCCCGGTTACCAGCTCCGGTCCATTCAGGCCCGGTCCCATTCAGCCCGGGCGCCCAAGTGCAGCCCCGGTCCCAGTCTGCCCGGTCCCATTCCGCCCCGGTCCCAGTCTGCCCGGTCCCAGTCAGCCCCGGTCCCAGTCTGCCCCGGTCCCAGTCTGCCCGGTCCCATTCCGCCCCGGTCCCAGACTGCCCCGGTCCCAGTCTGCCCCGGTCCCATTCCGCCCAGGTCCCAGTCTGCCCGGTCCCAGTCAGCCCCGGTCCCAGTCTGCCCCGGTCGGCATCCGTCGCGGCCCACCTCCCGACGTACGGAAGCGGAGCACACGTTATCGTGAGCGAACTGGGACGACGAACAGCTGAGCCACGCCTCTCGTCCGCTATCTGTTGCCAGATGGGCGGCGACAAACCACGCGCCACCAGCTCAGGGGCAGCACAAGGTCCGACACCGTGCACCCGCGCAGGATCACAGGCCCCGACCGGGCACCATCGACCGTGACCGCACGAGGCCACGCGTGCCTTTCGGCCGGCTGACGGACGTAGCACGCTTGTTCGCTGTGGAACCGTTCGCAATCGTTTCTGCTCATCCCATGGCGCCTTTGAGCGCCGTTTTTTGAGGCGAGTGTCAGTTCAAAGCCTTATATTACCCGGCCTTGGTTGGCAGCAGATTCGCCAGGCTCAGAACCCTTCGAATATAGGCAGCTGACAAACGCAGAGTCGCTCATGCATGCTATTACTACCTTTGTTCTGGCGAACAAACCGCAAGTACACGTAAAATATTTAGGTCAATGGGCTGCACAGATGCGGACCGAACAGATAAAACAATCCGTGAAGGCACTTATAGACTTGATCTGCTCACTAATCTCAAAATAAATCAATGTGCTTGTTCATGATCGCCTGGGAGGTGACCTAGAGAAAAGCCACCGTTCCGAAACTAACACAACTTGAGCAGAGTGAAAAAGCAATAGATAGCTGTACAGATCACTGAGCGTCTGGATGAACTTGCGCCTACTATCTGAAAAGACCATTAAGTAATCTAAATAACAAATACTGTCGAGCCAGCTGTTCCTCTGACTGTTTGTATGTGCAGCAAAATAAAGAACTGATATGCGTCACGCAAAAGGTAGGTGTTGTTTCGGTAAGGCCTGCAACCTCAGCAGCATGACTTGCAATCTCGGCAGGAAGCGGCAGCAAGACCTGCAATATTGACAGATATCCTCAGCAAGGCCTGCAATCTCCGCAGCAATCGGCAGCGAGACCTGTAATCTCGGCAGCCCGCGACGCTGCTCCGATTTCGGGCGGCCTCTCCCGAGCTGTTGATGGCGCCAGAAAGAAACTGTTGATGGTACCAATTACAGTCGCTCCAGCACTCCTTACGACGCTTCGAAGCATTCGCTGGGCTCAACAGCCACCGTCCGCGAGGACCGAGGGCAGTGCAGATTCACTAAAACAATGCAACGGCGCAGAGCAAACGTAAAACCTGGAGCTTTGGAAAACGCTCTTTGTAAGCACTCCTGCCCATCATTCCATGGCGTCGCCCATGTCCACCGGAAGGGTAGTGCCGGAGTCGAGCTCAGGTCTGGTGAACGTCTGCTGTCTCCGAAAAAGTACAGATGTCGCCCCACTCGCGCCAACAGAGCTTTCACCGCCGTTCCAGAGATGTCGCCCGCTACCAGACGGTCGCACGCCACCATGCGGCGGCTGGAGGCGACGGACTGCGACCCCGCCAGTACCGCCCAGCTAAGCCCATGCGCGGGGGGGGGGGGACCGCCGACTCGCCGCCATGCGCCGGGTGCTTTCGCCGGCTGGTTCATCACACGGCCGGATCAGCTGTCTAACGCCAGACACGACTCCTAAGCGTACCGAGCTAGAGGACGAGACGCCCTGCGACATGATCTTAATCGTTCCGAATGTAAAGAATAGAGCCTTTGACATAAATTCACATTGATTCTGCCAGCATCGTCAACATAAGCCATTCTCGCGATACGTTGTCCATAGCTATCAATCTTAAATTGAACTATAGTCTTCAAAAGTGTCATGCTTTCCGAGCGAAACCTGCCAGATGTCACTTCATCTGCGCCCTACGGACCAGCGCTGCGGTGAGGTCGCATCCGCTGGCAACTGACGTCCGCGGCGCAAGTCGTCACCACAGGCCGCTGCCTGCTGGACGGTCACCAGCCGAGCGTGCCATCGCCGACCACCCGCCAGCGGGGCGGGAGACCCGCCAGCTGGGCCCGAGAGCGGACCCGAGGGCCGGACCCGAGAGCCGGTCATGACGGCCGGGCCCGAGAGCCGAGCCCAAGGGCCGGACCCCAGAGCCGAACCCGAGGGCCGGACCCGAGAGCCGGACCCGAGGGCCGGACCCGAGGGCCGGACCCGAGAGCCGAGCCCAAGAGCCGGACCCCAGAGCCGAGCCCAAGGGCCGGACCCGAGAGCCGAACCCAAGGGCCGGACCCGAGAGCCGAACCCGAGGGCCGGACCCGCCAGACCCGAGGGCCGGACCCGAGGGCCGGACCCGAGGGCCGGACCCGAGAGCCGAACCCGAGGGCCGGACCCGCCAGACCCGAGGGCCGGACCCGAGGGCCGGACCCGAGGGCCGGACCCAAGAGCCGAACCCGAGGGCCGGACCCGAGAGCCGGATCCGAGGGCCGTATTCGGGAGCCGGATTGGATGGTCGGACCAGCCCTGTCGAGACGCCCTGTTCCGTTCCGAGAGCCGACGCCGGCCCGGGCCGCCGGTCGGGTCGCGCGCCCCGGTCGGCACGGCCACGCTCCGCTCTCCCGGGACTCTCAGGACTCTCGGGACTCAGGACGCTCCGCCCGGCGCTGCCGCGGCCGCCACGCAATGCGGTCCTACCGGGCGCCACCGGCCCGGACCAGGGCGGGACCGCGAGAGCCGTGCGTGCTCCGTGTTCGACGATTCAGCCACCGCGCCGCCGATCTGAGACGGCCGCAGCGCCGATCTGCCGAGCTGCTTCGGAGACTGGGGCGGCGGCCACGCGCTCCTCCCGGCTCGCGGCGACAGGTGGCGCCACGGTCCGGCCGCCGGAGCCGGCCCAAAACGGCTCGGCCGCCGAGCAGCTTGGCGCCGCCGCCGCCGCTGAGAATGGCAGGACGGGCCGCCGCCGCCGCGGGCACAACAGAGCTGGCGACGGACGACACCGGGGTAGGACACAGAGACACAGAGACACAGAGACGCAGAGACGCAGAGACAGGGCACAGAGAGAAGCGTAGCTGAACATGTGGCCAAACGGTACACGCGTTTACGGGTACGTGAACCGGCCCGGTCGCGTCGCGGCGTTAGAAAACCCGGCGGCACCACGCCCGGAGAATTTCTCTGCTGTCGCTGGCTCGCCGGCACGCTATTGTCGGCACGACCCGCGCGGTGCCATGAGGAGCCGTCTTCGGCGCCGCGGCCGGCTAACGGATCGGCCGGGCGGCCACGCCGGGCCGGGCCGGGCCGGGCCTGCTCCGAGAATGCGGAATCGGCGGCGCGGTCGAGCCGGCCAGATCGGAATGCAGCCGCCACCGCCGCCGCCGGTATATATAGGCCAGGCCGGGGCGCGCCGGGCCAGGCCAGGCCGGGCCGGACCGGGGCGCGCCGGGCCAGGCCGGGGCGCGCCGGGCCGGGCGGGCCAGCCGGCCGGGCGGCTCGGCGCCGCCGCCTCCGGGGCGCGGCGGCAGCGTCGGCCACCCATGGTCGGGTTTCGCCCATGCAGAAATAGCCGCGGCGGTTTTTGCGGCGCTGCGGTCGGTCGCGCCGCCGGCCGGAAGACTGCGGTAAAAATAGGCCCGGTCGTGGGCGGCCGCCGCCATCGGTGCACTTCGGTGCACATCGCACCACGTATGTTCTGGTCTGTCCACACTGGCCCGCATCAGTTCAGATCCGCCCACGTCAGTTCGCATTTAATCCACGTACATTCAATTTCAATCGCATCGGTCCGCATCGGTTCACACCCGCCCTGGTTAGTCCACACGGCTCCACACAGCTCCACACAGCTCCACACAGCTCCACACAGCTCCACACAGGTCCACAGACCGGCATTCGGTGGAGGAGCACGAAAATATCAAACATCTGCTGCGGGTCCGCTCATCAAAACCGATTACAAACACGTCACCCACAAACACGAAAAAATGCGGCATGTTCAAGAGCTAGGCTCGACAAAGACACGGCCTATTACGTCTCGAAAGTCCACATATATGAAAACAAATTCCAAGCACTTGGCACCCCACAGACGCCACGATGCGTAAGCCAGCGCTCGGAAGCCTTTTCCAGGAGACGACCTGCAGCGAATGACTATTGAAGGCCGTAGCGTGTTTTCATAAAGCTAAACCGGAGGACCTGCAGCGAGCAGACACCTCCGTCAGAGGCAGTCCCGCTAAGCAGCCGTGCCTAAGCAGTCCCGCTAGGCAGCCGTGCCTAAGCAGTCCCACTAGGCAGGCGTGCCTAAGCTGTCTCGCCAGGCAGCCGTGCCTAAGCAGTCCCGCTGGACAGCCGTGCCTAAGCAGTCCCGCTGGACAGCCGTGCCTAAGCAGTCCCGCTAGGCAGCCGTGCCTAAGCAGTCCCGCTGGGCAGCCGTGCCTAAGCAGTCCCGCTAGGCAGCCGTGCCTAAGCAGTCCCACTAGGCAGGCGCGCCTAAGCTGTCTCGCCAGGCAGCCGTGCCTAGGCAGTCCCGCTAGGGAGCCGTGTCTAGGCAGCCTCGCTAGGCAGCCGTGCCTAGGCAGTCACGCTAAGCAGCCGTGTCTAGGCAGCCTCACTAGGCAGCCGTTCCTAAGCAGTCCCGCTAAGCAGCCGTGTCTAGGCAACCTCACTAGGCGGCCGTTCCGCAGGCAAACTCCGCTCAGCAGCCAGACAGCTGTGTACAGACATCAGCTATTGCCCGTGCTGATCGCATTCCAAAACGCAACAAGCCTCGACCGCCGGCGCCCCGTGGCCAGACGGATGGCAACCCGCGCACCAACTATCCCAGGACGCGAGCAGCCGCGGACACCCCACACGGCATGCATATCGTGAACCGCAGACAGCCGCAGACAGCGGCCGCGGACACCCCACACGGCATGCATATCGTGAACCGCAGACAGCCGCAGACAGCGGCCGCGGACACCCCACATGGCATGCACATCGTAAACCGCAGACAGCCGCAGACAGCGGCCGCGTGAATAGCGGCCGCGATACACCCCACACAGCATGTATCGTGAACCGCAGACAGCGGCCGCCTGTCGCCGGCAGCCGCGCACGCCCCGGGCCGCAGACAATCCAGGCCGCACCGGGGACCGCCAGACGGCGGCGCGGCGGCGTCTGCTGGCTCGAGGCCGGCGCGCTTCACACAGTCGACCGCCGACGTGGGAGGGACGCAGCGCCGGCGTGGGAACGTCCCCGGCGGCGGCGGCGGCGGCGGCGTCAGGCATGCCCGTTCCACAGCCAGGCAGGCCGCCGCCGCCGTCGCCACAGGGCGGAGAGCGACGCCAGCCTGTGCGCACGGCGCTGGGTCGGCGCCCCTCCCCCCCCCCCCCCCTGACGGCACGCCGTCTGGTGTCTGACCTCAGGGGGGGAGGGCGTGTCGCGAAGAGGGACCGAGGCAGATCGGCGCGGCGCCGGGGCACATCGGCGCGGCGCCGACGCCGACGCCGACACAGGGCTGCTTGCGACAGGGAGATACTGGCGAGGCATTCAAATTTGAGACCAGCGGGGAGCGGGCGAGCGTACTCATCGCATCGCGTTTCTGTGGGCCATCGCCGCCGTCATCGCCGTCCCAGTCCCCAATGGGAGGCAGCTGGACGTGTGACGGAAGCCTGCGAAAACTGTGCGCGTCCCGCTGTGGAAACAGGATCGCTAGGCAGCCGTGCCTAGGCAGTCCCGCTAGGCAGGCGTGCCCAGGCAGTCTCGCTAGGCAGCCGTGCCTGTCAGCCGACGCAAGATCCCGGCAGTCCGACACCAAAACCAGTGCAAACGGCGATCAAGCACGCTTCCCTCCCTTTCACACACGAGGCGGCCCGGCTTTCCACCTCACATCCTTTGTCAAAGAGCAAAGAACTGACGATTAGCAAAAAATAAAAACATAAGCATAGCTACATGGATTCGAAAACCAGAAATCGCACGATCAGGTGCGTTAATTCCATAATTTTTTGAATGGTGGTCAAAACATGCTCTGAACACGGCCAATCCTGGGGAGCATTCACCATGTTTGGAGGCTCAAAGCCGTGTGAACTCGCCACACCGCCGGTGTCGTCTGACGTACACGGACCGTCGCAACCGAACGGACACCGCAAAAAGACCGCAAAGCCGGACAGTCCGCGCTGCTGGCCCCCGTCGCCTACCCAGCGCCAGCCACGCATGCTTGCACGCCCAGCGAGCCAAGTTTTCCGCCCTTTTCCACCCGACCCGCCTGCGTACCCAGTCGCCGTTCCAGCGGCACACTTACGTGCTGGCGTCCATGTTGTGTGGCGCCGGCCAGGGTCCGCCTGTCGCGCGGTACCCCGGCCACGGCCGCCCGCACGCGCGACTCCACGGTGTCGGCAAACCGGCGCACGTCTCCCGGCGCGCGCGGCGACGCACCACACGTCAGGGCCGTGACGCCGGCGCGCCGCCCACCACGCGTAGGGTGCCGGGCGCGCCGCCAGCCGGCGCCTGCGCCTCAGCACCACGCACTGCCGTCCGCGCGGCCCGCCCACGCCGCCGCCGCCGCCGCCGTCGGCCGCCGCCGGGCCACGCCCCTTCACGCGCGCCGGCGGCCGGGGTGGGGCGGCGCGGCTGTCGGCCTCGCGCGCCCCCGGCCGCCGCCCTCGCCGGCACACTTGTCAGCGCCGCTTGCAGGGCCGGCGCGCCGGCACCGGCGCTCCGCCTCGAGCCACGCGCCGCACTGAGCCGCTTCGGTGGCGGCGGCAGCGGCCGCAGCGGCGGCGGCGGCGGTGGCGGCAGTGGCGGCGGCGGCACCACGTGGCTCCGAACGGGCCACGGGACCGCGGGCCACGAGACGCCGCGATGACCCGCTAGCACAGCGCGGTCCCGTCCCGTCTGGGGCCGCCGGAACGCAGCGAGCGAGCCGCGCTGGCGCCAACGTGTGCCCCCCCCCCCCCGTCCGTCCCACCCGCCGCGCCGCGCCGCGCGAGAAAGGCAAACAATTAGATCGGCCCACGTGGGCCACGCGCTGAGTCCGCCCTCCCTCTCTCCCTCTCTCTCCGTGAGAGGGGGAGGGGAGCCACTTCCGGGCCGGCCCGCCGGCACCGTACGCCGGAAACGCGTCATTAAAACGCGAAGCGCCAGCTCGTAATGCTGCCAGACGCGAACGTCTGCGGGACAAGTGTCCGTTTGCGATACATGGGCTCGTCAACCTCACAGGCGAGGGGCTCCGACGGTCTGGAGCTGGGAGGAGCTGCCTCGCTTCTTCGCACGTAAATCATGCAAGGGTCTGACTGGCATGCCCTTCCAACCGTTCTCCAAATATCCAGCCTGATCCCCGTACTCTGCACCTGTCGCCACGCTGGCGCTACGCTGGTTCCCTCCGCCGGGCCTCCTCCCCCCTGTGCCGGCTCCCCTCACTCGCTGTCCATCAGCCAAGCCGGGGCCGAGACGGCCCCACCCCTCCGCCGGAGGGGGGGGGGGGGCGGCGCCAGGCGGCCGAGCCAAAGCCCGCCGCCGGTCCAGAGTTCGCCGGCCGGCCGGCTCAGGGCACTGGGCCGCGTCGGCGGCCGCGCCGCGCCACGCGCCGCGCACGGCAGGCGCCGGGCGCCGGCCGTCCGATAGCAGCCCAGCTCGAGAGGGCGGCGTTGATAGCGGAAGGGAGGATAGGGGATGGGGGGGGGGGGGGGCACAGGGCACAGCGCTACTGGGACGGGTCCGATGAGGACGCCGCACAGGACCAATAATCCAAGTCCAGTACTGTTCGCATGCGTCACACGAGCACACATGCCCTAGCCCCTCACCCTAACCGAAACCCATTAACACCAACCCCAACGCCGCCAAATACAGTCCACTAACCGAGGTAGCCTGGGCCGTTCCCCAAACCAGACCAGTGGCCACGCCCCGTCCAGCCGCTCCTCGGCAGCACCAAGCTGCCGGCGGGGCGACCGACCGGCCGCGCAGCGCTGCGAGCGCGACCGCGGCGCGCAGCCGCTGCCGGCCGCCGGGCAGAATGCCAGCCAGACATGCCGTTACGCCGCCGCCGCCGCCGCCGAGCGCTGCTATGTTGGGAAAGTTGTCGGCCGTTGACCCCGGCCATGCCAATGAATGAAGCCGCCGGATTCCTGGCGGCGCAGCGGCGGCACCAGGCGCGCGACGAGGGCGGGCAGGGGCGGCACCAGGAGCGAGATAACAGGGCGACAGCACGGTGGGAGGAAAGTGGCGAGTGCACGCGCGCCAGGACGGCTGACAGCGGCGCCTCGTGGCGCGCCAGACAAGAGCGCAGAGGCGGCGTCCGGCGCGGGAGGATGCAGACCCGCGCCGGCGTTCTGGGGCGGGCGCCAGCGGCACGCTCGACCGCCGCACGCGGCCGGGGCACGGCAAGCTGTGGAGCGGCGGCAAACACCCGCCACCGGCACGGCGCGTGAGAAGAAAGCGCGGCGGCGGGCGGCGCGGCTCGCCGGCCGCAGGACGGCGGCGGCCCGCGCGGCGACCGCCGACGCCCCGGACCGGGCGTCGGGCGGCGACGGACGAGAGCGCGGCGCACCTCACGGCGGCGGCCGGCGCCGCCATCCGGCCCGCCAAATTGGGTTAATGAAGACGGGTGGCCGGCCGGCCTGTCGGGCCAGATGGCGGCCGATCACCTGTCATACAGCGGCCATGGGCTTACAACTGCTGGGCCGCGACTGCGCCAGCCCTGGCTTCGGTCGTAGAGAACGCTACAACACACGCACGCTGATGCGGCTTGCGAAGTTGAACGCCTGCAACGCTCGATCTACTCTGCGCCGTTTCCGGCAAGCGCTCGGGCGGTCAGAAGTATGCGTTTGGCAACGGACCACAGGGGAGACACGGGCGTGGGGTCCACGGGTCCGGACTCTAGCACCTCTTGGAAACACTCCGTCAGTTTTGCGTGTCGACGGCACGATCAAAGGCCGAGGCCTGGACGCTAGCCAGTGACCTTTACCGCGCGGGCACACCCGGCCGGCCGCTGCCAACCCAGTGCGGGCAGGGGAGGGGGCGGGACACAATATCAGAGGTCACCGTGGGTCACAGACTGGGCGCTGAACCCCGCCACCTCCGCCGGTCCGTCACGACCTCTTCGCCCCTCCCCGGTCCCACCGGCCCCAGCCGAGCCGCAAGGGCGTCGACTGGCACTCCTAGGCGACAATACCACAACCAAGACTATTCCACGCGCCCAAAGGGCAGACGCATAGACGCCGACAGATCGACCATGCCAGCAAAGACGTGTAACCAGCAACGACAAACGACAAACGGACGGGTAAGTAGGCAGCCGTACAGACGGGCAGCCACAGAGACGGTCGGACGCGCAGACATACGGCGAGGCAGATGCCGACAGACCAATGGATCTCCAGCCCGGCACAGTCTGCTCCTGCGCCTGCGCCTGCGCCTACGTCTACGTCTACGTCTACGTCTGCGTCTGCGTCTGCGTCTGCGGCCCCGGCTGCGCCATATGGCGGAGCTGGCGTGGGTCGGCGCTCCGTGGCCAGACGGGCGGCAGCCGCCAGCGTCGCCGCTTCGTGGCCAGACGGGCGGCGGCCGCCAGCGTCGCCGCTTCGTGGCCAGACGGGCGGCAGCCGCCAGCGTCGCCGCTTCGTGGCCAGACGGGCGGCGGTCGCCAGCGTCGCCGCTTCGTGGCCAGACGGGCGGCAGCCGCCAGCGTCGCCGCTTCGTGCCCAGACGGGCGGCGGTCGCCAGCGTCGCCGCTTCGTGGCCAGACGGGCGGCGGCCGCCAGCGTCGCCGCCGGCCGCTCCGCTTCTTTCACATCATTCATCATTAATTAGGCGCACTTCCGGACTGTCACCGGCGACGAGTGCTGCACCGGCCTCGGACGACGGACGGACGGACGGACGGACGGACACGATAAACGGACCAACACACGAACGGACGGTCGGTCGAAAGTCAGAGGCGGGCGAACGGACGGAGGATAGTAGCGGAGGCGGAGAGCAGCAGCGGAGAAGGAGGGCAGCAGCGGAGAGGGAGGATAGCAGCAGAGATGGAGGATAACAGCGGAGATAGGGGGCAGTAGCAGAGGTGGAGAGCAACAGCGGAGATGGAGGGTAGCAGCGGAGATGACGGAGAGCAGCGGAGATGACGGAGAGCAGCGGAGATGGAGGGTAGCAGCGGAGATGGAGGGTAGTAGCGGAGAAGGAGGGCAGCAGCAGAGATGGAGGGTAGCAGTAGAAACGGAGGATAGCAACGGAGGTGGAGGGTAGTAGCGGAGATGGAGGGCAGTAGCGGAGATGGAGGGTAGTAGCGGAGATGGAGGGTAGCAGCGGAGAAGGAGGGTAGCAGCGGAGATGGTGGGTAGTAGCGGAGATGGAGGGCAGCAGCGGAGATGGGGGATAGCAGCGGAGATGTAGGACAGCAGCGGAGAAGGAGGGTAGCAGCGGAGATGGAGTGTAGCAGCGGAGATGGAGGATGGCAGCGGAGATGGAGGGTAGCAGTGGAGATGGAGGGTAGTAGCGGAGATGGAGGGTAGCAGCGAAGGAGGGTAGCAGCGGAGATGGAGAGTAGTAGCGGAGATGGAGGGTAGCAGCGGAGATGGAGGGTAGCAGCAGAGAAGGGGGAGAGCGGACCAGCAGACAAGGGCGCCGTCTGACGAGCGCACACAGTGGCGGAGGTGACCACGGACAGTTTCTGCCCAGACATAGACGGGAGAACGCACAGGAGATGCCGGCGAAGACGCAAAACCTGGAGGAGCAGCTGCGGTGGGACGTCGAGACCGGTCATCGGCCTCCTGTTACCTCGGACCAAAGTCAGTACTCGTGCCTCGGACCTCCTGTTTCTGACCGGTGTTTGAAAGGCAGACCTGGGTTGGGTCAGCGCCTTCCCAGCTGATGCTCGCAGCTCTCTGGCATTAGCGCTACGGCAACGCAAACAGTGCTCACATCGCCCACGAAAACAGGAGCGCTCAAAGGTGGAATTTCGTTTAAAAAATGCTAGCGAAGGAGCCGCGATTGGTCCTTCCCAAGCAATGTCACAGACCGGATGCGCATGCACCCACAATCAACACAATCAGCAGTACGCCGATCCCACGTTCCAGCACTTCCGGGGCAAGTCAACGGCGATCGCAGTGTTTTCACCAAATGTATTTACTGCATCCTAACGCAGAATTTCGAAGCGCAAACAAAGCCGCGAAAGTCGCGACGCGTGTTTTTGGCAGCAACTTGTGCTTACCTCTCACGGCCACGGGTATTGCCGGCGCCATAACACACCAGTCACTACTGACCACCTTCCCCTCCTCTCCCAGTTCGCCAGCACCCTTCTCATCCCTATCTCACTAACCGCATTCTAAAGCTCCCGTTGGACACGGCCTTCTAGGGCCGGCCCATAGGTCCCGTTAGCCGGGCCCAGTTCCGAGATCGTCGCGTCTGAGGGAGCGGCTGAGTCTGCCCGAGCGAGGACCGACGGCCGCCAATGAATGAGCCGTCCTGTCATGCAACACTGCACACCCCCTCCCCTCCCCCACGGCGCCATCGCCCGACAAGGCGCCGGCGGCGGCGGCGGAGGGGGCGGCGGAGAGGGCGGCGGCGCAGGGGCGGTGTCCAGCCGGCCGCCACGGGGGAAGGGGGAGGGGCGGGGGCGTCAGCTGACTGCGAGCCAGCAGGTGGCCGTGCAACAAGTGGCCAGCTGACGGCGCCGCCATGCGGCCGCGCAGTCAGCTGACTGCCGGCCCGGCACGCACAGGGGCGCGGCCCGTTACAAATAGAGGGCGCCTGGGCCACCGACAGCGCCTCCCGGGATAAGGGGATATGGATCGGTCCCCTCCTCTACTGGACTGAGGCTGCTCCTCGGCCGACACGTGCTCCCGGATATGGTGCCGGTGCGGCGAACACTGCGCAGACGGCGGAATTGACGCGTTCCGGCAGGCAGTCGAATTTGCACGGGCTATAAAACAGGACGGGCCTTCGCTGGCATACAGAGCGAGGGGGTCAGAGAACGCTCTACTCAGCTGTCGTGCGGAGAGCGGCGTTCGCAGGCGGCGTTGGAGTCGGGTGAGAGGCGAGACGCCCACGCCGCTCGACGGGGCCCGAAAGTGAAGCGCGGCGCCTCTTCCCGACACCCTGGTCTCTCGCATCACAGACAGCACGCTCACGGAACTCAGCACACCGTCCTCCCACGGCAGCGCGGCTCGGAGGAGGAGAGAAGCTGCGATCTGGGTCATTGTACGTAGCATACCGTGGGGTGACGGATTCAGCGCAGTGTCGTCTGGTGCCGATTCACACAACTGGCGGCGGCCGGGCGAAGCGACCAATGCCAGCGCTGCTGCCCGATTAACGAGTCTCACTGCTCGATTAGCGGGTCCGAAGCGTGCCAGGGCAGCGGAGATTTAATTTTCTGACATCGGTTCTAACTTATATATTAAAAGGACAAAATTGGAGCCTAGGACGATGAAGTGAGGATGAAAGATGAAGGGACATGGGTGAAGAAACACTCGGCTCCATTAGCCGATGCTGCCTGACGACGCAGTAGCATAAAATTAGTCTTGGTAGATCGAACATCGTTTCTCCGCATGTGGCTTGGATGACATTTCGGTTGGTACGGAGGCCCTAACTCCGCATATACAGTGTCGCCGGAAGGGATCTGAAGAGTCTTGACTCTTGTCGGGCTTTGTCGAGCTACTCGGGGCCATTCATCACAGCTTCCGACTCATTTCTGGGAATTCTCCAAACAAATCGCTGCGACTGTTTACGTACAGAACCTTGTTTCGCCCCGGCCTGGACATTTAAAGTGCCGAGATATAAACTGAATGACCGCGGCGAGTCTTCGCAGCAGAGGTGCCCGAAGTAGTACCACGTTTGGAGAATGAATGAATGCATGGCTAGGGACGTGATCTATGATGAATGGGGCGTGCAAACGTCCGTATTTCCGGCATACGTAAATGAATTGCGTTCGTGGGCAAAAGGCGACATATGTGGCATACAGCAGCGACATGGGACATGCTGGAAGATGCGATAGCTACCTGCGCTAGGATAGTGCGCGTGCCCACATAAAAAACGGTAGGTCGACATAGGTGCGTATGCAAAGCACAGCAAAAGCAGGTCATTGTTAGCTGAGAACCTCAAAGCGTTTTGTTTCCAAATATTTGACGATGTTTCATATGACATAAGTTTCCTGTCCGTGAAACCCGATAATGCACTTCATGCTTTTAAATCATTATTGTTCCCGTCAACACGATCCGCACAGTTTCATTTCTGATATGTTGGCCCTACTTATATGCAGATGTTTTCGAGCCCGGTTTTCTAGAATATCTAGAGGACTGCGGCTAGAAAAATCAGACTTCTAGTTGAATGGAAAGAAGTTGCAACACATTCTCCTAATTCATATCGCGAATTATCTCCAACGGATCCTCCTTTTTCGCTGTGACAACTTTGGTAGCACTTGGCCTTCGCATGAACCTTACGGGACGTGGGTACGCGTTGGTGCAATTTTCGCCATAGCAGAGCTTTAGTGCGTAACAGTTACGGCCGAAGACATGGCGCAAAAGTGGCGATGTTTTAGCTGCTGGTGTGTTGAGATTGCAAAGCTGCTTTCAGGACCGCAACGCTCCGGCGGCTTGGAAAGCCGATCTTTGTATGCCTTCAATACCATAGCACTTTCAAACTTGCGTACGTTACCATCATAGCTCGACGATCATGGCACTCAAATGCTGACAAAACGGAACAGATAGGTTTTGAGTGAGATGCTGGTAGCAATGTTTGAGCTTGAGCGGCAAGCTCATGGTAACTTTTGACTGTCTGTGTAGCTGTACATTTATTACATATACTGCATCAGATATATTTTCTGAGAACCATGGCAGCTTGGAGAAAAACGGCCAGAGTGAACTTTGGATGCTTCTTGTATTCTTTTTACTGCGTAATACTTGTACTGCGGAGGGAACTGAGTGATACAGTTGCCGATTAACGAGATAATTTCACTAGAATCAACTCGAAGTACATTGCACGCAGTGCGTGGATACACTTCGCTTGCAGATGTTTTTTTCCAATTCCACCCTGGACACTCATGCTTTATTTCGAGGTACAGAAAACCATCGCGTTTGCAGACGGAAAAACGCCGTGGTTTGACGATCTCTTCCGAGAGCCAGGGGTCAGCGTTCTAGAGAACATTTCAAGTTACATGACCTTACGCGACCTTCAGCGGCTGCGCAAAAGACGAGGTCGGCCCAAAAGCCGACCCCATTCGCGGCGCAGCGGCCGTTCCGACCGCCGTGCGAACAGCGCCGGCTAATGGTGGAAATCCGCCACCAAAATGAACATATCACGCGACGCGGCGGCCGAAAGGCATTCGCCTGTGAAATTGCAGTGACACATTCGTTCCGAGCCGTTAAGAGAGCCACTTTTATTTCATTTCCAGCTGTCCGCTAAAGGCGATTGGTAGGATATGCCATTGGCCAAGCGTAAGAGCTTTTGGAAGCTGTGACCGATTTCTTTTACGTCCTCGTTTTCACCGTAGCCTCCCAGGCTGAGGCCTAGTATGGTGGACTGGCACAGCACCGGAGCAGAGCTGTTGGACGGCGGATCGCGATAGAAAAACGGCACGAGGAATGTTCGCTGCACACACAGGCTACGTTACACTGTGTGCCGTTATTCAACACGGCTTTCTGCACGGCATAACAGCGAAGATCATGCAACAGATAGATTCCATCGCGCAAGTCCTTGCTCCACGAACGCCACATGGTGAAAAACGATTAACGAATCGCGCGAGTCCTTGCTTCATGAACGTCACATGGTGAAAACGAGTAATGAAAGTAACGAAAAATGAAGCACGAAAAACAAACGAAAAACGACACTTAGAAACAAGTATTACATCAGAAATCAAGAAGTACTGTCTGAAAAGGGCACCTTCCAGGACGTAAAACGTTGTGGTGAAGTAGTGTCTGGCAGGGACACCGATTTCCTTCAACTGTGAAAATGGTTGGCACAAATCTGCGCCCTCCTCTGGTGATAAAATGCGTACGGTGCATATTCACATGCAGCTATGCACGTGGGTTGCGTCCTGGACGTGCGATTCAGCAGGGTCGATCAGTTCGGCCAGGAGCATACCCCACGACCTGTCAACAGCGGGCCTTAGGGTGCACTGCCAAAGCAATGGCTGGAGATTCAGGGGGAGTAAAAAAGGAAATTCAGCACGTAAGATGAACAAAGTGAGCAGAACCAACGGTTAGTGTAAATATAGCCATGCAAAAAAGCCGTGATCGCGGCGTAAGCCCGTGCATTTCCTTTGTTTAAAAACATGTGTACCCGCTAAGGATAACCCCCTGTGACAGAATGTGATACATAATCTGTGTACTCTCCTATAACACGATATATATATATATATATATATATATATATATATATATATATCCGTTTGAGTGAACAGTATTGACAATCGTCATTAAATAGCTATATGGCACCCGTGCGATGTGACAATACTCTGGACCCGATCGGCACGCCCCACAGAGATCACGATCAGCTCCCGGTGCGCGACGGCCAGACAGGCTTCATAAGACAACAAAACACTCCAACGAGACCGAGCGCTTCCAGCCCCGGCCTGGCACCCGTCCCGCCCCTCCCCAGCCCCGAGGAATGCCCCCGGGTCGTGGGGGTCATGACGTAACTAAAGCTGGAGCGACGCGCGCCACGTTCGGCGCCGGCCACGCTGCAGACTGCAACAAAATGGCGGCTGGCAGGGGCGGCGGTGGCGGTGACGACGGTGGCGGCGGCGGCGGCGGCCGATGCTCAGGGAACGAGGAACAGCGATCAGGGGTGGTGACCGATTCTAGGATTAGAGGGCTCAGCCAGGGGGAGGAGCGGGTGCAATATTCCATAGAATTCCCGCGGTCGGGCTGGATAAATTTGCTGTTGTATGTTGGGAGGCTGATGTGCCCTTGCTTCCCCATCCGAAACGGATCTTTGTGTATGATGCTGTGAAAAGTCCAGCATGCAGAGGGAGAATACAGTATTTAACGGCATTCTGGGTGCATCGGGTCACCACAATGACCCGCTGAATGACTTTGCAAAAGAACTCCTCTGGACCTTCAATATAAAGCTCTGGGAGCTGCTTGTTCCCTCTCCTGAGAGGAATCATGCTGTTATGGACACACTATCATAAAACAAGACAATCGCATTGGTATAAAGAATACATCTAAGCGATAAAAGGCCGAAAGCACAGATAAAGCTTCTCTGCTTAGGGTTATATAGCTGCATCTCCTAAATTTGGGAACTTTTATGTTACGTTTCTGGCAGAAAATTAGCATTAGCTCCAAGGCCTTGCCTGAAAATAACGGATTCGTACAATCTATTCGCATCCGCGAATTTTCCGCTCAGTTCCTGTTTATGACCGAGTGGTGACCAAGTGTTAGCCTTATGATCAGAATACCTAGGTTCCATTCCCGACGCAGGAACCTTTCGTTGCTCGCAGCATCCGCTTGCGTCGGTTTCGGAAATGACGGTGGCAGTCTCAAGCCTCGTTCAATAACCAAACATAATTACTGGAAAACACTCAACAAGGTGTGGAGGGTCGGGATAATGGTGTCACAACCACGCTGATGAGGCCGCCAGTGTGCCCCAGGATGCCGCCAGGGGGCGCCCAGCTGACCGCTCCGCACAGGAGAGGCTGCCATCAGGTGGGGGGGGGGGGGGGGGGGACGCGCAGGAGGACGGGAAGAGCGCGGAGGAGGACAGCCGCCGGCTGGTGGGACAGCAGGTCTGGCGTGAAGAATGCTTCGGCTCAGGGGGACAGGGGCGCTGTGATGGATGTGCTTTTGTTGTCCTGAGGGGATCAATCAAACGCAAAGTGTATGCGGGAAGGAATAAATATTTGGGAATGGCTGTCGACCCTGAAATGGTTCCATGAAGTGTGGCTACGCTGGGCAACCTCATGCAACCGCGAGTCATTGGTGTTCGCTACATGCTCATATGCATGCGCTCGTGAGGCGCTAGAGAACAATGCAATATATCTGGTTCTTAACCAGACAGCATGTTTTAGTCACAAAATGTTACCATGGGGATGACTTGTAGCCGTTTCAAGACAGCGAACCTTGATTTATTCAGCTGTATCCATAAAAGAGCCGATAAAAATGCACACACTCAAAGCTTTGCAATTTGAGCGGGCTGCATCCACCGTTTTGCTTCCATGAACATCATCAGCGACAATGCACTGGAGAGAGAGAAAAAAAACATACTAATTGAACCTCGTCTCACATATTGACGACTGCTCGCAAGCTCTCCAAATGTTCAGCCGTCACGTGACTAGCATTTCAACCGTCCATGGCCAGTTCTACTAGATTTTTAGGCCAGACTAGCATTTCAACTGTCCATGGTTCAATTGCCAATCAAACTCGGTATTCAACGCACCGCACACGATGGGTCATGATGTGGTCCCACACCAACGGCAATACAAACCAAAGGCCATACAAGCCAAACAAACCAACGGCCATGCAGACCAACGGCGGGACGGTCGCGCCGCGAGACAGACATTGAAGGAAATTGTGTTGTTAGTTCCTGAGGAAACAAATCTGAAGCTAAATATTCCCAGTTGGTCCAGTTGTCATCCACAGAGCGGGACGCGTTGGGCGCACGCTGAAGCTCCGCCTTCAAAAAGCACATTTCTCCAGAGTCCAGAATGCCCCGCACCTGCTGATGACTTGCAAATATCCCCCACTTGCTGATGACTTTCAAATGCCCCCACCTGCTGATGACTTTCAAATGCCCCGCACCTGTTGATGACTTTCAAATGCCCCCCCCCCCCCCCCACTTGCTGATGACTTTCAAATGCCTCCCACCTGCTGATGGCTTTCAGATGCCCCGCACCTGCTGATGACTTTCAAATGCCCGCACCTGCTGATGACTTTCAAATGCCCGCACCTGCTGATGACTTTCAAATCGCATGTTCAGTCGCTCAGCGCGGGGACAGAGGTATGCATCCCTACCTCCTAAAACATAGTGATGACGTGAAATACAGCAATCTAAATGTTGGAAAACTTTCGAAAATATTTGTCAGATGGCGCGCGCTTGGCTCATTTCCCACGTCCTTGCTACCGCTCTTTAAGTAAACACTTCAAGTGATACATTCTGCACTTGGTGCGTCATATCAATGCGATCCAGAACACTTGAAACTGAACTTCAATAATTACTGTTTTCAGAAGCAACGACATCATGTTAATACCATTGCTGAAAGCCAGTGTCGATGTCAGTTGTCAATGTCAATAACAGCAATCAATAACGTCCTTTTCCCGTTGACCAGAGACAACCTATAAGTAATCGTTGTGTCAGAGCACATCAAGATGGTCACTGAATAACCACTGAAAGGTGGATGAGCCCAACTCAAGCAGCTTAAAAATTAGTCAAGAAAGGTTGACGACCTCATTTTTAAGCGATACGCCGTTACGGGTTGAGGCATGCTTGACCTCGAAGGTCACTAGTTAGACAAAATCAGACGGGGCGGAATTAATCATATTTTACATGCTAAATCCTTTGACATCGGTTTTCGTTCATTGCTCCACCTTTTTTAGGTCAGCCGAACGGCATATCTGTCGCCACGCGCCCTGCGCCTGATGTCCGAGGGAAAATGTCTCCATCCCAACAACCGTGAAACAGATATCAATTTGGCACTGAGTATTCAAAAACAAACCTTTCTTCAGGTCCTCGTTCGAACTTGCCGTTTAACCTCAGCGAGAGGCCTGCCGAGCATTGCCATTCCCAAGCTTTAACAAAAGGAGCGAAAAACAAGTGCACTCGCTTTTCATTGCCTGAACAATTTACGAGAAAACGGAACTATAAAAATAGAGAGCACAAATTTGCAGGCAGTTAGGACAGTGTCATATGTAGCTAGATTTTCAATGTAAATGTCAAGAGCATTCAGGATAAATGACACAGTGGCGAAACTGATACCATCATGCATCAAGCACCCATGTCTCAACGATGGAGCACAAACAGTCTCTTCTGACAAGCAGGGTTTTTGCTCACCATAACAGGCAAGTCGCTAGCGTTCATTCTAAGTTTGTTCGTAAGTTAGCTGAATCTACTGATCAAAGATCAGTTTGACACAAAACAATGTCTGCAAATGGTAGGCCCTGCAACGGCAGTAATCGGTTATTCCAAATGCTTAAATATCTCAGTGAGAAGGTAAACCAAAACAAGTCCCCTTCGCCACTGTACAAGCCAACTTTAAAACAGCGTTTAAGCCTACAAAAGAAGCAACTGCGCATTTGTGCCTCTTGACTGTCCAGCAAGCCGTTTGGGTAATTAAAGCATATTGATCTTCGAAATCAAATTTTCAGCAAAATGCACTTAAAATGGTGGCCAATATCCCTTTATGGGTCACGCTGCATCTTGTCGAACAGCGTTTAAGAGCTGAGCCCACATTATGCCAATATCCTTACCACACGCACACAAGAACATGCTCCGTGATCTTATCAAGCCTAGTTATTATTCAAAGGATATGAAGGAGTGCGTCAAGTGGTGTATTCAGTGTTGCACGGGTGATGTTTTACGACCCTGTTAAAAGGTGCGAAGTGGCACGATAGTTGTTGTTTTGGCTTTGGTGTTACATTTTAACCTTGTGATCTACTTCGTAACCTTTATCTGACGACACAGCCCTTTGGGTATTTATCTCGATTCAGTCAGTCGCTGAAGGAGCTATTTGTGAGTTGGTGTGATAACAACAGGCACGCTTTACGCGGCCCACTTTTTTCTTCTGCTGCATGTTACTTGCCCTAAAAATTCGCCAATCTGGTGAAACACATGAGATTCAGCTGGGAAGAGGTTAAATCTCAGTAACACCTTCGGAAGGATAGGTGCACAAGATGGCGGCCATGCTGTTTTATTGGATAGTGCATTTGGTATCGCGTAACTGCAGAATTTGCCACACAGTACTAGAAAAATACACAAAAAGCATACAACTTTATTCTATCACATAATATTAATAGCATATGCAGTCAAAGACACCACAGAACACCTGTTTGTAACAGCAAAAGTGTAGCTCCTTTTTATTTTTAGTTCTCGACAGCGAGGCAGCAATCTGCGTCAGCTGTCAGCATGAACTGGAATAAGCGTCCGTCAGCAAAAGCTAAGGATGGATGAGACGCCGACTCTGATATCGGTCTAAACAAGGTCGTCGAATACTGTCTGCGTCTCAGGCAGCACTTGATCAATCGGTATCACCTAGCGCAGCCAAAGAAAGGGTCGTTTGCTGTGCACGTAAGCGGGCCAAGGTTTTTTGACTGCATCATCAGTTGAAACGTTGCCGACAATGCTACCGGGCTGGACGTTGCATGAATTAAGCAAATCAAAATTTCCTTTACGCACAGCGCATTGTTTTGATCACCTTGAGGTGGGGCAACGCCTCAATATTTTCAGTCCGTATGCAGTTCTGGTTTACGAGCGAAAGCAATGAGGCACTGATGTACTGTGAGGCATCTCTTCACGACATTTTGTCGCGGACTCCCGTAGTCCCGTGAGATGGTGCCGCGGTGGACGCCCGGCGGTGCTAGGTACGGGTAAGGTGGATGGGCGCCTTGCACAGATGACACCGACAGGTCTACTGGACCGGCTAGGCGTGACCCGAGCCGGCGGTGTCAGCGGCCTACATGACACTGAACACCCAGCATGGGCGGGAAGACCTATGATATCGGTTTGATCGAGGTGTGTTGATCGTCAGCAACATTATAAATGAACCTGATTGGCTTATCATGGCTAGTGGGTTCAGGCACTGGGTCACAAGCATTGTTTTGCAAGGTCTGTTCAAGTTCAAACTCAACACAAAATCCACCCAGGCAATGCAATTGAGCTTATTTCTTTAAAACAATTTGGGAGAAATTGGGAAACCGAATCTTCCGACAGGGCGGGAGAACAGAGGAACCTCGGGGGAGGGGGGGGGGGGGAGAAATGGGACAAGAGGCTATGTTTTGATAAGAACGGCAAATCCCTAATGTGATCGTTTAGTTTAAATATGACTCCTGCAAACTGGGAAGCCGTAATGGAAGCCGTTAGCCGTCTTGAGGAAGCCGTAATGTCCCTGTTTTCCAGCCAGTACCAGCTTCTATCCGTGAGCAGACAAAAAACAACAACAATAACAGCAAACAAACAAAACAGCAACAAAACGCTGAGTGAGAGCTCCCGCCTCCCACACAGCTTGGAGCTTAAGGACAGGCAGCTTCAACCGCATGGGGAATTATTTTTTCTTCAAATCACTGTCTGTTCAGAACCCTCAAGACAACGCCGCGTCGGCTTTCTGCGCCCGGGCATACGCGGTTACGACACGCGGAATTACCCCAACCTCGCTTACCACAATTCTTGTATGCGTATGTAAGTTCCAGAGCTGTGAGGTTTTGCATATAGCTCTAATGCTGCACCGCCATTTAGCTCGTACAAAGTTGCGGTATGGAGCCCACAACCGCGTGCGACGATGAATGAAATGTTGATTGTGCAATGCGGGGCAACACTATTCAAAATGTAGTTCTGCTTCGCCTGGGTTTGAAGCATATCTCACTTTGCTGTCCCACAGCCACCCGTTCAAGAACATCGCAAAAAGGTTTAAAATTTAAGCTTTTTGGTCTTTGATCGAGGTGTATATCACGTTTGAACATCAATAATACTGTCTGAGGTTTGTAAGGCGGCCAAGATTATCACTTACCGAAGTTTACCCAATGGCTGTTTTTGGTTTTAAAATTGCATCAATTCCTTGAGTTTCGACGACCGATGTATTATATTGGTGCAAAAATCTGCCACCAATCGGTTCGAAGCTCGTCACTGCACTGCATGCATTTAGTGTTCGAAAGTAGAAAACATGACCTGCCATACAGGTCACATTAAAGTCACCCCTACGCCCTAAAAAAATGATAATTACCCTCATTTTAGTGATGTGGAACCAACCAACCAATCAACGTTTACCAACCCGCGAATGCGAATTTGTTTCGGTAACATACAAAACAGTGCCAAATCTCAGCATGCGTGACCAGAGGGACGGACACATGGGAGCGGGTCCCAGTTCAGAGGCACCTCAGCGCCGTCCCCCTCCCCAACTCTGACCCGCCCCGCCCTCTGGTCCGGCGACCTTGTCACCCGACGTGACCACAGCGGCGCGGGGCGCGCGGGGAGCCACCGCGCTGACCCCACCGCACGGCCAAACCGCTCAAACCGGGCCGCTGCTCCAGCCAGGTCAAATGACGCGAGCAACGACCGCGCTAGCCTGCGGCGGCAGGCAACGGGTCTGCTGCGGCGCCGGCGGCAGCGCGGTCGGGCCGCCGGCCGTCATGACATCTTGATGGCCGCCCCGCGCCAGGGCACGTGACCTTCGCGCCGAAAACAGGACATGGCGTCGCCGCCGTCCGTCGCACCGCCACAAAACCAGCCCGACCCCTGCACAAAAGCATGCTCTGCATTGCGCACCTGAAATCATGCGGTGAAACGCAACAGAAACCGGCGAAATCGGCGCGGTACTCACCGCTGCGCGCCGCCGCCGCCGCCCGTCCGCGCTGCCGGTCGCCATTTTGAAGCGGCGTGACGTCACTGGCATTTAAAGACCTTGGGAGAATTGGCAAGGCTTGTCGTCTGCTACCAGGCGGGCGGGCGCCGCGGGCCGCCGGCGGCCGCGGCGGACGCTGCTGCCGGGAACAGCCGCCGCACGCACGGCACGCGCACATGCGTGGGCGTGCCGCAGGCCTGCACCCAGTGGACCGACGCGGACGTTGCTTTAGCTAACCGGCAATGTTTGGGGATAAGGCATGCCTTCGCTTATGCAGAAATATGTAAATATTGGTGTCAAACTCGGTGCGTTTTTTCACTCTCATGCAGCTTGTAAACTATGTCTTGAATTCAATACAACTGGATATAGGTATTGTTTTAATGTAAGAAATCCAATTCAAAGTTAAAATTTAATCGTACATGGGCAAACGTATTCGGGTCAGGCGCATCCAATTGGACTACCAAGTTAATTTTCTGTAATATGCTTTAAGGGCGCAGATATCCACTCAAATGTGCATATTTGATGTACCCATCGGACTCTTAGCTCATAAACATGAGACACAATTCCGTAAGCAAGGAAACCTTACGTTGGCTTCTCATTTTGGGCCAAGCATGCCTTAAATAGAGTTTGGTGGACCATCTTGCCAGTAAAAATTGTATCAGAGGTAGCAGACACATATTTTGATAAGAATGCATGGTTCAAAACGAACCAGCGCCAGAAACAAAACGGCTTAGGCTTCTGTGCATCACAAAAACGCCCGCAGTCGTCTGCTGCGCCAAAGCCAAGCCGCGCGTAATAACCGCCACAAATTCGCGGCATTGCTGCGAATGGGTTGGGTTGCTAAAACTGGTAGCCTGTCAGTAAACTTGTGGGTCGCAGCCAGTTTTCGATTGAAATAGCACTGCTTATAGCTTTAAACAAACATTAATGCATGGAGCTCATTCCAAAGGATTTACCGCCTTTTGGGTAAATTAGATACATTTCTAATGCAACGCCCAGCGATAACTGGCCACGTGCATTCATTTCAGAGTATTTTTGCGAAAAACCTCCAGATTTTGCGCGCCACTTCAGTTCGTGCAGATATTGACTGCAAATTGTCAGAACTTCTTTATCGGCAACGTTTGGTCTGCTTCGTGGATGATCTGAAATCCAGAGCCAATTAATCACTTCCGATAAGATCTCTCGTAAAATAAATGTCACATCAATGTTCAAATTGAGAGGTTCAAGGCAATAGGATCATCAGTTTTGTTGCTAACTCAGAAATGGCGGGTTAAAAGCCGTTTTTTGATGATTGTGTACACTTGAAATCGTTTCGGCAGGAGTTGTTCCGTAACATTTTGTCGACGTTTTGGGGTTTGTGTCATGCATCAGTGCAACCTCATCGCTTTCGATGATCTCCCCCAAAACAGACGTAACAAAAATGTTCTATAAATTCCATTGAAACATTTCATTCGATGCATTTCTGAGACCAGAGTCCGCGCTAAATATAACTAAGCCGGCTTACGGTGCCAGCCCCATCCCAGCCATCCAATCGTGAAATTCCAGTTCAGCGGCAGAACTGTGTGATGAAAGCGTAACGTGCCGCAATACTCGGGACGTTCCGCCACGCCCTCTGACCTTATCTGACTTCGAGCGGTCGCTGACACCAGCCGCAGACATCCCAGCCAAGGGGAAAATGCCAGGGCCGAAGCGACTCGAACCCATGCGCCCGCTCCGGGGGGAGGGGGGGGGGGGGGGGTTTGGAGGCATGCATTTGAATCAGGTAAACCACTGGGGCGGGTAGTATTTCGGTAAAACAAATAGTGCCAGCAGATGACAGGCACCAATTGATAACAGCTCTAAGTACGGTTACTTACTTACCACTGGTCGGTTAAAGCGGCATTTTGACATATGAGTGAAATATTTCACACCCACAATCATATTCATTTCCTTATTATTTTGTATGTATTTTTAGTATCTCAGACCATCCCAGAAAAGTCAGTTTTATGTACTCCATCGTCTTTTTTGCCGTTTTGGGCGCAATATGACCTTTGATGTCAACGCACTCTAAAACTTGTGTCAAATCTTGGCTGTAAGATCTTTAAAAAAAATATGCTAAACTAACCCATCATCATCTTAACGATGGTATGCAGGTATAGCAGTCAACATGTTGATACGCTTTGACTTCTACTTTATAACGCATGCTTATCAACACGCATGTCCCTCCTAATGTTATCCTCAGCACGGGGCGGCTTGTGCTTTCGCAGCTGCGACTTAATTAACAAAAATAATAATTTCGCGAAGAGAATATTCCCTCATCATTTGTCAGGCTGCACGTGACGTCACACTCTAACCAATGTCATTCAAGCACTTATATAGACAGGGAGCGTGGACATCACACAAATATATTCGTTAACTTGCTGACGTCGAGACAGCGCATTCTTCGAGGGAATCACCGGCTTGAAACATGCCTGCCTGAAACTGGCGAATGTGAACATACTACAGCTTCAAAAACCTCCAGCACAAGCCCTGGTGCTTGCATCCCATTTACGCAGCTTATTCGTAGCACCCAGGCCGTCTAAAGGAGCGCCCTCACCTGCACCCAGCTGTCTGCTCTCCACCACCCGCACGTGATCCACGTGGTCACGCGGCGAACGCCACCGCACGTGGCGCCGGGCGCACCTCCACCCGCTGCGCCACGTGCCTCACTACTGCCTGCGCAGCTGCCCGGACGCCGTACTAGTGAATAAACGCCGCCGAACCCTTCCTCCCACCACGTGTCCCCTCCCCTCCCCTCCCCCAGCCGCCAGCTCATCAGCACGTGCGGGTGACCGATGAGCCGTGCCGCGTCATCAGGCTGGCGGAAGGGGAGGGGAACGCATGGGGGAGAGGGCCGCGCGGGGTTTGAATGGAGACCATTCATACATTGCGCAATGGCGCCTAGAGAACTTCTGGGAATCAGCATGAGGCACTAGCAATGAGTCAGGGCGGACCACTAACATGAGCCAGTGTGGTGAGGAAAGCAGATTGGCTGCGGATGTTTGGTTCATCGGACTCAATGGAAATATATTCGACTTTTGGTTGCCCAAGCTTGAAGGTTTCCGTCAAATCTCGGTCGCGGAATAAAAAATAAAGAATCCCTAATCAAAGAGGCCTTAAGACGCGCTCTAAAACCACAAAATATGAACATGCGTGCATATATATATATATATATATATATATATATATATATATATATATATATATATATATATATATATATGTATCCAGAGGTATGGGATTCGATTCCCGAGGTGCTCGCCCTTTCTGCCAGGGTGAAAGGCATGTGACGTCATATAGCGAAAAACCTGACCTAATGTAGCCTAACCTAACCTCACCTCACCTCACCTAACCTAACCTTACCTAACCTAACATAACATAACCTAGCCTTAAACCTAACCTAACCTAACCTTACCTAGCCCCTAACCTGACCTGAGCCGGACCACCGCTGGGCGCCATCCGATACAAGTCCGCAGCCAGGGGCTGGTCCGACGGCAGCAGCGGCGCGCGAAGACCGGCCCAACGCAGCCGACATCCGGCGGACGGCTGACCGGGCCGTGACCTCCTTCTGGCGACGGCCCCGGGTCGGCCGGCGGCGCGGGCCGCGCCTGGGCTGGCCGGGATGACCGCGCGCCCCCCGGCGACTGAGCGGCTGGAATGACCGTGGCCTCGGGCGGTGGGATGCGCGGCTGAGTCGCAGCAGTCGGCAGACCTTGTCATGGGCGGGCAGGGACCCGGTCGGAGGCCACGAGACGGGGCCAGCAGCGCCCCGGTGGCAGGAAGGATCAGGAGAAGCCAGGTCAGAGCAGGTGAGGCGATCAATTCAGGGGCGGTAAGATGACACGGTCAGGAGCGAAGGGTTTGAGTTTTAAAAACATCCAGTCGACGAGTGAGCTTCATAAAGGCTGAGTGCGAAATATTTCCAACCCGACAGCATTAAGTTTTTATGACATTTTGCTTGCTACTAATATTACCTTGGGAAAACAACGTAGGTGGGGTGAGCTGAACCTTCAATAGCCCCAAAGCTCTCCACATTTCTTCGGTAATGAAACGGCCGCTCGATGTGGGTCACGTGACCGCGCGAGAAGGCGTCAGACGACCGGCTCGTCACCGGTCAGAACATGACGTCAGGCCAACTCCGAGTGGTAAACGGCCGGTCACATACCTGGGGCCGGATGGGATTGTGAGGTCAGCCACAACGTGGCTGCCTGGACGGAGTACGTCGGATCAGTCAGATAAAATGCTACAGGAAGGTCACACCGGCAGGTGTGGTCGTCAAATGGCGGCTGTCGCATAGAGTCGCTGCTTTCCTGACTAGATGCCAAACAAAGTTGAATGGGACCGGGAGAGACGTGGGCGAGGCGTTGAGCAACTCTCATAAGTCAATGGAATGGAATGCGGATTTTCAAAATGGCCTTGTTGGGGCAGATGTGTGGGTTCCATGACTCCGGGGACGATCTGTCGTGCTGACACCTCGCGGTGTGATCAGGCGAGGCCTCGTGACCAGCTCAGGGCAGGTGAGTAAGCTGTTCGCTCATCACAGAAGTCCAGGAACTGAGAGAGAGAGAGAGAGAGAGAGAGAGAGAGAGAGATACTGATTCAAAACTTTCCAAGACAAAAATTTTCCAGAAAACCGCGCTTGTCAGCTTAACACCACACATGTGAGACCATACCTCGTCGCGACATAAAATCTATGCAGGTGTGTTTTTTGTTTGATTCTGAGCAAAATGAGCAATATTTTTATCTGCTTCGAGCAAAGCTTTGAGATATATGAGCCTATTATTTTAGCAATGTCACAGTTGCCGCCCGTCGCCCGTGGCTTCTTCAAAGTTGTTTCTGCTCCGAAATCGTAAAAGCTTAGAGCACATTTTTCACGTCAAAATAAGCGTAATTAATGATCCATAGGCTTACATAGACCTACATAGGCTACTGAAACATTTGGCGTAATTGCAATTGCACAGCGCAAATTCGCAATTACACAGCGAAACATTTGGGCGTAATTGCACAGCATGCCGGAGAAGTATTCTCAAAATACCTTCTGGCGGTCAAACCGACCCCCCCTCCCCCCTCTATCAGGGCGAGGGTTCAGGCGACGGTCTATCAGGGGCTGTGTTGTGGTGCTTTATGCGCGTTCATTCACCTTCCTAGGACTTGTCGGTCAGCTGTCAGCCACGGCGACTACACCACCCCAACCTTTTGAATCCGCACATGCCATACTGGACACCACCGCAAATCTTGTTCAGTCCTGCCATTCCTCGCGCCCACCGAGTTCACCACCGCCTTCCCACCCGCCACGTCCGACGGAGAGGTGGGGTGGGGGGGGGGGGGGGGGGGCACTGAGCACTCTGTGGACCGTCGACGAAGGGGGTCCGCAAAGCGCATGAAGTGCGCCGAACCCATCATGCTCACGCAGTCCGTCATGTCCACCAAGTCCACAGCGGCCGCGGCCACCGTGTGCACCGCGTCAGCCGTTTCCACACGGCCCTCGGCGCTGGTGACACACGCTCCAGACCTGCCGCGGGGGCGGCGAAGGCCGGCCAGGATCCGCAACAGTCACCCCGTACCGATGTGTCACCGCCCGCCGCCCCTCCAGGGCCCCCGGTGCCTCACCGTACTACGTGGGGGTTTCGCTCGGGGGGAGGGGGAGGGGCGACCTTTGACCGGCCGATAGCGCCCCGTGAGAGCGCTCCGGGCAGGCTGCGCTGATACCCGGGATAAGGGTGCGGTCTGGGACGCCTCAAGAAGGATGGGATCAAGGAGCAGTCTTGGTTCGATTGGCGGCGGGCACGGAGCCGCTCTCGGGTGCCGTGGAACATAGGGCAAACACGTGCAGGGCCGCAGCCAGTGATGGATCCATGCAATCGACAAAGGGGCCAGGTTGGATTCCACATTAAAACTGCACTGCGGGCTCCAGGTGACGTTTCTTACATTCGTGAAGGCGCCATGTCATACCGGTAGTAAAAACCGACCCCATATTGGCAGTGAAGTTTCTCGTTCATAAAACAGATGTCAGACGTCAACAAAAGCGTCTTTTATGGCTGCCTCCTGAAAACCAGCGTTAGTGCCCGTCCACAACAGAAAACACGGAGGGAAGAACATACATGAGAACAGTCTTTCAAATGCCCGGCGCCCGACCAAATTTAACCATGCGCGCTTCCCATTTTGACGGCATTAAAACGCACCCATACGTTGTATGAGTACAATACTGCGTTTGCTTTTAACAAGACGGTATCAGTGAAAGTGACTTACCTTCACAAAACGACCAGCGAAGCCACATATCAGGGTAAGACCTTACAGCCGTACGACACGCGCAGACCACCTGTAAAACACGGCGCTAGCTAAACGCTTACCTTCTGTCTTAGCCATCACATGATCCAACCCACCCAGACACAAGCACTCCAGTGCACGCTTTCCCGCACAGCTGGCGATCTGGTCGAAAAAACGCCCCACGACCAGCGCAGGAATGCAGACCGTTCTGACCAGCGCAGCAACGCAGACCATTCCGGCCGGCGTAGGAATGCAGACCATTCCGGCAGGCGCAGGAATGCAGACCATTCCGACCAGCGCAGCAATGCAGACTACTCCGACCAGCGCAGAAATGCAGAATTCTCCGACCAGCGCAGCAATGCGGACCACTCCGCCGCTGGTCACAGAGCACGTGAGACCAACGGCCGGCCGGCAGCCGTCTGCACTTCCAGCCTGCATTCCACGGCTTCGACCCCAATCAGGCCGTCTGGGCGCGGCGCGGGCGGCGCCTGGCGCACGCGCCAGTGCAAGGTCCGTGCCTGCCCGAGCGCGGCCTCGTTTCGGCCGGGTGGCGCCGGGCGGCCGGCGCTGTCCTCGGTCAACAGAGGCGCGCACGTGACGACCCGCTCCCAGCCTTGATCGGGTCCCATCGAGGCGGCGCCCAGGCCGATGGGGCAGCTGCTGTTTAGCTCCTATCGGAGTATCGGCGAGAAGCCGGAGTCTCGAGCGGCCTTCGCTCTGATGGACGCTAATTCCGAGTCCTATCAAAACGCCGATAAGGCGTCGACCGACCTCGGCTTCTTGTGTGTGTGTGTGTGTGTGTGTGTGTGTGTGTGTGTGTGTGTGTGTGTGTGTGTGTGTGTGTGTGTGTGGTGTGTGTGTGTGTGTGTGTGTGTGGTGTGTGTTTGTGTGTGTGGTGTGTGTGTGTGTGTGTGTGTGTGTGTGTGTGTGTGTGTGTGTGTGGGTGTGTGTGTGTGTGTGTGTGTGTGTGGTGTTGTGTGTGTGGTGTGTGTGTGTGTGTGTGTGTGTGTGTGTGTGTGTGTGTGTGTGTGTGTGTGTGTGTGTGTTGTGTGTGTGTGTGGTGTGTGTGTGTGGTGTGTGTGTGTGTGTGGTGTGTGTGTGTGTGTGTGTGTGTGTGTGTGTGTGTGTGTGTGTGTTGTGTGTGTGTGTGTGTGTGTGTGTGTGTGTGTTGTGTGTGTGTGTGTGTGTGTGTGTGGGTGTGTTGTGTGTGTGTGTGTGTGTGTGGTGTGTGTGTGTGTGTGTGTGTGTGTGGTGTGTGTGTGTGTGTGTGTGTGGTGTGTGTGTGTGTGTGTGTGTGTGCTCGTGTGCTTGTACTTGGGATTCGTCAAAGCATTCAGTTCCTCTACGTGTTTGCTCCTTCGCTGCTGTCAATTTAAAACATCGAGGTGCTGGTCAATGCGATCTCACGGACTCAAATTCGCAAGAAATGTGATAAAGACATGCCTTGGTGGTCTTAATCGTGCCAATGTCGCGCCGCACGAATAATAAGCGCTCGTTTTACATTCTTAAATATAAGAGCCTCCCACACATCAAGTGGTTTCAATATTCACGATTGCGGGCGTTCTCAGCGGTGAAGTGCTGTTTGGTGCCATAGGAATTCGTGTATGGTATATCCAAGCAGAAATAAAACAAATTTAAGGACAAGCCTTTGATTTATTAATTATAATGCTGGCACTGCAGCATAGCGGTCCACATAATTAGCGGTCCTATCTTCAGACTGCGTCTCAATGCAAGATGAAACATTCCCGACAGAAAACAATAGCAATGGCGGACTGACACAGACCCCAAAAGCTCACTTCAAAAACTTACTTATTTGCCAATTGAGCATTCACAGCTAATTGCTCTTCCTCATTTCAGTGTTAAAACATGCTGAATCTAATCTGACTTTGATTAAACTGAACACAAGACAGGAGAGAAAGCCATGATTCTGCGCTTGCGAATTACGTTTGCGAATCAGTGAACCCCATCAACGGGCGTGACACAAAACTACCGCATCACTGACGGCCGCGGTGGATTCCGTGATCCTTTTTTACCATTGAATTACCATCATTTTTTACCATTGAATCGCGATCGGGAAGTCAAGAATGTCCCTGCATTATGAGAGAAATATTAATGAAATGATAACAAAAATAAACTTTGCATTATCCCCTGCACCATCCCTTCCCACAATAACCAGCTTGTGAGCAAGCTGGGCTGCACCGCCACAGATATTTCGGCAGACGTCGCCCTCTGCAGTCTCATGCTGAAAGCAGAGGCGTACGGTGCCCAAGCTATCCACACCTCAGTTACGACACCGAAGCCTTCGTCCTCCTGATGAACTTGACGACGAGGATGCTGGCCGTCTGCAAGATCAAATTAAGAAATGGAATAAGGATGTCCTGGGCGTTAACGAAACCGTCGAAAGGCCGGGTCCCGGAAAGAGCAGCAGCCAGCTTGCCGGCGCTCACCAGCTGTCAGAAGCAGTACGGTGTCGCATCCCTTCGGAGAGCGAGAGCAGTTATCGCTCGAGCCATAAGAGATAGAGAAGAGAGATAGAGATATACCAGGCGAGTTCTCGCCGTGGTCAGGACAGCCTGGTGCGACTTACGCTCAGCCCAAAACAACAGCAAGCACCTTAAAAGACCGTCTATGTGATTGAGAGAAAAGGAAGAAAATGTCAAATAACCAACGTGGCACAAATAGCCCTCAAGTTACTTTGGTTTTCATTACTAAATGAAACATATGGAACGCAGCAATCTTTCCTAGAAGATTTGTCTTTTGGCTTGCGAAAATTATTTACAGGGGTGACATTTCTGGGACATTTTGGTGGGGAGTCAAACTCGAATTCCAGCCTATTTCTCGTGTTTTGTATTTCGAGACTGCCCTTAAAGTGTTCAAAGTATAATGTGGCACTGAAGACATTCTGCAGTCCAAGTGCTTTTACATCTGCCGCCTCAGTTGTGCCGCTGGTATGAAACAAATAAAGCAGTGCATAAGATGACGTTGATTGATGGCATGTTTGATGCACATGCTATGTATAAGTCAAAGATTAATAAAAAGGTTACCAAGTGCAGATTTGGGATAATCAAACAGCTGTGGATTATCACCAGGTCAACATAGCGGGCTTTTGCAGGTTAGAACGCGAGCTGGCTTGCGCAGGGCGGGCTACGGGATGACATTTCGGAAAGAGGCGCATCTCTCGTGTGAACACTGTACCGCAGGTTGTCGGCCCTTGTGAGAACTAAATCGGAGCACCCCGGCACCCCTGCTCTGTGCCGGCGACTGGAGCAGCCGGTCCGCACGTACTGTGCTGTACTGTACTGCGCTGGAGCCTATGCTCTCTGTCGCCCCCGGGCCGCAGTAGCCGGTCTCCGCCGGCACTGCAGCCTAGCGGTCCGCCTCTGCGAACCCGGTGCTGGAGCCGGCATGCCCTCCGGGCGCCATGCCAGAGCGGTGGCCAGCCATGGCCATGCCTCTGCTGCCGGCGGCGAGGCGCCGGACGTGCCGGCATACCTGCACGGCCCGCTAAGGTCGGGGAGTCCCCGCAGGCGGCCGCCTCACCGCGGCGGCCGGCATCTGCCGCACAGGCAACAGCGGCGGCCCGAGAGGCCCGAGAGGCCCGGCAACACGCAAAGGCCCCAGACGCCCGGCGGTCTGCGACGGCCCGAGAGGCCCGGCGACACGCAGAAGCCCCAAGAGAGCCCGGCGGCACGTGCCGGTCCGAGATTTCTGGCGGTCCGCGGCGGCCCGAGAGGCCCGGCGACACGCAGAGGCCCCAAGAGAGCCCAGCGACACGTGCCGGTCCGAGAGACCGAGACGAGCTGCGCCGAGATCTGAGAGACTCGAAACGCCCAGGTGACACGTGAGGACGGAGGCCCGTGGGGCCCCGGCGGCAAGCGGAGGCCCGTCCGAGGCCGGCTGCCCCGGAGTCACGTGACGGCGGAGCGGCAGTGTTGGATGCGGGTTGGCCCACTAGACGCTGACGCTTTAAAGCCAGCCCGTGGAGAGCGGTGGATGAGGACTGCTGCACAGAGGACTGCACGGAGGACTGTACGGAGGACTGCTGAATGACTTTAATGCTGCACTGACGGATGTCGCAGTCATGGAGGCCCGCCAGAAAGCATTGGGACGAGGCGTCGATATTTTCAACAGTTCACAAATTTGTCGCAGCGTAGTGGGGATAGGTTGACAAACTTGGCGCAGCGTAGTGGGGATAGGTTGACAAACTTGGCGCAGTGTAGTGGGGATATCAACCCCTGTCGTCTTCCCCGGTCGTTTTTAATCACAGTTTACTGCAACGTTTTCCTATTTGGTAAAAAGGACCAGACATCTCCAGTGTTGTCCCTTTGTCAAGTAAGCGGCATGTAATTATATGCATGCTGTGAATGGATACGCTCTGAAACTCGTGAGTTGTTCGGTGTAGCTGCGAGAATCGTTACACATACACAAGAGCAGCACTATTGGCTTGATTCCTCCATTAATAACTAAGAGGAAAAGGGAGATGGTTTGATATTTTGGCTTTAAATTTTTTTTCAAAGCAATCATGACCAGAAAATCTAAACTGTCTGCTGATCCTATCTCACTTTCTAAGCCCTTTTTAGCAGCAAGTCACAGTTTCAGCAAGTCAGCAACATTCCATGTACCATTACATTGAGCAAGTGCCAGCTGTGTTAAGATTTGGTGTATGTATAAGTATGCGTTTGCCACAACAACCGCGTACATGAACCCCATTCGGCGAAAATGTTTTATCCTATAAACACAGGATGAAACGCAGGCGGGTACCGACCCTCTGCCCTTTTTAGACTAAAAGTCATTTTCAGGGGACAGAGCGGTCCAGAGGGGAAAGTCGATGTATCTATTCTTATAAGAGCTCGGCAACTAGACCTCAACGTACAGGGCTTATCATGGCGATTATGCGAATGTGATAAGCAGCCTAATTCGTGCTGCGTGATAACCTGAAATAGCTTGCGGGTTTACATGAAATTGTTTGCATGTACACGTATTTCCTAGCATTTGCGTCCCTCAATGAGATATTCATCGAACCGCGATGATGGCTGGCAATCGCTCCCAGCACAATCCCCGGAATGCTCGCGACATATTCAAACTGCGGTTATTGTTTAAAAGAAGAAGACAAACCAAGTAGAATCGGCAGGCAGTCTTTCAATTCATAGTCATAACTGTTTCGACAAATGCCTGTGGACCAAATGTCAATACATCTCCCTCATTTCCCATTGTTATTCAGCGAGGAGTAAGGCCGAAGGTAGTGCTCTTACTCTGAGACTTCGTGCTCTGACGTGCGGTGCACGGACTGAGCACAGGTGAGGAGTTAAGTAGGCAAGCACCACCTGGCGAGTGACGCCAACACTAAATGACAAATGTTTGATCAAAGCAATGTGTATCCATCTTACGCAAAACGTTCCAAGCTGCTCATATGTATCCACGAGAGGTTCAGTGCCAATATAACTTCATGCCAGATTCTAGCCTAGCCTAATTTGGCAAGGAAGAGGTGTCTGTTATGAAAGTACCATCATGGACACACCCGGTCAAAAATCGGACAGAGATGCTACGGAGTGAGGTCCTAAAAGTCGTGTTTCGAATGCACATGTTCAGCGCCAGTATTGAGTCACATAAACGGGACCATCCCAGAATATGCAGCTCTCTTCGTGCTGGACCAAGTGCTGGTCCGGCTGAACGTCGCTAAATCCATCAACGAAAGCCGAGCAGTCGTAAATGTCAGCGTAAAATGTCGATCCAAACTAGACGATGCTTTTTGACAGCCAAGAAGGAAAAGCCGGGCACGTATGACAACATATTAAATAAAGAATACAAATCTTGCATGCATAATTCGCATCGCGTTGCAAAGCTTCTCATTGCTAGCATGTCTGCATGTTTGGTAGCTATTACTCGTGGAAACTGCCATATTGGCAGCCCGTCAGATGACCTAAAGATCGCAATGCACACGAGTCGTTCGCTTTTAACGTCCGAGAAAAGAACTTCCGCATCTGCATTACGTAACTTGCCTGGAAAAGAACGGGAAACCGTGAGTTGCCTTTTATGTCGAAACAATAATTTCTAACAGATAAGGCTTGGCACTGCGCTTAAATTCAACAAGCTAACAAAAGTTTCCTCATTGATGGTAATATCTATTATTATGACACATGAATACCGTTATATGTCCCGTTGTATATTTCCAGCCTCGCTGTTCTTAGAATAAAAGGTACTTCCCAAGAGGAAGCATCAATTTGTCCAGCCTTTTCTTCCAAAAATGGTTAGTCTGACATACAGTTATACACATATGCCGGGTCTTAAAATCACCATGGCGGCGCAAAAATCCGTCAATGTTTCCGAGTCGCTCGTTGCGCCGTGCAGTCCGCGTACACGGCGAAGCTGGTGCAGCGCTGCCCGGCCAGTGCCACGGTCGGCGGCGGCGGCGGTGGCGGCGGCGGCACGACCGGGCGCCGTCGGACCGCGCCGGGCACAGGAATGTGCCCCGTCACCATGTCTGTGTGCTGAACCAGAGGCGGCGCTGGCCTAGGCGGACTCGGCCGTCGCTGGAGAGCAGGGCGCCGTGGGGTGGCGTCACCGACGGCCAGGGCTAGGGAGAGGAAAAACCCTCTCGTTGTGCTGGGGGGCGCTCGACAGGTCCAGACTAGGGACCAGACCGAATCAGACAACATCGTAGCCCGCTGATCTACAGTGCTGACCCGACATTAATCTGCAGGCACTTAGCTAAATGCAGCCCTTATTTTGTAGCGTTTGCTTAATTCTGAACCTATGCCTTTGACCTGACAGAGTAAAGAAATACTGGATGTTTCAAGTCGGGGGAAGTCCCCTTACTTCATTGAGCTCTACACGGCGCAAGTAATCTTCAGTTCTAGGAAAGTGAAGGCATTTGTTATGCGACGTTGCACAAAACATTTTTGCTGTCCAGTTCACACCATTAGAATGCGTCGCAACAGCCGCAATGTCATAATTCGTATTCAAAACCAAATCCAGGCTCCTATATGATGTTTGCTGTCGTTAAGTGGATACATCAAACCGTAGAACGAATTAAATATAACTTGACATCTCTGCAATGATCTACATATCCCAGTTACCACTACCCATGCTTGAATCCACGGTAGTCATCGCTGTGCCGTTTGTGATGTTGCGTACAAGCAAGGATAGCTGTAACATTAAGCTCAGGAAGTTTTGCCACGCAAGTGATACCATTTACTTTTAGTTATACCACAAATAGACGCTAGATATTGCTAAAATTGAAGAACAAATTGTGCGAGTAATATGTCGCCTTGCTGGGCATTAGGGTCGTTGATCAGTTCGCTCCACTCTGGTATCAGGGTGACTTCCAGGTAATGCGGGCACCTGTTTTTTGCACATGTGCCAATTCTTCAGATTTTATAGTATAGATTAGATACAATTGAAGAGACAACACAAATGCGTATGGTGCCTGAATGCTAGATTGTGGAAAGGGCTGACGACGTTTTAACGGACATTGTGGGGGAAATGGAAGACGACATGAAGAACAGGAAAAGGTCGTCACCCAGTGACCCAAGCTCTCCTGTGGGTTGACTGCAATGCTCCAGGGACTTCATTTACGCAAAGCTTTGTAACTTTTACCGCTACTGTACGCACGTTGCAGCGGTAATTATGCGGAACATGCCAAAACCACAACTGACATTGCAATGCAGCTGGCAAAACTAACACTGCCAAAAAGTCGTGAACTTCCATGCTGACTAGATACTCATCTAATACCATAAATCGCATCGTAAAAACAACATTTATTGGGCTCCTGCTTAGAGGAGGCGATAACATCTTGCTCGCCCAGGATCGTTCGAATTTATTGCATGCTTCACAGGAATCGTCCAGTCGCCAATGATACTTCCCCATCTTTACGAATGGATAAATAACCACTGCTTGTCGGAGTACGCTTTGCAATGCTCGCCCACAGTAATGCAAGAAGAGCATTACTTGTTCGCAAGCATTAACAATGTAGCACAGCCAGGCATATATGGCCCGGTGCTTTTTGTAATCTCTGAAGATTTGACTTACACACCTAAAAATTATAGACGAAGGATAAGGGTGCCAAAACTCGTAGGACAACAAGAGAAGAATTAAAAATAACCGACAACTTATGCCAACTGTTAAAGAACAGCATGTAAAATTGGGACACTTGCGTCCGTACGTCTTTACAAGATGTCTGATTCTTAGGGAACGAGGTGCACGTGGTCGCATCCTTTTAGGTGTCACCAGCGACTGCGGTGGTCATGGCAACGCCCAGAGGCCTGGGCGCAAACGAGGGTCGAGCCCGAGTCAACCACATGGAGACCAGAGGCCCCAACCACCCGGCTACTACGCCCTCAAGCTGGCTTTAATGCCAGTTTTTGTCTTCATATACGGGAGGAGATTTTTTTTTGGAAATGCTTCTTAGTGGCGTCTCGCGTATCACAGCCAGGGATGTTAACTGCAAAATCTATGATACCAGGGGAAATCTGTTCTTTTTCCCCCTCCAAAGATTTTTATGAAACTCCGTTAATGCTCCGATCTAATAAACATTGCTCGTGGCAGTCCTAGGTGTGGTTGCTTGTGGCAGTCCTAGGTGCGCGCTGATTGCCACTCAAGCCAGCGCCAACCTGCGTTAAGCCCAGCAGATTTTTCGAGTCCCCTGGTCATTAGATAAGACAAAATTTTGATTAAATTGCGGATTATATCGGCGCAAAGTAGCATGTACTCAATAGGCTGACATAACGCCCGAAAATAGACGAAACGTGCACAGAAGGCAAGCAAGGAGCACGGCTATGCACCTATATCACTTTTCACTAGGTTAATCAAAAAGTAATTAAAACGGACTGGCCCTTATATCTTAAAGAACATATGTAAGGTTGACATTGCAACAGTCAAGTTGTACTGAACAAATAAACTACTTTCGCTTTTTGGTACATATGGTTCGCACCTACCGATCTATTTGTCTAAACCCACGCTAAAAATAAGGAGAGGATCTGATCCGACTTCCTTGGTTAAGTTTTTCTGCGGAATGTGAATGTTCATACGTTTGTTAGATGACGTGTGCTCATTACCAGAATGTCTCTTTGGAAGACACGTGGAAATTCGTTGGAGAGCAGACAGGACCAGTTGGGTGTTTGCAAAACCTGTTGCAAATTTGTCGCCTCCCTTGATCTCGCTCATCGACGGAATCCGCTGGCCTGTTTTGAGGAATGTAATCCACAGCATAAGAAGGTGACCTTTTAATTTCGCACAATGCAAACATCGTTTTTAACGCTCAACTTGATCGCAAGCATAAAAAGATCTCGTGCATCATCTGAATCCTGAAGGAGGTGGTGTTGGTCATCGGGATTTTTGATGAAGTGAACCATATGGAAGGCAGGTGATGTCAGAAAGGCGTACGGTGCCCACATACAGTTTTTCAGTGTTGAAGGCATTTACAGTACAATGCAGGTAAGATGCGCAAGAAATAGGAGCATGGAGACGGCGTAATGGTGAAATATAGGACAATCAAAACAGGGATAACGTCGACATCAGGTGCGCATTTGCAGCCATGCAAAGAGTGGCGTGCGCTATTAAAATGATCAAGGATGTTCGAAACAGATATGATGGAGATACACGAGAACCGGATCTCCCACCAAAACACAGTGAAGCTCCGTGATGTGTTTCAGGATCTTATCATGCCGATCCCGATGAATTTGTCACGCTTTGCTTACTGAACGTGCTGAGGCAACGCCTTTACTGCACAGGTTTTGTCCCGAATACAGTTTGACCCGCTATGCTGTTGCATTAATCGGTAGCGTGCTGGAATCACATACTTCTATTTGCCCTGCTCTTAAGTCCCAAGAACCAAGAGCTTCTTTTCCCATTCTAAAATTGGTAAACACGAACTGATCTTGTGTTCACAGGTACAACTTTGTCACTAAAACATGCATTTGCACGTGTTTAAATGACTTACCTAACTTCCTTTGGAGTCAGCCAAAGCGCGTGGCAAAATGGCCACTTCAAGTGACCGCTGCAGCTCATAGCTATACACCTTTTAAGGCCTAAACCCTCTTGTTTTCGAGCCAACAAGTGTCATGCGAATACCACCACATCAATTGCGATGTGGTGCTCAATGGCAATACAGATATGGTCACCGACTCATTCGTGTCTGGCGTACGTCGGCACGATTCGAAGCATTAACGGACATCAGCTAGCCGTAAGACAAGTTAACGCGTTGAGTGCGAGTCTCGAGCATGAATTACGTTTTGTGTTACCTACTACGAGAATTTTGACCTTGGTACGAATTATGACAGAAATAAGACTGGGAATTGAATTATTAAGGCTGGTGTCATAAACAAGCATGTGAGCGCGAGTGAAAATTACAAAATCACAAATAAAGATACAAGAACGCCAGAAGAAAGCGTAACAACGCGAAGGCATAGCGATATTAGGGTTCATAAAACACACACCAGAAACACCACCACCTGTCGGCAAGTTGAGGTAGACGTTCCATGACGTGATCAAACAGTGACGTATTGGGGAACACACTGATTAAATAGCTAAACTGTGTTGTATAGAACAGTCTGTTACACACCCCAATACAAACACAACAGCATCCCAGTAGTTAGAAGTGGGCTATTTCATGATGTGTTATGCTTGCCTCAATATTTTTAAAAGCAGAACATTCCCTTTAACAGGACGTCATGTTCATGAAAAAGTGAATGGGTGCATGGATTTTCTCAAGACAGGTTCTGCAGGGTTGAGAGAATATTTATGCAAATGTTTATCTCAATTAAAAACCCTTTCCAGTGAGGAACAGTCCAATTAAGACGCGCATCCAGATTTCTTCCTCACAGGCATCCGAGGCAGTTTCAAGTTCCAAGATCTTCAGGTGGTCTTGGGAAGTTTTGAAAATGTAGTAAATTCGCTCATGAGATGAACGGGCCGGGAGAAGCCAAAACGCTCGACGGCAAGAACTCACAAGTGGCCTTAAATAAACCTTCCCTTTAGGTGGTGGTCTGCCCAAGCTGGTAAAGAGGCTGACAAAATCGTAGGCCGTTAAAAAAAAAACGCCTCAGACAGCGAGCTCGCATCAGGGGTCCGAATCAAGGACATGCACTAACGGGAGAGACTAGTAAAGTTCGACACCTTAACGGGAAGATCAGAGGCCTTGACGTGTCCAGGTCACGCGTGTGGTTACGCAGCCTATACACAAGACAATATCAGATACCTTGAAGCACTAAACACACCTTGAAACCTGTATATGTGAAGCAATGGAAACATATTGTTTGGTGGTTAGGCCCTGAAGACCGTTACGAGATCTTGCCAGGTTTTGCTTGCGATGTAAATCATCAACGCGTTATGGCAAGCAGACTGCACGCTGAACTAACGTGCCAGCAATCGGCCAGCGACGAAGGCGTGGCTGTCCAAAAATCCAATTTGCGTACAAACACATGGTGGACAGCACAAGATAGAAATCCACATCAGTGGTTTCCTGTAATTCATCCTGTAAGTGTTCAAAGCTGCTGACTGGTAATCATGCTATCAAATGCCGCCTTTTCGATTGGCGCCATTGCCGCAAAGAGCCATTCGGATCTGTTAGACGACCCTCCCAAGTTTTTGGTATGGCTATCCTGTGAGCTTTTGGTATGGCTATCTCGCAAGTTTTTGGTATGGCTATCTCGCAAGTTTTTGGTATGGCTATCTCGCAAGTTTTTGGTATGGCTATCTCGCAAGTTTTTGGTATGGCTATCTCGTGAGCTTTTAGTATGGCTATCTCGTAAGCTTTTTGGATGATTATCTCGTTTTGGGAGCGGCCTGCCCTGATATCCAGCTTTTGCGGTGGTTGCAATCAGTATGAGAGCTACCAGGAACTCGGTTTCAAAAGTGGAATGCATATCCTAACGTTTTCGGCTGTGTCGCCACCATAATCATCATCATTGAGCTTACTTATACCAAAGTACACAACTCTTTCTCTCAGCCTCCGCCACATTGATTCATCGTTATTTTTGTCAGCTCAAGATCGCGTTCTTGCTAAGGACTGGAAGTTGCTAAGGATCGCATTCTTGCTAAGGATTGGGGGAGTTGCATGCATGCAAAGATGCTTCGTCCATTCTCACGGACAAAACGCCTCTGGTTAAGCGGCTTACTTAAACTAAAAACTTTGCTGCAAAAATTGAGCGAACCACATGTACAACATTGATGAATCGAATTCTTGCGAACCACATCAGTGCTTCAGCAAAGGAATCCTTTGCTCCAAACATGGCGGTTCGTTTGGGAACCTTTATAGATCTCCCGATACCTGCGCCTGCTATGCCGGCCGAACGGATTCTTCAGGATTGTTTAAGCCACACATTATGATTCAACTGATCAGACACCTGCCTTCATTGAGACAAATTAAGCCGAGAAGCATGGTTGCAGAGATGAGCCGAGACTTATTTGTCACGCGCGACACATAGGCCGTTTATCCCCATGTCATATACGTGTCTTTACCTTGCAATATATCATTTACTAACCTCAACTTAATCATGAGTGCCCATTGCATAGGACAATTGGGGGGAATGCATAAATGCACCAAACGTGTCTGACATCCCACCGCCGAGAAGATGCGCTTTACGAGCCAAAAAACTTTAGTCCGAGTTGCATTTACTCCGTTTTACCCAAAGCCACCCTTCGGCTTTGCCGGTCTCCCACAGCATATCATGCATTAAGTATGCGCATTCCTCTCGTGCATAACCGGCCTTTGCAAATGACCTCCAGATTGACCTTGCCCGGCTCGCGAACTCGCTCGAACGGAAGTGCCTGTGAAGCCGCGTGAGCATTCTTGCGGTCCCGGGGCCGGCATCAATCCTGGGGACGCATCAGCTGACGACGGGCGCCCACGCGCCGCCGGTCAGGAATGTGGCAGAGGGTGTACTGGCAGCGCGCAGAGGCTGTACTCAGTGCGGTTGCTCCTGCATTGTACACCGCTGCAACTCGGGCTCCCGTCCAGGGGCGCCGGAAGCGTGGGCGCGTGAGAACGATAGGTTTGACCGGCTAAGCATCGGGGGGTGGAAAACGGGGGAGATTGGCAGGAAAGGCATGCGTGCTGTGCCGAGACGCCAGGCGAGACCGGTCGACCTAGACATTGTCCTCCAGACCTTCATACATTTTTACATATATAATGGTATAAGTTGGCTGATTTTCTTCAATCGAAGCGTTGCTAAATTTCGTGGCGTCGGTGCACTTAATAAGGATATTTTGTACTTGCTCTATCATTCTTATTACGGTGTTCTGTTCATTTTTGAGAGTAAAAAGTAACTTACCAACGCACTTGGCATCTATAGGTTGGCCTATCTTTTCGGAATTATTTCATATTCGTTTTTAAAGTTACACACAAGGAACATAAAAGCGACGAATATATGATTACATGTTATAGTTGGCATAACCAGTTCGGCATAACAATTGGGGCACAATCGAGTTCACTTAGGTAATCAAAGTTGAGAGGTGACCGAGGGCTCCTTTGTTCGCTTCCGACTTACAGTATAAGGATTCCACGGACAATTTTTTGCCTGACTTCATTTGTGTATGGTCTGACTGGCAATTGGTCTCAAGGACACAAAGACAAAAGACACCTGGAGCCGTTCTCAGGTAATTGTCTGCTGTGACGTTTGCGTTTCTCATTAGGTCACTGCCCGCGGCGTATTTTACCTTCTGCCCGCGGTGTATTTTACCCTCTGCCCGCAGCGTATTTTATCCTCTGCCCACGGCGCATTTTACCCACTGCCCACGGCGCATTTTACCCTCTGCCCACATCGCATTTTACCCTCTGCCCACGGCGCATTTTACCCACTGCCCGAGGCGTATTTTACCCCCTGCCCGCGGTGTCTTACGCCAATTCTGCGACCGCCTAGAGCGGCATATGTAAGCTAGTGATCTTAAGCTGACTTTGTTCGCCAGCAAATAAACGCAGAGATTGATTAGTAGTGCTGGCCGTTATCATCCAGGAGATATTATGTTCAAGTTGAAGTATGCCACGCATTTGGTTACGTCACAGGTCACAACGAATACCACATGCCATATAGCCTCAGCAGCTGAGTGCGTCATAAAGCCCCCCCCCCCCCCAATGACGATGAATACCACACAAAGAATTAAAATTGGTCTACTAAGTCATCACATCGTACCCACTACTTTAAAAACAGTTTGAAATCGACACCCAACGAAAGCTCTTTCTTTTTTAGGCCTGGAGCATTGTAACCTCTAAATATGCCCAGTGTTCAAGGCCAAGCCAGTTCACGGTTAGATGAATCAGTCATGCCATCAATTGTGGCGCGTGAACACAGTCATAAGTCCCTAGTCTGTGAAGTGCGCTTGGCTTGCTAAATGACTTAAAACAAATGCACGACACAAACATTTAGTTTGCCACCTGCAAGGTGATGTAGCATGAGCTGATCTAGTAATGTGGCGGTGATGGTTTGGTGTTCAAAAGGAGTGTTCCACATTTGTACGGGGTTTTGAACTGCAAGAGCCATGTTGAAGACCATTCGGTGCTGTCCACAGCCCTGCACTTCTAAAGACCTAAACCCCCTAGTTTCTATGCTATACGCCCGCGAAAATATGCGAACTTTTTCGGGAGACTATTACAAGGCCGCCCAGACATCTATGGCGCCATACTAACGTCATTCAAATCCAGCTAGTAGCAGAAGACTTCTGCTATTGTTTCGATAAAGGCATGTTGCCGAAATATCAACCCAACTACATCCTTATTCTCCTGGCTTTTCTCCGAGGAATGAGGCTAATACTACTGCCTCATTCATGAGAAGAACATTCCCTTTAAGGGCGCGTCGGCGCCGACGCCATTTTTGTGCCCACCCTTCGAAAGTGGCCAGATATGACGTAGCGTCAGATGGTCAACCCTGATTGGTGTGAAGACAAGTGAGATGATGATGATGATTTATGTCCGAGCAGGCAATCGTCATCAAAACAAGAGAATAAAATAGGAATATCTGTGTTTTGATACACAACCGCATGGATGTTCAATAATTTGGTTAAGTCCCTGCGACCTGACCTAGGATGATGGTGGTTGGGGTGGAATACGTCAAATAAATCACATGCCTGCCGCCGACGATTTGACGGAGATCACTGGAAACGTTCAGGAGCTATTTCCGAGATCTCGCTCTCAGACGATAGCGCCGAGGCTACCCGATTAGGCGACTAAGGAAATACTGTGTTTGCAGTTGACTATTTCACGCGGCACGCGTCCAGACTCTTGCAGTATGAAATGTAATGCACTTTGCTAATGCAAAACATCTCCAAAAAGCATATCACGAAGACCACGTCCCCACAAACCCGGGGGCCTGAGCGCGCCGCTGTGCCGGGCGGCTGGAGACGAGTCTGGTCCGCTCCTGGCTGCCAGGGCGCGTGCTGCGGTCACGTGACCGGAAACGGAGCTGCCTGGACAGCGTCGCAGCCGCCAGATGTCCCCTTGATCGCCCCGCCCCGTCTGGCTTGACCGGCCACCCGCGATCACGGCTGCGGGCGTGGCTGGAGCGGCGGCGGCTGCGCTCGTACGCTGCCAGCGGTGTGCTTTGGTTGGTCGCTGCTTACCCGGCTACGAAGTCGGAGCTTAACATCCGGTCTTCTCTCCCCATCCGCCACTTCATCATCAATCCCGCCACGCCCCGTTTCTCGGGGGCTTGCCGCATACCTCAGCCGTAAGCGGCTTGAGTGTCTTCCGGGAGGAAGCCTCGCGCCAGCGCGCGCACATCGCTCAAAGCTGGGTCAAAGTTCCTGTCTGGTTCCCTGTGCGGAGGAACTCGTCAGCGGAGGCCAGGTGTATGCACTCCGATGCCACCACTTTCTACTCTCCATCAGCCCATAGGCCTGAAACGGTCACCGTTGGCCGAAGGGACTTTAATCCCAACCAAACCGCAACAGAAAGGAGCTGTTGCCATGAACTCTTGGAGGTCATTGTCTTCGCTACTGTATGCAATGCATGCGCCGCGTTATTCCCTATGCAGTTGGAGCAAGCGGGTTGAAATGCGTAGAACTGTGTAGTTAAGGTCAGTTGCCCGGACGTCGGGTTACGGTGGAACGGACGGCACAGAAGAACGCGTCAAACTCGCGCATAATTCCAAACATGCACATGATCACGACAAACGGTAAAGGAAACATTCAGTAAACGCCACCGACGGAGCGATTGCTCGTTAATCGACGCCCTTATTGCAGACCGTCCACTTCAATGTGTTAGCACCACACCATCACACGCGTTGTCGTTAACGAATGCCGAGAACCGCACGCGCTGGTTCGAGGATCGCGCGCAGGAGCGACACGGAGGCGTCGCGGTCTATGCAGCACTAAGCGACGCTTCACTGAGCGGTAGTCATGTTCTTACCTTGGTGACGAATGAATGTCAAAATGCCAGTTGTTGATACAGGAAGTAAGTTTCACCGTAATGTCATATGACGCTGCAAGATATGTACAATCAAATTACATTGTTCTGAAACCTGCGCTTATTTTTTGCTCGATGAGCCCCTGCCTCCAAAGACGGTGTTATATTGTATTCACTACCATCGCACACGACACTATCTCACTATTGCAGGACCACTCAGCACAACACTATCTCAGTACTGCAAGACCACTCAACACGACACTATTTCAGTGCTGCAGGACTATTCAGCACGACACTTTCTCACTATTGCAGGACGACTCAACACGACACGATCTCACTACGGCAGGATTATTCAGCAAGATACGATCTCAGTACTGCAAGATTATTCAGCACACTATCTCAGTACTGCAAGACCACTCAACACGACACTATCTCACTACTGCAGGACTACTCAGCACGACACTATTTCACTACGGCCGGAATGCCCAGCACAATGGGCACCATCTTTTTAACCAGTCTGCTCCACCGACGAAGATCAGTCTCCAATCCCGCTGGTCAGTCTTGGATCCGGCCGGTCGGTCTCGGATCCTGCTGGTCAATCTCGGATTCAGCTGGTCAGTCTGTGATACCGCTGCTCGACTGTAGACAGTTCCCCTCCTTTGCTTTTCTCCAGCGTCTGCATCAGCTGATGTCTTCACATTCGCCACGGGCCGTATGGTCATGTGGACAGTCAGTCTACCTGAAAACATGCATCACTCAGCAGAGAAACTGCATGGATGTACCTTAGCAACTGGAGCGCTGTTTTCCGTCTCCACGCATGAGTCATAGCAGTCACAGACCAACTACGGCGGATGAATGACTCTTACTGTTAATGCGGGCGGCACCGTCAGCTTTACTGCGGAGTACTTTCGTTCGCTCATACTCGGCAAACCGAGTGTCACGATGTGAGCTGCTGCCTGACCGGGGTGTTATTGGTGACCGTAAACGATCCACTTACCTTTCTTAGTTTTTTTTAGTGAGCTCTTCCAACGAATTCGCCACACATCAATTCTCGTCCGCAGCAATAAAAACCGTCGTTGTTGGCTGGTGGAAAATGTTGCCGTTAGTGAATATATCATTGCTGAAGCATCAGTTCTGTCGTAAAGCTTAATGCCGCGCTTACGTAGTAGGGCGGAGAAATGTCGCATACGAGAAAAGATTAAAAATTATAGCAGAATAAGTAGTAATGGGGATAAGTTTTGAGGCATGACTTTTGTCATGTAGCACTAATATCGCGCGTGACCATTTGCAGTAGAAGCAATGTCCGGCGCAAGCAATCACGCTATAACTTCTTGCAGTAGAACCAAAATGTTATAAGTTTGTGGAGCACAAGTTTCGTCACGCAGTAACAATGCCGTGCATACGTATTGGCAGTAGAAGTAATATCGCATCACTCTTGTCGGCAGTGTTTGCTGTAGCACTATTGCCGTGCACCCTCGCCAAACGTAAGCATTCCCTGGATTTCTGTGCAGAGAATGTGGGGATCGCTCACATAAGAGGAGCCCTCAAACGCCGCCTCTGAGAAGTCTGCTTACATCTATCCATTCCGTCTCTTTGGCGGTGAAACGTCATCGCTGAGTTTACGGAGCCAGTGGCTGCCCTCTTTGATGCTTCCTTTGCTTCTGGAACGGCCCATAATCTGTTTAGCATCCCGACGTGCGGGGAAGAAGTGCTCCCGCGCCAAATACACCTGATCTTGAAGGGAATATGGTGTAAGTACAACTTCTGTTAGCTGTTAGGAACTTGTTTCGCCAGTTCAGAGAGACGGGGCTCGTGTATGGGGCGCAAGGACTGTTCTCACCTCCGGCGAAACTGAGCATTCCTCGTGTTGGTATGGATACGACCCCTGGCCACAACCAGGTGCCCCGTGCTTCCGGACCATTGCAGCTGTGTTACCATGCAGTCGGGTGGTTACCAGGCAGTTCTTAACCGCCTTCACACGTTGCGAAGACGGCGGATGTAAACTACATCCGCTTTCTCGCACACCGCCTTCCGTGACGGAGCTCTGGTTTGGAATCAGTCAGCGAGGGTTAACGAAAGTTAAGGAGAGCTATTCCGGGGTTAGGGAGAGATCAAAGAGGCAGGCGGATAGTCGGGTAACCCTGCAGCCGTCGCTTGATTCATCCGCTGCGCGCTAACGAGCCTCTCCCCAAACAGGAGCTCCTGTTGGAGCGTGTGCGGTCTCTCGGGCGGCGCTCCCACCAGGGGGTCCGCCTGGTCGGCGTATGACCGCATGTATGACGTATTACGTATGACGTATTACGTGTGAAGTATGAGTGACCGCGGCATGCCCAGCTGGACAGGGTGTTGCGAAGATCTCAGACGAAGCAGCAGGGTTGGGGAAGGCAAGGGGATTTAGGCGACGGGCACTACTCTCATGAAAAGTCAACGCTGACTGCGGAGGTTTGCCATTTGATTTCGCGCGAGCTCGGACCGTCGCAGTAGGCTTCTTTTCAACGTCGGTCCGGCATTATGCTAGCGATTCCTCACCATTGCCGAAAACTGTCCAGTTGGACATAGCCCTGGTTCAAACCGTACGGGCCACGGGTATCCCGTTTTTACGTTCAAATACGCATAATGCGGATGTTGAACAAGTGCAGGTGATTTTCGACCCTACGAAGCTACAAGACATAAAGCGATTCAAGGCCAGTTGTTCCCAATAGACAACGCTCAGTGGACGTCCGTAAACAATCATCACTCAGTGGGAATAAACAGGTGTGCAACGGCACTTCAGAATATACTCCACATTTTTTTCGCAGGATGCGCATGTTTTCCTTTCCATCAATAACTCAAAGAAAGCGGTTAAAATAAGCAGAGTATGTCAGAAATGGGATCAACTTTCGGAAAGCAGTGGGATCAGCAAAGACGGTGTAAACATGTGGAACTCTGCTTCTTAACGTAACCGTGTTTGTTATCGGCCGAGGAAAGTTTAAGCATAACCCTGAAACTGTTCAGAGACACATCAATTTAAAAAATAAAAAACAATGATATTACCGAGGACAGAGTTCCGGCGTATGGCATCAGTGTCATCAATGACATTTTACGGCGGAAAATGCCACATTTCTGTCTTGACCAAGGGAGAAATTGGGATGTCGGGCTTCTGTTGTTCTTCCCATTATATTTGGCCGATAGCTAAAAGATTGTGGACGAGTTTAGGTTTTTGGTGCCGCCGGCAGACAGTCACATTGCCATTGCTATATGGCCAATGTGGCCTTAGAGCAATGTCACATTGTCACATTGTTCACTGTAACATGCTCGCATACAGTTTGCCACATGGGCCAAATTGGACCATGAATAAGGTGTCTTCGATGCTGGATGAAGGACCTGTTCCGAGACTTTCTAAAGACACCGACTTTTCGGTTGATTGCGCAAGTCACTTGGATACTTGTGAAATGCCTGCGGTTGAGGGCCGTACGTTACGCGACGCTGCAAGCCTCTAAAAGACGTGAAATGACCTGGCTTCGATGGTACTTACATCGTCCATTGTTATCTGGGGCCAGGTAAGACATAAACAGAAGCCACCAGAGCCGCTCGTCTGCCTCTCAGCTTCACGCGCCAGATGGTGGTTTCCCGAGCCCGGCGCATTTCCGTGTTACAGCCGGTGATCTAATTCACCATCCTGCCGCCCGGGGGCACGGCCGCGCACGTGCTGCTGTACAAACCGCCGGCCTCTGCTCACAAACAGCCCGAGGCCATTCTGCGCACCAGACGGCGCCCGGCAACCGAGCGAAGGTCGCGCGTGACGGGCGCGGGGTCACAGCAACCACCGCCGGCGCCGCCGCGGCGCCTGAGGCGCATCGCGGCCGCGCGCCCGCCGTCGCCTAGCAACAGCGGTCCGGCGGCGCCAGGGGCGGCGCGGGGGTGGGCACTGGGGCGGGGAGAGGGGATCGGGTCGCGACGGGTCGAGGCGGCTTTCGCCGACCGGCGACGGACCGCCGTCGCGGTGATGGTATCGCGCGGCCAGCATTCCCACGGCTTCGCAGTGGAATGAACCCTCGCCGGACATTTAAATCGTGCCAAATTGCGCCGGGCAGCCGCAGCGGCCGTGGACGTGGCTTGGCTCGGGTCACGACTGGGAACGGCTCTGAGGGACGCCGCTGGGTTTTTGTGCTCCGCCTGCGGCGCGGTGAGGTGACGAGCGCAAAACATGGCGCTGGTCGCCAAGTTAATGACCGGCCAACAGGTGTTGGCATTTAAAAGGCATGTGTTGCTGGCAGCCGGGGCGACAGTGGCGGCAGCAGGGCGGCTGGTCGTTCTCGTTCCCTTCGCGTCGTCCGTTGATATGCGATATGCTCGCACGGTACCTCACGCACTTGGAGAGCTTGTGCGAATTTCTTTCCTGAAATGGTATGCAGCCTTCTGCATTTAGCGCTGCAACTAGTCAGAGCACATAGAGCCACTGAGCCACTACTCATGAAATCGGCTTTATTGGTAATTGGAGGCAGTTTTCAATACTTAGGAAAGAAAGTGTTTCATAGTTGCTTGTGTCAGTCACTTCGTAGTGAAGTAGTGTTCATCACAACCTTGCGTTGGAGTCTAGCACGAACCACTTAACTTCAACGCGAATGTATCAATCATACTTTATGTATACCCGATAGCTAAAATTTGCGACATTATATCGTTGGAAAAAACAACAGTAAAACAACTCATGTTGCATTCCAAGGGTGCCTATGGTCAGCTATTTCTGTTTAAAACCAAGAGATGAATAGCATGCAGTCGCTTGGTTCTTCAGAAAGTACGTGGAGCCATCATTGCGCTTTTGGAGCGCTATTTCGGACGGGCGCACCCATTCCAGGACAGACATATGGTCAGTATAGGGTTCCCACAATCACGACACGCCCGTTTTTCGAACTAACCCAGTTTTTACAGAAAAAACTTTGATGCTTTTCACATCTTTGACCCATGTGAAGCGACCAGGCTCAGGTATGAATTATGCACATTTGTCGTGGCAAAAATAAGTGTGCAATTTTTTATTTGCACAAAGATGAAAGATTGTAATCTCAAACAACTTAACTGATGTTGGATCAGCTATTATACCTACATCAAGGCCAAGCGAAGCATTTATTGGGCTAGCACATTTGTGCTAGGTTTTTGAGCTCATTTAGGATTTGGCGATCAAAAAACGTCAATGTTTTCATTGTGTGCACCTCAGGGTATCAAGTCCGCAAGATCAGTGACCTAAATGGTGTTGATCAACCATTTGCTTTTAACAGCTTGGAGTTTTGGGTTCTAAGGACGCTGATTTAGCATTCCGATACCAAAGTGACGCTGGAGCCGTTATATCATTTTGACATTCTAAAAGTCACACAAGGTAACCTGAAATGACATGAACTGACCTCTTGGCTGGCAAAGGTTTAAGCCGATTGCGTGAGTAGCTCTGCGGACACTTCCGATGCTGACTTCGTGTTTAACCTCGTTTGACCCTAATTGCTCGAATGGTAAAAGGTTTCACAAGCGAGTTCATATGAAGTCTTAACTCACCCTGTACATTTAGGGCCAATACGTTATCAGCTTAATCAGGTTTGATACCTAGGGGAGGGGGGAATTGTTCCTTCTCAGCCAACGTAGCGCGTCGCATTGAACCGGCCACCTGGTAGGGGCTAAAATATGAAGCCATCTGGGGTTACCAGGTATTGCTTCATGTTTCAAGTCGCATTCCAGGAAAACGCTCGCAATTTATGGCAAAGATGCGTTCTGGTAACACAGCTTCAAAAGAAGTGCTCGGTCGAAACCGTACCAATCGAACAGTGTTAAACCGCGTACCTTGGGCTTTGCTTACAAACTGAGGGGCCGTGGAACTGAAACCATGAGAAACTATGAGAAATCCAACAAAGGTAATTCCGGGTTCACAAAAAAGATTACCACAGCTTAAAACGTAACACCAAGTCTAACGTGCCCCAAAAAAGGCACTGAATGCTGAAGTCAAACCAATGAACCCACGCCCGGCTGGGGGTCTGAGGCAACCGCACCCGTCCGGGGTAGGCTGACCTCCCCAATGGGATCTCCAACTTGGGAAAATACATGTGAGAAAAAAGATACTTTTGTGAAGGTGTGGCCAAATTATGAAGAATGCACCTTAAATTGTTGGCCTTAGGTCAAACGTGAAGTCACCAGAGGCCACGAAAGGTCAAAAACGGTTGTTCCGATGGAGGCAGTTAAAACCTATGTTAACACGTCAAGACGGTTATTGCGAGCACAGCAACAAATATAAAGAATTGGAGAGTTCATCTCGGCCATTTCTGCTCCACAAATGGGTCAGGTTAGACTAGGCCATCGTTCAATTTGGTCCACTAGTAGCCGACAAGAATGGCACTTTTCTTAGCGACGTGCTTCTGACTAAGGCCATTTTATTATGTGCAGCTGTAGGACAAAGGTTTGAAAGTATTCCAGGTACAAACACTTGATTTTGCAGTGACCTAGGGATCATCTCAGGTCAACTTAGGTCAAATTCATAAGCCACCCAACTAAAAACATTAGTACTAACCGGTCTTTGTGACCTGTGCATTTACATTCAACATGTAAATGTAAGGAACGAATGTACATTTTTGTGGTCAGAAAGAGTGCTTGGACATCTGCAGGTATTCAAGATTGCGTAGCTGTTTTCTACATTATACATAAATCCCTTCGACGCTTGACAATGCATGGTAACAAACTGAAAACAGATGCGTTGGTACACGAAATTTGACGTTCTTGGCTTCGCAAACACGATAAGGGAGCGTTTGCACGCGTCGCCTTCGTTCAACTTGCCTCTCCGCCACCGGTAACATAGGCCATTGACCTTGGATGATCTCATATGACCTTGGATGATTTCATATGACCTGACATGATCTATTGTGAGTTTAAAATGCATTATGATTTTATCTCAACTCGTTTTCAGTATAGTATTATAATCCTACGGTCAAAATTACCTAACAACTGCCAATTTTGAGCTCAGAATGTGTTCTGTACAAAGCACCCATAAGGGTAGGGCCTGACCTGGGCCAAGGTCATGTACTCTGTGGTCATACGATGGCTGAACATATAAGTTAGTGCTCTTTTCCTCATATACAACACCAAAACTACACAAACATGCTTACAGCCTTGCATCAGTTACGAAGAAAGGAACAATTTAATTGACTTTAAGTCAATGACATCCAATTTTCCGAAAAATATGAAAGGTTTGAAGTGCATGTTCTATCATGTGCCATTACAATGCCAAGTTTGAACAAAGTCAAATGACCCACAACAAAGTTGTGTGTGGTCAAAGTTTCACTAGAGGTTTATCCCTTTGACCTGACCTAATGCCACTGATCTTTGTAGATCAAAACCTCAACTTCACACAACGGACGCCAAATTAATGAATAAACAGGCACTGAAAATTTCATGTCGCTGCAAGCGTTGGTTTTTTACCTGTGCTCAAGAAACAATGTAGAGAAAGTCAACTTTCTCCCGCCCGGCGGGCCGCGAATTAATCTTTCAGCCTTCGGAAAATATTAATCCTATCCCGTCATACTTCGGTGAACGGCAGGCGTCCATATAGCCTCCCCATCCATTTTTAGCTGCTGCCTGCCTTTGACTCCTTTGCGCAAGCCGCTCCGGGAAGCCAGCGTGACGTGGCCGGCGTGTGCAGTCATACCTTGCTGCTGGAGCAGGTCCAAACATGGCGCTGGTAGGGAATCATGAAGATCTCTCTCCCTTTTACCACTGTCACAAATGCAGGTCACATTAAAGGCATTGATCTGGCATTTGTTCTTCGCCGTGTATTCATTTCAACATGTTACGAACAAATTGGACGGAATTGTTGTTACCGAACCGTCATAACCTAGTTCGAAGGAAGGGTTCTCCATCTGTGTGGGATTTCGAACTGAAACAGCCATCTTGAAGACCTTTCGGTGCAGTTCACAGCCCTGCTCTTCTTAAGACCTAAACTTGCTCTAGTTTCTGACTTACCGGTCCGAATGGGGAGAGTATTTCGGGGAGGGTATTTCGGGGAGAGTATTTCTCGGAGAGTATTTCGGGGGGAGTATTTCAAATTCACCTTGGCATTCATGATATGATGACAACGTCATTCAAATCCTACCATTCCACAAGCCATGCAGCGATCAAGGCCGAGGAAGATATGATGGTTGAGTCGTTCATATCTGGCGTTCTTGGGCACGCTTTCAAGACACAACGACCATCAGTTGGGTCTCAATTAATGTTATGCAAGATGCGATGACGTAGTCAAACAATGAGATTTTAAGAAGGAGTTTGCTAAACAGAGGAATTATGTTATCTAAAACAGTCTTTCCCACTTATAAGCTACCAGTAGTTATAAGTGAATTTATTTCATCATGTTTGACGCTCGGTTCAATATTTTCAAATGCGGAATACTCTGTCTAAAGGAGTAATTCTGTTTATATAATTGTTATGCTGACCTTAGATATCACGTTTGGCCTGGCATGACCTCATATGGACCTTAGAGCACATTTTCATGACCACATTTTAAATTGAAACGAAGGTTTCCGTGTTCTGGTCTGTTGCAAATATCCTGAGCAAAATGCATGCTGCCCGTTTCGATCAGGATCTTTGGTTCTTCTGAATTGATCTGCTTTTCGAACATTTTTAAACAACTTGCCGTCCCCTCTTAATCAAATCTTTCATAGATGAAACCTTCGTCACCAACTGACTGAGCGGGAATAATTTTTGCACCAGTCTGGGAGTAGTTTTGCACCAGTTTGAAAGTACTTTTGCACCAGTCTGGGAGTAGTTGTGCACCAGTCCGGGTGTAGTTCTGCACCAGTCTGGGAGTCGTGCACTGCAGAATCAGCACAGCGTCGCCTTTCGTGCTCGAGCGGCACGAGCCGGGCGACTCGGGCGACAGCGCCACGTGACCGCCCACGCGCGCCGGCTTCCACCAGCACAGCGCCGTCCCCCGCCTCGGCGACCACATCCGTCACGCGACAACGCGCGTGGGCCTGCCATCGCTCCAGGCGGCGGCATCCCATCCCTCAACACGGGCATCGGGTGGATGAGCTGGCAAGTCGTCTGCCCGCCGCTCGGCCGTGGCGTCGGCCCGGGCGGCTTTACCCGCCGCCTCCGTGACGAGCTCGCGATCGCCGGGCCAGCTCGGCGGCCGCAGCCAGCAGGCCATTCAAAGCCCTCACACCAGGCTGGTATGCGGAGCGGGCCGCAACACCGGACATACCATGTGGTCTGCAGCCAACGCCTCCGCAAGCGACTAAAGAGCTCACGGTCTCGGCCCGCATCGGCATTTTTAGAAGCGCCCAGATTGGGATCAGGAGTCGGCCGGGTGCCTGACATTCATTCTCGTGGAGAAGATGCAGCTTTGGAGATTTTATCCGGCCGCGAATAAGCTCAGCTTTGTCAGATTACGGGATGCATGAAGCTGTTTCACGGAACGGGACGGCAGCGACGAGTTCGGAATTAAGCCCCTGCTCAGACGTGAGAGAGGTATTAAGTTGACGACATGAGCTGGAGTGGAATGGGCAGTTTTTATGAATGCCCTGCGCTCGTATGCCTGTGGTTGCGGTGAGAAACTATGCCGGGGTAAGCAATTGCCTTTTTTGGGAGGCTTTGGGCGGCTTGGGAGGCCTTCAGCATCCGTGCGAGTGAAGATGTGTGGTACAGTAACGTGCAGTGGGAAATGGTCGGATTCTGGCCCCCATGGTATCTCGAGGACCCCTGGTCTGCTCTTCCCCCGGTATGCGTCGATCATTTCGCTGCAAGCATAAGCTGCCTTTAAAAGTCCACCGATCCGAAATAAGCCTGCTGGTGCTCCAAGGTGAACATGTGCACAGCTTCAAACGCCGAGAATTGGTTATGTAACCAATGGTTGTTAGATGACATATTTACCGGTACCTCCTGGTATAACTGAGTGGATAGCTGTCAGCATACGTTCTAAATCGTGTACTGGAAAAACAACCGGAAGTTTGCATAATGTTGCTGCCGACGCCTAAATTCATGTATGGCAATGCTTACGGTAGAATGGACGCGTTATAAAGTACAAGACACTTTAAAATGTACTTTGCTTAGACCCCCCGCAGCAATACGCTGCTGGAAAACGCTAATTACATCCAGTTTGGTTGCTAGCATTAGTTTGCGTTCTTATTAGCGTGAAACACGCACTCACCTTTTACCATGAGCAGAGTGGCGAAACGAAAATCCATCGGGCAGGTCAAACTGGGGGGTACGAGTGTTGCGGGTTGTGATGGTCTGCCGCATCGTATAATTGTGTGCCTACCTTACAATGATTTGGGATCTTAATATGCTTTGGTACATTGCATAGCATATCATTTTATCGAAGGAGGATCTAACAACACGTTTCGGACGACAATAATGAAAATCAGAAATCTTCGGACGCTCTTGCATTGTCACGTATGCGAATTTTGAAAAGCTGCTATCATTTTCAAACGTTTGCACCCGAGCTAGCCCAGAGTTTTATAAGGGGATGGATAAGGGTATACACAGTATTTTCCTTCGTATTATTAGCAGCCTCACTATTTTTGGTCTTACTCTGTTTGCTGGACTGTTCAAGGTTCCCGTTTGTCGGACGGTTTGAGGGTTCCCGTTTGTCGAACAGTTTGAACTCTCAAAGGCAAAATCAGTTCATGTATCATGGTTATCTCAAGAGGTCTGACCTCCTCCGCGCATAGTTCCTGCGAAATCCATTAAGCAGCAGCATGATGAAAAAATGGTCGCAACACCAAAAATGGGCGTCGTTTGGGCAGCGAGTCGACGTTGGAGTCCTGGTTCTAGTGTGAAAGTACCCCATCTACCGGCAAGTGCCTCACACGTTCAGCTGGTTATGCCTGACTCGGAGGTTTCCAGCATGCGGCCAGACCGCGGCGGGACCACCGCGCAGCCGGGGTGTCAATGTCATACTCAGGTCAAGCAGGCTGACTCCCAGCGGTCAGCAGGCCTGCCGCGGCTGCCTCCCAGCGGTCAGCAGGCCTGCCTCGCCTGCCTCCCAGCGGTCATCAGGCTTGCCGCGGCTGACTCCCAGCGGTCAGCAGGCTTCCGCGGCTGACTCCCAGCGGTCAGCAGGCTTACCGCGGCTGCCTCCCAGCGGTCAGCAGGCCCGTCGCGCCTATCTCGCACCGGACTCGCGCCAGGCATGTCTCGGCAGCGCCGCAACAGCAACGCCCGGCGCGTACCCACATTCAAGGGCACGAACTTGCCACTAAATGTCTGTTTCGACGGGGCGACGAGAAGGGGAATGGCTTGAATCAAACAATTTACCATAAAAATATTGTCACTGCTGCTTTGTGGTATACACTAGTAACTCGTCACTGTAAAGGCGCGAACAGCTCTCGACCTATATGGACTGCTTCGGATCAAATTTCAACCGGACTTCATCACACATCCGGTCCGTTGTGAGGTCACGGACGACTTTGTCGGACTTAAGTTGAGCGCAGACGGGGCACGATGATGTTCTTCCGGTTCTGCGACAAAAATGGCGTCGAAGACTGCATTTTCTTGTGGGCTACCACACTGAATCCGGTGGTAAGCTTCGTTTTTCCCGCAGCACAAGGACATTCCTTTTTTGGTCCCTAATCCACCCTGGCATGCTCCCACTTAAGTACGGAATGAGGGGAACAAATAAATGTAATAATAATTCTGTGCCTCAAAACTGACATTCGTGGCCACCTGTCGGGAAAAGTGCGGCTGTGTGAAAAGGGACATCTGGTTAAATGGACTGCCATGATAGTACCTGTTCCAGCTAAATTCGTTCGGAACATACGCATTTATGGACGAATTTTCCATCAGTTCAGATGGCCTCGGATCCAACACATTTTTTCTGCATTTCAGTTTGAACAAATCTTCCGTCCCACGTGCATTTCTTTACATTGGTTGATTTGGCGGGCCTGCTTATCTGATGGTAACTTTTTTACGAAATCACTAATCCATCTGAACTGGAGACGCAGCTTGTTCCAAAATGTCAGCCGACAGCCCGGCTCGCCCCGGCTAGCTTCAGATCCTGCCGACACAAACCCGCTGAGCTACAAGGCTGACCCGGCATCAACTCGGGAGTGTTAGCTCAGTGCAATCTACCTTGTTCCTCACCTCGGTGAACCACAGGCTGGGTCTTCTTAAACTGCATGCATCAACTGGAGGCTTTGCACTGCCAGAATAAAGAAATACTGGATATTTCAAGTAGTCGGAGCTTCCTCCCTTCATTACGCGATACACGGGCACAAACGATAAAGAGCTCTAGGAAAGTTAAAACATTTGTCATGCGACCTTGCCGATAGAATTGGACATTGCCACTGTCGACTTAACACCCTTTCAGTCCGTCACAGTAGTCACGAATGTCATCAAATGCATTCAAAAAGTGAACGCAGGCTCTTTTATGATGCTTGCTGTCATTAAGTTATGCTGTCATTAAGCGGATGCATCACTCGGCAGAACGGAAAAAGACCAGATGCCAGCTTTGAGATGGTCCACATTTGCCAGCAACTACCATCTATGTTTCATTCAATGGTGAACATAACTGTGCCGTTTGTGATCTTGCGTACAAGCGAGGATAACAAAAACATTTTGTTCAAGAAGCTTTGCCACTGAAGTGATATCGTTCACATTAAGCAATGCCACAAAGCAATCGTTAGATGTTGTTGAATATTAAAGCTCAATTTTTGAAGAAAAAATTGAACAAATCGTGTTAAGGACCTTCGTTCACATTTCAGATAGACTGCTTATTATAACTTTTAGATGTCGATTGAATGTAGTGGTTAATATATAACTTTATTAAAACGTTTTAACAACTTTTAAGAACTTTTGAGCACTACTCCATCATGCAAACGGCTACTAGTTCAATTTCTTCAATTATTGCGCATGTGATGCACCAGCAAATACGTGTCGTATTTATAAGTCAGCGTGGCTGGGGAAATGAAAGACACACCGTTTTCCGTTTATTTCATTGATATTGACTATGAGGTATGGTTCATGCATAAAAGAAGAAAGCTTAACTGCACCTCAACCCCACAAAACAGACAAACGCAATATATAGCTGCGTTTATACTAATGTAAACGCAGCCACGCAGCTTGGTCGCTATACCGCTCAATATAATGAAACCTACCTTTGGAATTTTGCGTTGTTATTCACAGATTTTCAGTTAGATGCTTCCTCAAGGTTGTTCAACTTGTGTACCCCGGTTTACTGGTGTGTCATGCCTGGCATGGACTTCCGGCCACCGGGGCGGGGCCCTCGCTATACAAATCAAGGTATTTTTTCGTAACGTTATTGCGTTTAGCAGCACACTGATTTTTGGAAGGTTACAAAGCTTAGGTGCTAGCAAAAGTGCATGGTTTTGTCTGCTACAATTTTGGACCCGCGAAAGCACGCGAGGTCGGGCCCACGACTCCGTCAGAAACCCGCGGATTCTTGCAGTTAAGATGCGGCGGGCTGAGGGGTTGGAAAGTTGCGTCTCTAATCTGCAGCCCTCAAGATGTGGCGGGCCGACGGGTTAGAAAGTTGCATCTCTAATCTGCAGCCTTCGGCCATCTGTGATATGACAGTCCAGACCTGCTTTGCTACAGACAGCTGGTGTAATATTCCGCTTTGGGTCGCAAGGCCAAAGCGATGCGAGCATCTTAAAATAAGTACCTTTCAGTATTGCCGCATTATAATGACAGAACAAAGCCTGGTGGATTCCATTCCTCCGTCCGCCTACATCCTCCGATTTACCGGCAAGGAAAGGAATACCTTAATGACCTTCCAGGTCATTAAGGCCTTATCAAGCGTCTGATGTTGGAATCAGCTAAGGTCCGTCTGTGTAGCTAAGTGAGCAAATTTGGCACCAGTTACACTCACATTACGCACAACGATGTAAATATGTGTTTTGCTATGGCTTTGGGCGGCACCATAGCCTTATCGATTGCTCTTTGACGCACCCTCGCTGCAGATTCTGGGAGTGGCATCTGCTGCCCTTGCACTCGCGTAAATTTACATTACGTGGAAATGGTCGGTGGTTTGGTCGAACGATAAGACCAGACCAGACCAGACCAGACCAGGTCAGATAAAGACCAGACCAGGTCAGATTTCCTTGCGTGAAGTGCCGAAGCAACGCGTGGTAAGCGAGTACAGCGTGGCACGCGTGCACACGGTGATCATCCCGCTGCTGATTGCAGCGTGGCAGGCGAGTACACGGTGACCATCCGCTGCTGAGTACAGCGTGGCAGGCGTGTACACGGTGACCATCCGGTGCTGAGCACAGCGTGGCAGGCGTGTACACGGTGACCATCCGCTGCTGAGCACAGCGTGGCACGCGTGTACAAGGTGACCATCCGCTGCTGAGCACAGCGTGGCACGCGTGTATAAGGTGATCATCCCGCTGCTGAGTACAGCGTGGCACGCGCACACACGGTGATAATCCGCTGCTGAGTACAGCGTGACACACGCATGCACGGCGATCATCCGCTGCTGAGTACAGCGTGGCAGGCATGTACAAGGTGATCATCCGCTGCTGAGCACAGCGTGGCACGCGTGTACAAGGTGTAGCGTGGCACGCACACACACGGCGATAATCCGCTGCTGAGTACAGCGTGACACACGCATGCACGGCGATCACCCGCTGCTGGGTACAGCGTAGCACACGCATACATGGCGATCATCCCGCTTTACGAGTACAGCGTGGCACACGTATACGCGGCGATTACCCCGCTTCATGACATCCGGACCCCGTTGGCAAGCGTCATTGTGCAGTAGGTCTGCCTGCTGCGCTGTCGCTGTGGAACTACTCAGCTTCGCTGTTTCCCAATGGCCCGGCACGCAATGTCGCACGCTATTCGGCATGCGGTACTGTAGCTTCTACCGTAACTTTTTAGCTACAATGCTCAAAGGCTCTTTGTCTCGCCCAGCTCTCTTCTGTGTTTCCCGGAACGCGCAACATACATATTTAGGCGTTCGTGGCTTAATGGCATGGAAGGGTATCAAATTACCGCATGATTGGAATGCCAAGCATGATACCTCGGTGCAGATTGGCCAGCCCTCCTCAGCATTTTTTTTCTGCGAGGCAGGGGCATTTCAAAGATATCATCTGGACATGACACACATATGGGCACGGGAATGGGGAAAATTCGGCTATCCGCTAGGCCAAGTCTAACTCGGGTCCTTTTGCGGTAAGATATCAGCGCGATATGCTCGCCACCTTCACGACTCAGCTAAGTCCTGCATTATCCCGATAAACACTCCGCTCGGATGCCATCTAGTGACAGTTTACTGCCGCAAATCGCGGCGCACGGGAAAATTTCCACGGTTAGCGACCAGCAAACATGCCGCGGCAACGTGACGGGCGCCTCGGATTATTCGAGTGTGAGAATGCACTTACCGTGGCACTTGGCGTGGTCCTCACCGGGCGGCATGGTGAGGTGTGGACGACCCCCAAGGGGACTCGAGGCCCCTTCCACACTGCTAGGACTGGAGAGGCACGGACAGGAGCCTCATGTTGGCAGCGGTCCAGTAAGTCTGGCAGGACAGCGAGGTCAGCCTTCTGGAGAGCGGCTCTGCAGCCTGGACCGCGTAACATTTTTCCCTCGTCAAAATCGGGACGTTAGGGTGCCTGACATCCGTTGCTGTGCTATGGCACCAGCCACCTGCGAAAAGAGGCGGCAACATGACCCTCAACCGACATGCTCCATGGTTTTACATCGCCCCGGCACGTCAGTTTGCACTGTATGGTTGACGTGTGGCCCTTGTCAGTCTAGACGAGATTGACGCCCTCGAGCACAGCGCGTGCTCGTCAAGCCTGCCGGCGGACTGAGGTCATCAGGTATCTCGGCTCAACCGCAACATAACCCTGACCCGCAAAATAAGGACGCGCGTTCGTTGGGGTGCGGGGGCATGGGTCTGTCCAGACCCACTTCCTGGTCCCTGCTGGGAGTTCAGGACGGAAGGAGCACAGCGACAGCTGGTCCCACTTCCTGGTCCCTGCTGGGAGTTCAGGACGGAAGGGGCACAGCGACAGCCGGTCCCACTTCCTGGTCCCTGCTGGGAGTTCAGGACGGGAGGGGCACAGCGACAGCCGGTCCCACTTCCTGGTCCCTGCTGGGAGTTCAGGACGGGAGGGGCACAGCGACAGCCGGTCCGTTCCCATCAGCCCGGCCCGTCCATCAAAGACCTAATGCAGTTCCGCCGTGGCTGTAATTGGGGCCATATCCGGCGGGACCGCGTCTCCAGGAAACACTGGAGGGCCTGGGACGATGTTCTGCTTAACTGGTCCACGGGGGGGGGGGGGGGCGTATTTGCGGGCCGTGGTCTGTGGGACGGCCGCTGTGGACGGAAGGGGTCGGTGTAATGGGGGAGGACGAAGGCGAAGTGGAGGTATTGAAAGGCTGTGCTGTAGTGTGAGGCTTTCACGACTTCAGCGAAGATCCAAAGACAGGCAATAGTCAGCTGGCCATACTGTAAGGTATCGTGCGAAGAACAATGAAAAAAAAGCCTGGGGAGGTCTAAAGTTTAGTCCAGCTAGCCTGCCAGACTGAAAACAACACATGAGCTTTAGATATCAAATGCAATGAAAGGGTGAAAATAGTGCTTCAAATCAGCGCTCCGTTTCTTTCCGGGCCGTGCATATATTACGCTACACAAAGGGGGGGGGGGGGGGGAGGGAGGGAGAGAAAGGTTTGCTGGGCATAACCGAAACGTAACAAGGGGGTGTGGAACGACGTAACACAACGTCACGCTTTCTTTGTGGCTGCCTATTACGGTTAAATTCTGTTTTAATCCCTAAAAGTGCTTTAAACCCTTAAAGCCTCATGCCGTTGACTTCCTCTCGTGGCAGGAAACACCCCTGGCTTTTTTACTCACCTAGTTCAGTTAGGGTTAAACGAACGCTACCTTTTGAGACGCTATGCTGGGAAGGGATGGAGAGGGGGAGGGGGGGGGGGGCACACTGTAGCAGGTTCGTAAGAAGAGGAGAGTTTTAAGAATGGCGAAAACTATAGACGGCCCATGTTTGCCTGACACTTCAACACACAAAAACAGAAATAAATTGCATTACAGCTACAACACATTTTAAAGCTTTTTCTGCCCCTTGGCTGCGCTATGCAAACGAGACGCAGTGGTCATCAGTGATCTCAATGATCTCAGGATCTCAACGATCCCATAATCTCAATGATCTCATGATCTCAAGGCAAGCTCGCCAGATAGCCCAGCCTCCGGGCAATCCATTCACGTGCGTTGCAGAGTGTAAACTGAATGTACACATCCAGTGCAAAACGCTGCACACCAACTTGCACCCAACGTAGGGCAAACACACACACACACACACACACACACATTGCAGCGGAGCGACGTAACTTTGCATCAGTCAACATCCCGCATCGTTGTGTTCGCACTTCAGCTATACCGTACGTGATCGCGCGGTCTGACCAATCGCAGTCCACCATTGAAACATTGGATGGTTCTGCAAGTCTCAAGGGAATCACGGCATCATTCCTCCAGTCGCCTTGTGAGCTACCCCAGCAACCAGTCAACGCTGGGCAAACACTAGGCAAACGCTGGGCAAACACTAGGCAAACGCTGGGCAAACACTAGGCAAACACTGGGCAAATGAACGGTCTGAACTACATTACGCATGAGCTTGGGTGACACAAAGCATAATGGGCAACATTGAATGCAAGCTACTCTATGAGCGCCAATTTGTACTTTCCCGTACAGATTCCGTTGTATTCATCCGTGGACTGTTTAGCGAATGGTCGACTACCAGCGTAGTTCTACACTCCCATCGGAAGCTGTTTAGTCCGACTATGCGCAGAACATCCCTGACTCTTGTAACAAAAACATGGATGCATGGTTGAAAAAGACAACTGGATACCATAACCGCATTCCAAGATGTTCGGCGGAGGGCATGTTAAGGAAGGACCCCGAGAAACTGGAATTCTTGGAATGGGTATCAGACACAGGCACCACGGGACAATTTTTCCGTCTGGGTTGAACTGCTCGCTAAACGATTTGAACATGGTGCTGGCTGTTGCGGTGCCAAGCGATTGCAACGACTATTACCATAAACTTTGTATATGTTACGCTCAGAATGAGCCAGGCGGTTTGGCGGTTTCTACATCATCCACAAAACATTCTATGAGACATTCATAAGACATTCTACACGGCTTTCGCTGTGCAGACACAGATGGCATCAGACTTGTGATGACATCTGGCTGTAACCATTTAGCTTCATGCTCTCGTGAAAGTTCACGACAGTTCTCATGTCCTTGCTAGCTGCCAATCATCATAAAGGAACCCACGACGTGAAATTTATTGTAATGATATTTTGATATTCGTCGCACGCGGGTCCAGGTACCAATGGTGTATTCAAACCCTCAAGTAACCTATGTTTGCTCAAACAGCGCTTTGATCATGAGAAATACCACACGTCTTGCAAAAATAGGAAAAGGAGCACAGGTTAAGTCTTAAAACCGAATAAAAGCAGTAAATTTACGAAAATAGCACGTTCAATGAGATCAATGCACAACAAATCTGCGGTCACCCACTTAAGAAAACGGCAGCTAAATCGCAGTCGCATAGAACAGGCTGTTGTCCTGCAGGTGTTCTTTTTCAGTGTGCCCCAGGACTCCTGTCGGTCAGTTGAGCCGCCGGCGCCGCGCGCTGGCCGCGTGCCCTCCCGGCCAGACCCCCCCCCCCCTTGGTCCCCTCCCCTGCGCCGGCAGCGGGCGCGGCCGGTCGTTCTCGGACGGCGTATTTATTTTTACATCTCGTCGGTGGTGCCTTCTCCGACGCAACTCCGGGCCGCGCCAAACATCGCTTCTTCAGACACGGTCTCGTTCAGGTGCTGGAAGGTGGACGCGCATTCTTGCCTTCTTTCTGTCCCCTTTTTTCCTTCATTTTTGGACATGCTGCCTTACACTTAACAACCACTTACGCTGGACTGGTTTCGAGACGCCATGCCTGAAGTACTTTCGCCAAATGTTTCCCTAATGAGGGATGGGGCGTTATCTGCTCGGGCTGGGCTCGTTAGGCTGGGGACGTGCGACCAAGGATTACATGCCACGATCGCGATAATCATCGGCACTTTTCTACCGTATAAGCACGGGCACACCTGTGCTCTTCCGTGCAGGCAGGTATGACCAGGCCCGTCTGAAAAATCGAGGGCAATGAGCACGCACCACGTCTGGCAGCTTGGCCTGTTGATCTGCTCGATTCGTTTGCGGCTCCACTCCTAGCGGGCGGATACACTAACGGTGGTCGTGATCACGTCCTCCGCGCCGTTCTGACGTGCTCAGAACGTCAGCTTTATGGCTTACTTGTGCACGAATTATAATAACAATATATATTTGGCCGGCTCATGAAGCTGGTGAAAACTTTAACGGCACATCTTTCCATGACCGCTGATGACGCTCGATGACGCTGATGACGCCGATGACGCTCCGTTTCATGTTGATGATATCGACCCAGGGTCGCGTCCATGCTATGCTTTTAATACTGATAGAAGTTGACGTCCTGTTTCGCGTAGCTGACCTTGTTTCGCGGGCGGCCTGCCGTCAGCAGCTGACAGCAGCGCTACACCTGTAATGGGTTGTTGAGTCCACTTCTGATGTGGCCTGTTTCAAACAGCTGACACCGGCAGCCCGTGTTCCGACTTGCCGACCCCGCGCGTTGGTCGTCGATGGCTGTGTTTTGAAAACGCGCCTAGGCTTACGCGTTAATGCGTGGTTAAATGGCGCTACTTTTGTCAGTAGAATAGCCTGTGGCAGGGCACAGGTCATACAGTTCGCTCACTAAATTGCAGTAATTAGCGCGGTGAGGGGCACTCAGGGCATATGGGAGAAGTTAGTCAAAAACTGTGCGTGCAAGCAGGAGCGTTTCTGCATTTGAAGCAACTTAACCGAGCTTATTTGTGCAGCGTCTCACGACCGGTGCCCGAACAGCTTCGGTGACCAGTGTAGGTCACCGGCAGCTTCGGTGACAAATGTCGGTCACCGGCAGCTTCGGGAACAGTGTAGGTCACCGGCAAAGTTCGGGGGACAAATGTCGGTCCACCGGCTAGCCTTCGGTGACCAGTGTAGGTCACCGGCAGCTTCGGTGACAAATGTCGGTCACCGGCAGCTTCGGTGACCAGTGTCGGTCACCGGCAGGACAAACGCGCCTTCAGCGCCACCTATACCGATGCCTAGATGTCGCAGCAATCGGGACATACCGGGCTGGAGCGGAGGTGACAACGTGGACGAAGGCTGTCGATTCTTTGAACACACCGCCACCTATCAGGATTTTCTTGCTATAGATGGGGCTACGGTAACAAGCTCGATTCCCGTCAGCCATAAGCAAGGCTGAGCTAATTTTAAAATTGCTTCAAAGGCGTATCGTATGGGCCAGGGCTAGAAATTCTGGGGCAATGGAGCAGCCCGGACCATCCATAAGCGGATTCTGGGAATTTCAGCATGTAGTTTATAACGCATAGACTCTGGAAACAATGAACTTTGAGATGCAAAGGCGTAGGCACGTTTCAAAAGTTGGGGGTTGGTTCAAGGCATACTTAGGAACGTCTCCTGAGAGACAAGTCAGGACGACCAGCGGAGGGGGGGGGGGGGGGGGAGGGGAAGAGATGGAGGACTATGTCAACTCTTAATCCACCATGACACATTTTGGAGATAAGTGAACGTCTTGTTGCTATTCTGTTTACACAGCTGCATCTTGTTTAGGTTACTGAAAATCTTGGCTACACAACTCATTCATACCGTTCGAGAAACATTAATACTACATTTCCAGGTTCTGGGTCTGAGCCTGGCTTGGCCGAGTGGACGGAAATCCATTGCCTTTAAAGCTTTAGGCTTAGCCGAAAATACCCAAGCGGAGCGGCATTAAGTTTGATCACGTTTTGTGTGTTTGTTTTGCACACGAGGGGATTTCGTAATTTCCGGTCCAGTTCACTGCGCTGGCCAAGGTAAGTTAGAGATTAAAGTCTGGAAAATCAGCCGCATAACTTGTTTAGGTATATATAAATATGATACAAAATGACTAAGAAATGACTTAGGTAAGCAAAAAAAGTAAAAATTAATTGTTTCTGGGATAAGGTAACTTAACATAGGCTACAATGCGCAGAACGATATTCAGGGACATGCAAAGACGTAGCCAAATATGGGTGCCAAAACAATATGAGTCCCTGAACGAAGAGCTTTACATTAGACACCGGGCGATTTCGCAGGAATTTATCCAAATTCGCAGGATTACGGACGAACTGTGACCTTTGGTCCCAGTGAGGAAGATGTTAATTTCGTGTCTGAGGAAATTGCATTGAAATTGCGCGGGCACTACGTCGTTCCAATTTCACGGTGCGCTGGAAAATATTTAAGGAAATCATAACTGTCCCCCCACTCGCTCCAGTCGAGCAGGCGTTAAAAACCAGACCGCGCATGAAAGCATACAAGTTGACAAGTGCTTTGTTTCAAGTCCATTAAGTTACAACATCTTGTTCATGTAATCTGAAGAGACACACTTTCGTCCTTTTCTCCTCTCTTCTCAAGCTCGTAACAATCTTGTTCCTGGTGATGCAGAAGCTGCGCATATCGAATCAACGAAGGCGTACCGGGGGCAGCGGCACCGGAGGGGCAACGAAGCAACCGTCCATTTTCCCTTTACCAAAGGGACAAACATGCCCGTCCGTTATTCGCGGTGTAGGGTGCAGCGCGCGGGGTCCACATTTGCAGTCATTACATTTCCGCATCCTCTTATGACTGCCCGCCAGTTAAGTCACAGCTGAAGGCAGGTTCAGCGCACGACGGCGGCTGAAAGCTTGTTTCGCTTGATGATAACGCATGATGGGGCCAATGCAGCGCCAGTGAGACAACGGCGCGGCTTTTGTCCGGGTCGAGTGGATCCAGCCCATGTCGCAGTCGCTTTTGCCTACAGAAACAAGCACATTACGTTAGAGAACGTTTGTCTGCGCTCGGGGCCGTACCAAAAATGGTGGGGGTGTAGACCTGGAAGGAGCACGTGAACGCTGATACCCAAACAGCGTCCCGTTGGGATATTTTATTGTCACTGTAATGAATGCCAAAATTTACTCTCGGTTAACATTTTTCCGATAAACAAACAAAAACCTTTGAATCAGGCGGCCAAGCCATAGCGTAGCTCCGAGGTAAAACAGACACGGGCAAAATAGCACCCAGCGCAGCTTTTGCCGCTGGACATACCAAGTGTACACACTCCAATGGCCAACTAGCCTAGATGATAGCACGCACTGTGCTGAGAGGCAGCTATGACATACTACGAAAGAAAGAAATCCTGCCGACTTGGAGCAAAAGATGCCCTTCCAAGCTGGGAGGGGAGAGGGAGATAACCATTGGGATTTTCTCTTTCCAGCCAACGCCCACAGGGCCAAGATTGATTTTTCTGGAAGTCGTGCAAAATAACTTGAAAAGAACAATCTGAAAAATCCGGATAAACTCAGAACGAAAAGTGACCAAGTAGTTACCCCACCGAGTTGTGTGACTGTACAATGCTTACTAACGTCGTGAATGAGTGGTTGTAGTTTATTGGGTGGTTATAGCGGGCTGTCATTAGATGAATTTGGCCAATGAATTTTTTAGGCATTCTCATGTATGATCTTTCCTTGTCTATTACATAGCACAATTTATTCGGGTCTGCACTACTTCTTTGCCTGCTTCTTTACGTTTGTTTCCTCTTTCTAGCTGGGAGTGCCGCGACTTGATTTTATGTTTTGTGGTGCTAACGCTACGGTTTATTGCGTCGCTGGGATAGAGGGAGGGGCACTCCTGGTTACCTGTTCTTGGGTAACGGTATAAAAAGCCTCAGTCCCCATCCTGCTTCCCGGCTCCCGCGTCTTCATGCCTTACGCCGGCGAAGCGCGATGCACATGGGGAATTTGTATAGCAATGATCTTTAAGGAGAACGCCAATCATCAAGTGCTTGATGCCTCACCCATTTTTTATCCAGACATTGAATGATTTTACGACCTCGTCCTTTCTAACAAAATTGATGATGCCGCCTCTGTGTATTGGTCTGGCAAATATAAATTCATATCATGTTGCTGCCGACAGTGAACACCCACGACCTCGTGGCATTTAAAGAATACCTAAAATGTTCAGCCAGATAGCCTCATAACGGTAGTTTTGCGAAGGTGGCATGAAACGTCAGCATCATAGGAAAATGGGGTTTTTGGCTGGTATGCTGGCTATGCCAATTACCATCTTGAGATATCCGTCTTTAACTTAACGAAACTTTGGCGAGAGCAGTATAAACAGGCATACAAAGGAACCAAAGCTATCTCAGAAGACAGAACGGAACTTTTAGTACTAGTGTAAGCTGGAGTTTGCGACAAAATACCCTCATTCGCCGTACGTAGGATGATATGCTGCTATTACCGCATACAGCAGTTCTTTTCAGCGCGGTTGGCTGGTGAGCTGGGTGATTTGGCTTACTTGTTTATGGTAGCACAAAAGTGAGCTAAACGCGAACTAAATCTGAAAAAATGAGTCAACCAGTTACCACTGCTGCCCCCCCCCCCCCCCACACCTTGAAAAGTGTGTGTGTGTGGCAGGGGAGGGTATGGGCCCCTTGCCCCTCTTGTTTCTATGCCCATTTTAAAACGTCCGTGACCGTTCCCTATTGAGAATACATTTCCTGCCACAGCATGACCACTGGACATGGTGGAACGGCCGGGCATCTCGAACAACGCTGGAATTGGAAAAGTTACGAGCCCTTAAGATGTGATCATTTTCAATTGAATTTCAGCGGCTCAGTGTCGACATAGCCACACCGTGAGCATTTGCTTTTGAAGACTTCCTCATCGATCTGTCCGCATAGGACTGACCACGTCTTGTGCAGATGCTTAGCAACCTGTTCAGGCCGCTGAATCAGGATCAGTCTGTGAGTCTCCCTTTCCCTCCGTCCGCCGACTTACTGAGGAAATGGGCATTGCTACTCTTCCTAGCTATGTCGTCTGTAGTAGTCACTGTTCGCGAAGCTTTGTGGTGTTTCGGCGTCGTTTTGGAGTTATCGTAGGTTAGCCTACCTGCGGCATTTATTTTCATCCGTTTCTCATGCTTTCAGATAGAGCGAGCTGTTTCAGTGTATTTCCGTGTTCAGGTGCGTCAGGTAAGCCATAGCGCCGCGATGGCGCCCAATTCTCTACAAATCGATACCCGCAGGCGGGGTGCCAAGACCGGTTGTGTGACGTCACCGTTGGATGGCGTCGAAACCGCCACAGATGTCGCTACTAGGCGAATCAGCTGATTGCACCCACCTACATCGCAGAGTGATAAACAAAGCTTGTGGAACGTCGTGCGTGCGGATGACCAGCTGAGCGAGTGTCAAGGATCGCGGAGAGAAAGCGAAGCGGCGGAAACCGAGAAGGATCCGAGCGAGAGCGGTAAGCTTTGGATGGCCCATTGCGCATGCGCGACCGGTAGATGCGGGTTTGAGCTGTGTGTTTGGCCAAGGCGTCACAGGCGCCGGTTGGTTGCTAGTGAGTTGGGGATAGGGGGAGGGGAGGGTAGCGCGTGCTGAAATGTTGGCGATCTAAGCTTAACCACCTGAAAATACACTACGTAAGCAGCGCCAAAACCCTAAACATTCTGCCGGGGGCCGGCGAAACAACGCGCCGGTAGCTGGACGCGAGCCGGCGGCCGCCGACAGCTGTAGCCGCACGCTCAGTCCAGCCACGCTGCAGTGTTCCGGTCGGCTCCGGGTCGTCACGCCTGTGTCGTCACGTTGGTGTCGTCACCGCCGCCTTCCGCATGAGCAGGCTGCGGACCGCTCGTTTTCGCCGGCGACATTTGCCGAGAAAGGGTGGCGCAAAATTCGAGTCGCGCGCAGCGTTCAAACCAGGATCACAGGATTCCGATATCAACGCACAGCGGTCAAGGCCCTCTTGAGCACGCTGATAACACCTTGTAGACCTCCACCCCCCCCCCCGCCTACAAACAAACGTGAGCTGGTTCCTGCCTTCAACTAGTACCAAATCGATATCACGGATGGGACACACGCTTGGCGCCACAAGGCTGGGGTGGCCCGACTACTGATAGTGCTATGCGACGAGCCTTGATGGCGAGTGTCATCCGAGGTTCAAAGGGGACTAAGGGCGTCGGGTACACATCAGATAAGGGGCACGATAAACGGGCACGAGCTCGTTTATCTGTTCATTAGAGCCGGTGGCTATGTGTGTCTAATGTCTTCATAACGCCCATAAGCGAATGGAGGGCTCACTCCCAGAAAGACCAAGAGGTCGGAAATCTTAAGCACGTCTGTCGACAGTGGTATTAAAAAAAAGAATTGTCAGTGAGCAGAAGGTGGTAAAAGGAACACCCAACATTACTCCCTAGCGGCTAGCGCGCCCTGCCCTAACACTGAACATTTGCCATTGATGGGTACACGGTAAGCACCCATCGAAAGCCAGGGACGCTGCTACTATATTGTCAAAGCGTCTCGAAATGCGCTGTGGTGCAACTATGGGAGCCGAAATTTGGCCGAACGACCCTGAGAAATTCTATGTGGCTGGTTTGCCGCGTTGCCTGTCTTGTGCCACGTCACTTCAGTCGGTGTTTGAGCTTCCCACCGACATCGCAGTGTTGTAAAGCACTCACCACAGTCTGTTACTCCTCAGAGTGTTCGATCAGCCATGCGGACGACATTGATATCGTCCGCAATATCAATGGCGGAAACACATTTCATGTTGGTTTTTGTCACTTCTTCAGAACTCCACATTTTTATTGATCGGCCATGAGGACGCTATTGATCACCAGGCACGCGGTGCCCCCATACCACTGCAGTGGTATGTCCGGCATAGATGTCTTCTGAAACGCCATGGTTGAAAAAGTGTCTTTTCTGTCACCGCCATAGTTTGGAGTTGTTTGCAGAAACCGTTGCATATAACTCAAAATGCGCTACGCCACAAAAGCAAGGACAACTTGAATGTCATGCTGCATAGCTATCAAACATTTTCTTTTCGGAAGTTCATTTGCGTTAGGGTATCATTTGCTGGCCATCAAACACTGAATGATGGTTGCGGCTACACTAATAAAATTATCAGCAAAGGCATACTCAACGTAGCCAACCTAGAGACGTACAATTTCCTACTTATTTGCGGAGGAGGGGGGGGGGGGGGCTTCTAACCAGTGATGTAGTTTCCCAGCTTGATTTATCATTGTTTATCCGTTATTTTTCATAACTAATATTTTTTAGAGTTAAGCCCTCAAAGCTAATTACATACGGTAAAATAAAAACTGCTCCCTCTTCCCAACTTTCAAAAAGAAGTGTGTCAAATCTGAAGCGAAAACTATCTTAAACGCATTTGGGAGGCAAGCTCAAACATTTTGTTCTTCCTGATCTCTCTCCCTCACCCCTACGTATTTTACAAAGCGGCAACCCTGCAGCCCTACAGTGACAGAAAACAAGTGGTTCTTGAAGCACCTGAAAGCAATATCATTTTTGTTTCGTGGCGTCATCATATAATCAGCCGAAAACGTTGGCGACCGACCTCCATGGCCTTCGCATTATCATTACCGGCACAGAACCCACACGTTCTAACATGAGCCCAATTGATTAGCGCGAAACCCATGCAACATTGGCATTAACAGATGCAAACAACATTTTTGAACACGTCTAGTGCCTTCATTTAGCTCTATATACAATGGGATGACAGTTAAAAACGTTCTTTCTCACGACTGTCCGCCGGGCGGAACGCTAAGTTTGAGGCGCAACGGGCAATGTGAGTGGCCTACACCAGCGATGCTCAGCATCTTTCCTCAAGGCCGCTGTTCCTCTCAGCAGCAGAGAGCCCCGGGTGAATCCTTGACATGTGCCGCTCCGACGTCTTCCCTTGGCCTCTGAAGCTACAGTTTGGGCACCCACAAACGACAAGACTCCTTGAGCGGCAGCGCTTTTTAAAGCTATTACGGGGGGTACCCTCCAAGGTACATCCTTAGAAAAGCCGCACAGCACCTTAACACGCACCTGGGTGGCCGGCTAGATACCCTTTGCTCGGGCGAGGGGGAGAGGGCAATTTCACCCCCTGAGATTTCGAGAACTGAGAAAGCTAGAGACACCAAGTTTACAGGTACGTTGATCTGTACGTGAACTCATCCCAGTCAAAGTTTGAGGTTCCTAGATCATGACCTTCGAGTCAAATAAGGTCAAACAAGGTCAAATTCCAGGTTGGTCTCCAAGGTGCCCCAAAACCTGGATAACCGTTTCTAAGCAAAAGGTCGCATGCTCATGTAAGGTCAGCGACCTTGTTTGACATTTTAAAGGTTATGGTGACCAAAATCACGCAAGACTGCTCTGAGTTTTGCATTTGAATAAGCGACGAATATTACGCTATGCAGTATGTTTCTAAAAACAAAATGTTGACCCGGGTCGCTTAAGGTCAATAACCTATTATGACCTCTAAGAAGTACAGGGAAGATTTTAACGCGGTTCCTGCTATCAATAAATTCGAAATGAGCACCAGAAACTATCCCATACAGCAAGCCCTAAAGTAATAAAACAGGTTGGTTTTGACCTTGGTCTGGCCTTCATACCTGACCTTAGCTCAACGCAATTTACTCATTCAGTATCTGCGTTGCCTAAGAAAGCATCTCAGAGATGTGTGTCTTCATCTAACACTCCGTTGTTACATCAGATTAAACGATTCCCTAGAAATTGACTTCGCTAAAACCATGCTCTGATTTTGACGTGTCAGCGTCAGACCTGGGGGGTCAGCGACCTTACCAGGTACATCTAAAATTTTGGTACCAAATGATCCGCAATTTAATTGTCTACAGCTACACCAAATTTGGTGCGGCTACACCGCGCCATTCGGAAACCATTATGGAAAAACCTTCGGGGGTCAATTTGACCCCCCCCTAGCGCGTCTCAAAAACAATAGCAATAACTGACGATTGGCTAGGTTCTTCTAGCCAGTCAGCTTCTCACAACAGAACACAACCAACAGAAGCCGACCACCTTGCACTGACACCACTTCGTTACCGCGTGACGAGCATTTGAGCCCATCTGTCTCAAAGGGCACGACGCTTTACTAAGCCGCGTGGCGAACTGGTCACGTTCATCGCAAGATGCTGTGGCCAGTCACGATTCTCACGACTAGTAATAAGCGCAGTCATTTGTTTTTATGCTGTTTTCTATGTGAAGTGAGTCTTGGCTGACAACATCTGTGAAAAGCACTGATCTTGAAGGGCATTGGAAAAAACATTGTGTCACCACTGATCTGTAACATCAGCTCTGACAAAGTACAGTTTGTAGTATATTTCTGTCACCGGCTAGAAACAATCCTGATTTAAGCTGCTATGTTTGGCAGCATCTTGTGGCTCACCTTGCTCATACAGCGAAACGTCGACGTTTCGACATGTGCACCACACATGCTCACACTGTAAGCGTCAGCAAGTACAGACCGATGCGTAACTCTCAGTTTCGTCCAGCTGAGATGGTCTGTTGTAATATAGCCTGAGCTGTTGAAATTTGATTACGCCACGAACTGGCTCGCAAAATTGCCCGCCTTGTTACTGACTATGTCCGGTAAATCGGAAACTCTTTTCACCCCTGCGAAACGCTTTAAACGCTTTGGATGACAAGAAACCAGCAGTCTACCATTCTGCCCAAGGCTCATTCCTCCCAGTTGACCAGGGACTGACTCCTCGTGCCACCCTTCCCCCCCCCCCCATTCTGCACTCATTGACCTGTTTGCACCTGAATGTAAGTGAGCGCCGTGGTTACACGTCTCTCAAACCTGTCACCTTTCAGCATCACCCACCAGCTGGACCTGCTCGTCGACAGGCGAACGGCAGCATGAGCTACAACCCTTACGGCGGCCAGGACGGGTACCTGGCGTACCCGGGCGGCAGCCAGGGCGGCTACCCGGGAGGGGTGCCGCCGCAGCGACCCAGCGGCGCGCCGTACCCTCCATACGGCCAGGCGGCCCCAGTCGGCTTCAACGTGGACCTGGTGCGAACGGGGGTCGGGTGTTGATGCAGGTGGGGTGCCCACCACATGAGGGGGCGGGGGGGGGGGGGACACGAGGCTGGAGGGCGTGCACCGTGAGGATGGTTGAGTTGTTGTGTCTGATGTTAGCGGGTAGCGTGGGCATCGCCAGGGGCAAGTAACGGAAGCCGAGTTGAACGTGTTGCAAATTTGATGAATCAAGCTGGATTAACTTGGAGTAGCCCACGTCACACTCTCCAGCAAGCAGCATGCGGTGTCGTTCGGTCCCGCTTTTTACCACCAAATATCTCACGCGACTTTGACTTTGTGAACGCGCCCTGCTGGAGTCTTTACGCCTGCCAGCCGCGCGTCTCGGCTGCCGCCAGCCTCCCGCGCGCCGCGGACGTCACCAACGCTTGGGATGATCTGAGTGGCTCTTGAGGGCACACAGCATCGTACCACGCATGGACGACAGTTCAAGTCCGGCCGTGTTTTTCGTTGCAGAGCCAGCCAGCCAGCGGTTATCCTCCGTACTCCAGTACACAGCCTGGGTACCCCGCTACCCCCGGCCAGCCCATGCCAGGTGCTCCAGGCTACCCGCCCGCTTCACAGCCTGGATACCCCGCTACCCCCAGTCAGCCCATGCCGGGTGCTCCAGGCTACCCGCCCGCCTCACAGCCTGGATATCCCACCCCTCAGCCTGGATATCCCACTCCTCAGCCTGGATACCCTTCCTCTCAGCCTGGATATCCAGGTCAGAGTCCTGGATATCCTGGTCAACAGCCCGCTGGATATCCCGCCCCTCAACCCGGCGGGTATCCAAGTGTGCAACCCACTGGATATCCAGGTCAACAACCTTCCGGATATCCCAGCTCGCAACCCTCTGGGTATCCCAATCAACAACCGGCGGGATATCCTAGCTCACAGTCCTCTGGATATCCAGGTCAGCAGCCTGCTGGATACCCCAGCCCTGCAAGGAACACTGGACAGCCCGGAGCATACCCTGGTCCGCCTGGCGCATTACCCGGCCAGCCCGGTGGTTATGGAGGTCAGCCTGGTGGTCTTCCGGGACAAACTGGCGGATATCCCGGTCAATCCAGCGGCCTGCCTGGACAACCTGGCGGATATCCGGGTCAGCCGGGCGGATACCCAGCGCAAACTGGCGGATTCCCGGCGCAAGCTGGCGGATTCCCGGCACAAGCTGGCGGATTCCCGGCACGCACTGGCGGATTCCCTGGCCAGGTCGCTGGCTATTCGGGGCAGAAGCCGGGCGGACCGTCGCCGTTTGTCTCGTCGCCAGCAGCCACCGGCCTGGGACATGCCTTCCGGCCTGGCAATACCTGGTACCTGGCCAAGGTAAGCCAAACTCGGGGCACCAGAGCCCGGCTCAGGATCGTGTGAGAGAGCAGCTGTTCATTGCCGAGAGTCTTGTGTGCCAGAATCGGGCTCTAGGCCCGGGCCAGAGATCAACTGCATAGAGCCCCTGAGGCTGAGAGAGGGAGATATTGGGGGAAAACAGATGTTCCCGTTACTCTGCTGGTGAAAGAGTTGAGGTTCAGTCGCTGACATGTTCTGCAACCAAATTACGGTGAGCAGTTTGGGTACCAGAATTTCTTCACCACAGCGCGGTGATTTTTACGACCTTTTGCCGTTGCACGCCCCGGTACACAAGCAAACATTTGCTAGGGAGAGTTTAAACCATTTGTGAGGAACGTCGGGGCGACGAAAGATGTTTATTGGTTTAGGATCTGGGTGTTGGCCGAATAGGCAAGATGCTTATTGGTCAAGATCTGGGTGTTGGTCGACAACGCAAGGTGCTTGTTGGTTTAGGGTCTGGGTGTTGGTCAACATCACAATATGCTTATTGGTTAGGACCTGGGTGTTGATTGATAACGCAAGCTCTAGCCCACTTACGTGTCATCGCTTCGTCATTATGGAGGACCGAACAACGGAATCAACTATTTCCATGCAATCCCTTAAATGTCAACTAGTTTTGCGCTTTTTAACACCACCTCATGCAACACATCAGTTTTCATATTTACATCACGTTGTCTTGTACGATCTTCGGGTAATTCATCATGAACCGGACTTGAACACCCAATTTTAGAGCGTTGCAAACGTGGACTGAGGGCGAAGAAACACTGGCACATTTGAACAACCTATGGGCGCATCCTCGCTGACGCATCCCTCAGCACATCCATTCACCTCACGCGCGCTCTTTTGCTCCACACAAGGGGCGCCGCAGCGCGGGCCATATTGTATAATTAGCTATCGTTAGCTCTCCTTCCTAGCAACACGTAGAAAACTCACACCGCTTAAGTCACGATTACCGCCTGGAGAAATATAAACCTGCATAGCATTCCTATACCATTCATGGGTTACCTGCCTTGCCTCTGCTTGCGCATTGCCCAGCAGCTTTGGCAGAACTTTTTGAGACATTTTGGATCTCCTTTGTAGCAAACGGAAGGTGTCCATGCTTACCACCCCCAACGTCTGCACAACGCGACCAGTCATGCACTCGCCCCACTGACGCGTACAGTGACGTCAGTAACGCACGTTCGAGTCACCGTGACGTCATTTGTTGCAAAAATAACATCCTGTCGTTGGATTGGGCGAAAGGCCTCTCGTGTTTCCCGGACCCCAGCGACAAAACGGCCGCTCGGTGCTGACGAAAGCCGTCCGGACGTGGTCACGCTGGTGCAAGATAAATACAACAACAGGACCCACGACAGGGCCCGCAACAGGGCCCAACAAGATACAACAGCACGGCCCACGACATCGGCAGAGATAATGTGCTGGCATTGTGGGCAATATCTCTTTGTCAATCTGGTTCTACTAAGTGACGTGCTGGCCGTGGCAGAGCACCTGCTTGCGTTATCTGGTCTGCTGACATCATGAAACTGGATTGTGACGTCAGCCGCGCGTGATACGCTGGCGTGACGTCAACTGAGTCGCACTCGCAAACGCCTTCGCATAGCAAACGCAAGTAGCAAGGTGTTGGAACCAGGGTGCGAGGGGGGGGGGGGGAGGAGGAAACGATGAAAACCGATAGCTGCAACAAATGCAGCCGTAGATGCCCTGTCGCTCATTGATCATGGTATCCCTTGTAAATATCAGAGGGCGCCATGTGCAGATCACTTGGCCTGTTTGTCTTTTCTGTATGTTTGACCCGGGTGCACTCGAATGAAAAATGGCTTGCCATTGCAGCACAATGGCATCAACATGTTTCTGGCCAAAATGCGCGGAAACACGGAATTTCCCAATAAACATCTCTGGACCCTAAGCTGCATTGCGCTTGCAAATTGCGAACTGCGCCTTGGCGATGTCTCTGTCCAACGATTTTCGTCACTATACACAGCTTATACAGAAGGATTCAGGGATCCCCGCGTTCGGCTGTTTCATTAAAATTAAAAAAGCAAGCAAGAGGATATGTGACTAGTTTCAACAAGGATATAACAGGGAAATGTGAATATTTCAGACTGAAGTCCGGAACAGTCCAATACAGAGACATTTGGAACGAAGTTGAAGTTGATCCTTGCTTAAACGCTGCATACGTGCGGTTTGGGCACAGAAAAGACGAGTTGTGTGGAACCAAAACAGAGAATCTTAAATGCTATCCATCAAAAAGTTTTATGTTTGTTCTGTGCACGCAACGACTTGCAAAGCAAAAACATAAACGAAAAGTTATTTGCCTCCAAAAATACCAAGTACCTGCAGCCCTGCTAAGTTTCCGTTTCGCCTTTAGTATAGCATCATGACCTGAGACGCTGCAATAACGAGGGTACTGCTACGCATCACCTGCCCTCAGTAGGTTCGTGTTGAAGGGCTCGGACTTACGAAATATGGCTCTTGAGTTGAAAAGCGAGAATCCTACACCATACTGTCCCGGTTCATTTGGTGCACCTCTCCAAGGAGTTATCTTTTTACGCCGTCACACTCTTGCAATTTGGGTGTAAAAACGGCCCCACTATGAAAGGGGTGCCACCTAGTGGTGCTTTCATTTATCCTTAACGTCGCGGCCGAAAGAAAAGTCCGAGGCTGACAATGGCTCGGCAATTTTGTATTCATTGTGTGGATTGCACATTGATGCTCGGGAAAGGGTTTTGCATAAATATTGCTGCGTTGAGAGAAAACTTATAGCTAGAACGTGCTAATTTAATTAAATCATACCGGAACATCATGCATTTAACTTGGTAACGATTTCCGGTGAACCCAATCCATTTAGAAGAAATAATGAAATGTCTGCTAGCGTGAACATATGATCGAATTTCGTTTTCGGGCGGGTGGGCTTACACGGTCGTTAAGTTCGTGGCATTTGTAGCATAATGTATCCATTATTTTATCATTTTGAGGGGAGGAAACACTCAATCAACAGCAGGCACAGATGTGTGTTGCAGTGCATTATACCAACATTTAGGACTGGAATAGGTGCCGAATCGTTGGACATTCAGTTTGGTTGCGCTCAATCGAGAATTCTTATCTTGGTCGAACACTTAATTTGCGATTTCACGTGGTGATTAATGGATAGCAGACTTAAACTGAATGGAGAGCAAGGCTGTACTTTTGTTGTCATACCTGGCACGGAATGCAGTCCAGGTTCGTTTTACGGAGGAAGGAGGTTCTCAGTCGGGGACCGTACCATCGTTTCCCTGAGTGGCTTACGGGCGGGGTCTTATTCACGGATGCCCCTATCCACAGGCTACTTTCCACCTGATTTCTCCCAGTGTACACGGACAGACGGGCCGACCTCAGGGCCGCTGGAAGGCGGCCCCTGCAGCGGTCCTCCTGCGTCCCCTTGCGTCCTCCTGCAGCGGTCCTCCTGCGCCCCCTAGCCTTGCCTCAGCGGGCGACAAATGCCGTGTATGACTCCGTCATTGCAAGGGGGCTGTATTTATCTCGGGCGCGAGGCATTTTACACCCGGACTCTGCGATGACTCAACAGCGGCACCCACCAGCCAGGCATGGTTTGGGGGGCGGGGGTGAGTGGGTCGCGCCGGCACGAAACGTCAGACTCGTGCGTCATTGCCGTCACGTCATCGTCGACAGCCCGTTTCGCCGATCCAGCGCTTCGCCGTTCCAGTCGCGGCCAAAGCCGGAGCCGGCGCATCGATGCGCGGGTCGGGCACTGCGCTGCCGCCGAGCTCCGTCGCGCGTGAGAGCGGGAAGGCGGTGCATGGGCTTTGCCAAAGGTCTGCCTTTCACAGGCTTTGTACAGAACTATGACGTCACTGGTGCCGAGACTTCAATGCGGCGCGGTCGCTAGCCGTGGAGGGAGGGATGGAGGGGGGGGGGGGGGGGGGGGGACCGCTGCGTGACAGCCGTAGCATCGGAAATAGTCGTACAGATAATGAACAAATTAAACGCGAGGTGCATATGACCGACGTGCCGATGACGTAAAACTTAGTGACGAATATGACTGTGTGCTATGGAAGCCCATGCTCCTAAACATTAGGTGCCACGGAAGAGGCATGAGAGGTATAAACGTATTCACGGTGATTTTACGATGTACCACAGCTGGAACACCGGGTTTTCTTCGTATCGGCAAAGAAAAGGCTGTTAGTGCCAGGTGCATATGACCGGGGAGCCAATCGCGTAAAATTTAACCCAAGTGTGATGATGTGCTTTGCAAGCTTGTGTGGCCAAGCATCACAATGTGCCAATCGACTCACAAATTAGAAAGCCTCACGCGAAAACTGCTGCAGAGATCGGCGAACAGGACATCGGACCGTCTCCGTACCGAAAATTGACAGTGTTTGGGGTTGGTGCATATAACCGGGGGTCGAATGCGTAGAATGCAATGGTGAGTGGGATGATTCGCCAATTAAATTTGTACTGGGTGCTGACGTCGACAAATAAAGTTTAAGCGAGCTAGAAAGTGAGAGGTGCACAGAGGTGCGGAAAATAGGGATGGGGATAAGTCCACAACTTCCTTGAAATTGAGTACCGCCCCCTTGATGTGCGTATGCCTCGCGGCTAAAATGCGATCAGTGTAAAAAGCAAAAACGTGCGCGCGCAGACTGGTAGAAGTATGCAGCCTGAATATCGAGCTATCTCCTTACCAGTAACAATAATATTGTTTCTGGTAGATGCGTATATCGGCAAACCCATCAGGCCGAAGCATATGGTAAGCATGAGCATGTGCTTTGCTAGCTTATATTCAGCAAAGCTGTTAACAGCACCATATTACAAACACATATGATACATATTACATTATAACATCATATTCAATCAACGTGGGAAGTGAATACTTCTACGCGGGGGCGCAGGTTCAAGGGGTGGTGATGAGTCCCCAACTTCCTTAAAATTTAGCATTTTCTCCCCGGACCTAGACTGGAAAGAGCTAAATGAAATGGCTACCCCCCCCCCGAATTTAGGAAAACTCGTGTTGCTCTCTGCGCCTAAGAAAGAGCCGGCTAGCATACTCGCTGAGCGCAAATCGCAAATTTGTTTTTGTGCGACTTATAAAGGACAGTGTTACGGGGAACTGTATTAAACAAGGAAAACCCACCTTCTGTTGCGAGGCACAAATGTTGCCGCGGAAGACTGAGCAAGTGGTAACCGACGCTAAAACACAGCCAGCCATGAACCAGGTTCACAAAGACGCGCGTGTTGCTCATTGTTTGTTTGGACGTCATGGTCATTTGTTTTGCCCATTTTGTGCCCCTTTGGTAGAGCTTGCTGCCCACACAAAGTATGCCCAGGGGTGGAGCAAATGTAAAAATTGGGGTGCTCTGCCACTCGTGTGAAACGCACAGAGGCTCATCAGCAGTACAGGTTACATTGTTCCGGCTAAAAGAAAGCCATCACAGGTACATATCGTGCTCTGCATCCCGGTTTGGCATCCATAACTCTACCCGCATGACACTTTGTCAATAAACACAGCGACGCGCATGCGGACCGAGCACGGCCGGCCCCGTAGACAGCGTGCAGACCGATCACGGCGGAATGAAGACAGACACGGACCAACCAAGATGCGTCGGGCTCATCTAGCGCGAAAAATAACTGCAGCCTACAACAGACTGATCACGCCCGCCACTCACTCGCACCACCGACAGCAGCACGAACCACAGGGTGCGAGACCGTGTGAGACTGAAGTACATTGTGATGGCTTACCGCTTAAGGTTGTCACGTACATCGTCATGCCCGTCACTAAGTTTCACGCAATCGGATCGCTGGTCATATAGATCTGCCAAAGACAGTTTGCGGTGCGAAGACAGCCCAAGTTTCTGCGAACGAGTTAATGTGTGCACGTCTTTACTTTTCATGCCACTGCGTTTCATCTGTTTGCCGCATGGGCTTGCGAAGCACAGCATCACATCTGCGATACAATGCCGTGTAAGTGGCTGGCTGGTCATATGTACTTCCCACTAACGGGTTTTCATCATCTGTATGAGTATTTCGATGTTTCGACTGTCTTTCAACCAGCCTCGTGTTCGACTCAAGCTGAATCTTGAATTAACTGATGAGCCAATCGTTTTGGGGTGAGCCGCGAGCCGAGTAGCTCGTTAGGAAAAATGCTGCTTTGAGCCATGAGCTGGATTATGTTATTTGTAAATTTCATCAGCTGAATCGTGATCAGAGCATTTCTAACAATATCTTGTCAGTGATCCATATGGCTCAACTTAAAATAGGAACATGAGGAAGCACAGCACGTGCCAGGCAAATTAACGGACCATTTCAGAATGTGAAATGCACAGCATGCAGCAGCACTGATTAGCTTTTTGGATAGTTTGTCATTGCAATTTGTAGGGAGCGAGCGCAATGTTTTTTTTATCCCGATTCAAAGTTTATTAAATCTCAGGTGCACCGCCATAAAGAAGACATGCAAAATGTGGTGCGAAAAAGACATATGACCTTTTTACGGTTGGGCATGTTTTCAAAAACTTGCTGAGGTTGAAATCCCACAAAAAGGGATCGAAACAGGAGGCCTCCAAAAGGCGGCCACCGTAGTCAGGCACTCGCCCCATAAAAGCAAGACAAAACAAAAACAAAAACAAAAACAAAACAATTATCAGCGTCGCTATTATCCTGCTACCAGCAGCCGACGCTTCGGTGCAGGACATGGAAGAAAGGTTCAGTCCCACAAACTTCCTGGTAGCTCAACCCAGACAGAGCGAGAGTCCCATCATAGCGAGGGTGCTCAGCACGCTGCTCAACATTCTTCCTGCGACAGTGGTCAACACGACCTGGGGGACGTCCGCCCTGGCTGGGTGCAGTTCCGTTCGCTACTTGCAGATGACTCCTGAGAGTCTGGCCAAGGCTGAGTTCCGAGTCTGGGCGCCCATCTCCTGAGAGTCTGGCCAAGGCTGAGTTCCGAGTCTGGACGCCCATCTCCTGAGAGTCTGGCCAAGGCTGAGTTCCGAGTCTGGAGCCCATCTCCTGAGTGTCTGGCCAAGGCTGAGTTCCGAGTCTGGACGCCCAGGTGGCAGCTCAGCAGGGGGTCGACTCCAGCCTCCGCGGCAGCTGCGTTTGATGACTGTAGTCCGGTATCTCTCCCGGCCATCTACCACCTCCTTCAGAAGTGCAAATGGCGTTGTGCCCTAGATTGAAGATTTTTAAAAGTATCCTTTGATATGCCTTCATCAAGTGATCATATCCACCGGGATATGAATATGTTTAACGCAAACGCAGCCTCTGAATGATTTCGTCTTCGCAATGCCTCGGTCTATGTCTGTGGTGCTAAACGCATTCGATATCTCCTGTTCCGCGCATCTCCTGCATACAGCTGGACGGCACATTGCGTCACAATGTTCCTCCTTTGCGGACCCGTCATCATGCTGGTAGTTTGCAAGACGTTTCCTATTGGAATGATTTCACAGAACGATCGTCCCCGATCCGTTAGGTCCTAGTAGTCCTGCCTGTGTCGACGGCTGAGGCTGAACGCACCTTCAGCAAGGTCGAGGGGGCACCGACCTCACTCCGAGCTGCCATGGGGAGAGAAGACTAGAAGCTGCTAGTAATGTGTGAAGCGCACCAATACAGGTGATGATGATGGTGATAGTGATTTGCGCACCGTGAGCTTCTGCCCAATGCAGCGGACATTCGCCCAGTCTGGAGCACGGATAGGCGAGATTTGCCACGAGCTCTAAAGCTAGGCGAGGATTACTGCGACGCGTACCCGCAGCTTGCGACGGCTGTGTTGGCGTTATATGTATATATGTATATATATATATATATATATATATATATATATATATATAACATGTTCAGATATACCCCCCCACACACACATATATATAATCTAAGCATGTTTGGGTATGATTGTGAGAGCCACTAGGTGTTTAAGTAACATTCTGCAAGAGCGGTTTCCACAAAAAATTGGAGTCGTTATAAGTCACAAGCCGAATCGGATGCCAATCCGAATCCGAATCGGAAATCTATTCTCAGCATTACGTCCGGCGTCTGGCGGCCCGCGCGCATTGAAGTTTTGGCACCAGTGACGTCACGATACGTAAAGCGGAGATGAAGCGAGAGTCAGCGGACGGCTTTCGCTCGTATACGGCCGTGGGAGCGCCCAGTGTTCTATTGCCCCGTGGTGGCGGCGTGCGCGGTGTCTGTGCTTGAGGGATAACTGCGGGGCCGCGCGCGGTACACCGGCCAGGGAACGACTCGCGGCACGCGGTGTGAGGTGCTGAATCTCAGAGTTCCGCGGCGGAGTGTGTTGGTGTTGCGCGTGACGCAGACTCGCCATGGCGCAGGTGAGGAGCGGGCCGACGCGGGGGCCGTGCGCCGGCCGCGCCCGCCGCCCGCGCAGCGCGGAACGAGTCCAGTCTGGACATGGGCTGGCTCGCTGCCCGCCTGGGCTGGGGGCACACAGTTGCGGGTCGGGCAAGTAGCGCAGGGCAGCGAGCGCCTGCTGTTGCACTAGCGGTGCGGCCTGGCAGTGCTAAGTGCTGTCGTGTCACGCCCTGGAGCTGGCGGGAGACATGGCCGCCTCCTCGCGGAGCCGAGTGAAAGGCGCGCGCGGTTGTAATTGTGGGAGCCAAGTCCCTGCAGTGTTTCAGACGCGGTAGTCTCCTATGACGCAAAGAGATGAAAAGAGGTGTGTTGCCGTAAGTCGCCACATGCGCTTCATCCTCTGCGTTTTGTTGTGTTGGCTTGGACGCGAAGTAGGCGGTGTGGTTTATTGACGATGTAAGAAATGGGCGGATGGTGTCCAGCTTAGGATTTACTTTGATAGGTATCAACGGTGCGCTTATGTGGGGAACTTTCAGTGCCCAGAAGCTCCCGAATGTGAAGACAAAACATGGGGCCGATTGGGCGGTACATGCAAAGAGGCAGGCGTAGACGCCCCTGAGGTCTTGTGGCCAGTGCTGGGCGCGTTCCTTCGGCTGCGGGCACGACCTGCGCGCGCTGTGCGTCTGACAAACGAGCGCTCATCTGCGAGCCCGAACGATACCTCCGCGCGTATCTATCGTTGTACTTCACCGACATGTTCACAGGATTTTGCTTCCAAGTGGAGTTTTCCTGACACATAAACAGACAGGGAATAATCTGTCCTCGGCTTCGCGGGAAGATCGCACGTTTCCCTGCTGGCCCATCGTCTGGCAAAATATTTATCTGGCGGGAATGGCGTGAAGAATGCTTCACCACAGCGGATATCGCTCTTGTCTGGGCCGCTGTCCCGTGCTGCTGACGATCCAGGAGCTCATGAATCGCTGTGGAGACTCGCAAACTCGGGCCAGTTTGCGTAGTGTTTCCTCGGGGTCGCCAAATCATGCAGCATCAACAAGCGATGTCAGGGGACCAAGGTGGCCAAATCATAGAGCATCAACAAGCGGTGCCGGGGGACCAAGGTGACCAAGTTATACGGCATCAACAAGCGGTGTCGGGGGACCAAGGTGGCCAAGTTATACAGCATCAACAAGCGGTGTCGGGGGACCAAGGTGGCCAAGTTATACGGCATCAACAAGCGGTGTCGGGGGACCAAGGTGGCCAAGTTATACAGCATCAACAAGCGGTGTCGGGGGACCAAGGTGGCCAAGTTATACAGTACCAACAAGTGGTGTCGGGGAATCAAGGTAGCCAAATCATACATCAACAAGCGATGTCGTGGGGACCAAAGTGGCCAAATCATACAGCATCAGCAAGCGGCGTCGGGGGACCAAGGTGGCCAAGTTATACAGCATTAACAATCGGTGTCGGGGAACTAAGTTCATATGTCAGCTGAGCTACTGAAGACAAAACCCTCCACGCCATCCAAGGGGCTCGCGTTGCATTCATTGCTGCATGCGTCTCTCAATGCACCGGGAGTGCGGGGATGGGGAGGGGCAGGGGACCACACTCCATTCCACAGGTGGTACGCTTCTTGACATTCCGGGTGTAATTGCAGCCGACGACAGGTTGTTCGTGTCAGAGAGTGTACCGCGTGCTGACTGCACAACAGGTTTCCGGACGCAAGGAGCGCTTGGCTGCTGCTACCGCAGGTCTGGCTGAGTATGGCGGCCTGCAGTGGCGACTGACAGCCAGAGGTCAGAACAAATAACACTCGGTGGGGGACCCTGCAAGAACAGCCGGCGTGTGAAATGCCACGAATGCCACGCTGTCGATCAGTACAGCTCGACTGGCCAACCAGAGCAGCCGTACGCCGGTTATTGACCTAGATATATGCGATGCGTGCCCATGCGCCCGCAGGCCTCGTTATCAAGCACAGCATGCGGGCACATGAAGGCATTCACCGCCAGAATGATGTCAGTAGCCGGGCTTGACCTGGGTACGATGGGTCGGTACCCTGAGTCAGACTCCCTGCCATGGGATGGGTAGCCTGGGTTGGCCTGTGTACTACGGGCCGGTATTCCAGGTTGGCCTTCCTACTGTAAGATGGTAGCCTGGGTTGGCTTGCGTACCACGGGATGCCTGCCTATTCCTGCTCCTGGATGGTTCTATTCAGGCTTGTATGGACACTTCGGAGCTGTATTGAACTCCTATGCACATTCACCCAGTACACATATGGTTATTCTGGTATATGGTTATGTCCGTGGTAACATGATCATGTCATGTCATCAGGTCATGTTGGGGGACAAGGGAAGAAGTCTGGGATGATGGATAGAATGTGCGGACTACGGATACTAGAGTAGAATAAGAAACTGAGTATGGAAAGCAGGTAACGTAGCATGGAGCGTGTTCTGCCTACCAGTATCTGTAGCGCTCATCTGCATCTGTATCTGTATCTGTATTTGTAGCGCGCTAGCGTAGCGCTCAACAAGCCTTAAGGAACACCTTAAAAGGACAGCATGGCGCCCACAGCGCCCGTCCGCCGTGCTTCGCAAGTTTTTGCCCATTTGGCCATCGCTGCCGAAAAACGGCCCGCGTTTTTCGGTCGTCTTGGGGCAGGTCACTAGAGGCCAGCGCTCGCCGCGGTTGAAGCGCAGAAGGAGGGCGTCAAAGGCCGGACCGAGGTACCGCGGGAGGCTGCCGTTCTCACAGGCCGCGAGCCAGTGAGTCTGCCTCGTTGTCTCGCGTCATGTTAGAATTTCAGATATTAACTGTGTTTGTTAGTGCGTGTTTGTTTGAATCTCGCCAATTTTTTTCGAGGGGAGCACTAGAAAAGAGAATGAAAATATTTTTCGAATCTCTTACGGTGGTATACGGTGCGGGCTTTTCCAATTTTACATTCAGAAGTGATTGTGGCGTTCAAGTGTTCCCTCTCCCGTACCGTCTGCCCTGGGTGGTTTGCTGATTCTTACTTGTCTCCCTCGTCTGCTGGCTGACCTTCCTGGCTGTAATCGAGTAAGTCGTTCGTTCAGGCGCATGTGTGCCGCTGAGTTTTGGGTCACCTGGTCTCTTGGTCTCCTGATCTCCTGGTCCCTGTGTCCCTGCTTCCCTGCTCCCCGGATCACCTGGTCCCCTGGTCCCCTGGTCGCCGGGTCCCCTAGTCCCCGGGTCCCGTGATCCTCTGGTGCTCGGGTCCCGGCATGCTAGTCACGAGGTCCGCACAACATGCTGATGGTCCTAAGTAGATGCCAGCAGCACAGCTGCGCCTGTCACCGCTGAGGGGCCATGCCGCCTGTCACACCGCTGAGGGGCCGTGCCGCCTGTCACAGCGCTGAGGGGCCGTGCCGCCTGTCACAGCGCTGAGGGGCCGTGCCGCCTGTCACACCGCTGAGGGGCCGTGCCGCCTGTCACAGCGCTGAGGGGCCGTGGACACTGGGGCGCAAATAGCCATTGTATTTGACGCGCCCTTTAAACCATAGGGCTGTCTTTCACACCCTACTGACCTTCACGGGTTACACATCTCTGCTACCACTGGACGTCCCAACGGCCGGCCCGCTCCTCAATTGCGCCGGAATGACGCGTGGGTGTTGCTATGCGGCGTGTGGCGATGACGGTAAAGGCACATGGAGCTCTAAGCAGGCGTGGGCCGTGAAGCGGCGCTGAAAATGACGGTGGTCTCGTGCCTTGACTGGCAATTCCTAGTGGTAGTCTGACCGAATTTGTTTATTGAACCGTCGAAACGTGGGTGTATTGAGTAACACAAGCCGGAAGGAAAAAAGTGAGGTGGGTATGGGGGGGGGGGGAGGGGGGAGGGAGGGAGGCATTGTTCTCCTGCCCCTCCCTCCCGCAGCACCGAGATCGAATTTAAAATCAGCTACGTGTTGTACCACGGGTGAACCGAAGACTCTTGCCGCCCACCATTCTCCTGGTGGCGTGTCAGGCATGGTTGGGCGATGACGCCGCGGTAATCTCGGGCCACACGTCTCGCCGGATGTGTGGGCGTATGGGCAGGGGAGGAGATGACCACATCCGTCAGATGACGCTCGTTCGGCGGCGCCCTGATATGGAGCGTGGGTGGACTGGCTGCGATCGACTGCTGTGTGTGCAGTCGGCGCGCCTTATTGTTCGCATCGTCGCAGCGGGATGGGTGAGCGGAGCTCACGGGTTTTAGTCAAATCAAACGCTCTGCTCATCGCCGTGTTTTTAGCGTGCAATGTTTAAGTCGATAATATTTCATGGTGCATTTCCTCATACCCCCACAACATACCCCCATTAGATGCCCCTTGGATAGTTCTATGCTTGCCGCCCTCTGGCCCCAGCGATTTTTTGAACAGCACGTCGCCCCAAAATACGTCGCGAGACATTTCATTAAAGCGTTTCGCCACTGCTGCGTGAATCTTCCCATCACCGTTAACAATCATTTCCTGGAGCGCAGCAGCCGCCTTTCTCGAGCATTGGGTATCCATTCGTAACCTGCGCACCCATGCAGGTTGAAGAAGGAAACGTCAGGAACGAGCCGGCTCGCATTCTGATGCGCGGCATTATAACCGGGGTAGCCAGGGAGATGAGCCTCCCTCTTCAAGCATGGGTATACGCCCAGCTTAGCCCAGACAACTGGGGTGTGTGGTCAGAGTCACGTACGTTACTGGAGACCACACCCGGAGCATTCATCGCTCGGTTTGGCACGTGCTGAAAAGCGGTCAGAGAACGTTTCCAAGCTGGGTGTAATTGCATCTACTCTCCGGTCCAGGCAGGAGAAGTATTGCCAGTTTGTGTGGTGTCGCTTGTGACCGAGAGCTAAGGTCAGCAGGGGGCGGTATTACCGATCCATCTGGTTGATCTCAGCCCGTTGCAGACGCAGTTCCAGGTGCGTTGCTGCCATTGTGCAGTCTTGATGTATAGTATTTTGATATTCAAAACATTCAACTCTTTTCTCTACTTGAAGCAAAACTTCTTTAGCTGCTGACTGCGTGTGCGCAATGTTCGGACGTTTCAAGGGGATGGCACGCAGAGCAATGTAGCTTACGACAGGGAATGAAACCGCACAAAAGCTTGGGAGGGACATAGTCTATGTCGCAGAGTCCATGTGCCGTATTCGTCCGATATTCATCGAACACCTGCGAGAAGTCAGCAACCAGACAGAGATGGTCCCTTTCGGCGACCAGTTTTGACCCAACTTACATATGCTGGAATTCAGGCAGTTACGAAATACGAACCCTTTATGCGTTGTGGAACGCAAAGTCGTATGCAGAGCACAGGACCATTCAGAGAGAGAATCAATGAATTGATTCTTATAAGAAGTCTGCAACTATACGTGAACGCGCAGGGGTCATCATGACCGATTATCGAATGCGAAAATGTCAGTAAATATCTTTTTCCCAGTTGTTCAACGAGGAATGATGTTATTGGTACTGTTCCTATTTATGTCAAATGCTCCTCGCAGGTGTACTGAGGAACTTACGGAGGTAATTGTGAACAGGCCACCAAAGAACAGCGACTAGAATATGGGTAAAACGTGGAATCAAAACACGCGCTACACACCAATATTATCAGCCGTTCAGTTTCCTTTTCAGTCGGGCGGCTCCATCTGCACCTAGTTGGGCTCCAGCCCTCGCCTTAAATATCTTACAACGTTGTGTTTAGTTTCCATGCCGACACCCCCAGGACTCTGACCCGCTTTGTGCGCCTCCAGATGCTGGGGTCGACTGGCTGACCCAGTGTCGCCCTCTGTCCGCAGCTGTCGGGGACAATTCGCGCCGCCTCTGGCTTTGACCCGGCCGCCGACGGCCATACGCTCCGCAAGGCCATGAAGGGCCTGGGCACGGACGAGAAGGCCATCATCAGCGTGCTCTGCAGGCGGAACAACGCACAGCGCCAGCAGATCGCCGTCCAGTACAAGAGCGGTTACGGTCGGGTACGTGCTCGGTGTTCTGGCGACGCGGAGGTCGGTGCTCAGGGCTGCGATGAGGGATCACAATAAAAGGGATCATAATGACATTGGTGGGATCGCCAAGGTCACGCTCCGCCGAACTTTTCGTTTTGTCTTTTGAACTTTGGTTTTCTTTTCGCTGCCCAGCTGACGAACTTTTGATTTCAGTTCAGGAGGCAAGTATATTTCGGATGTCGCGTGGCGTTTGTGACATGTCCAAAGCCTGAGTGAGGCGTGAATCCGGTAGGATGTAGGTAGGACGGAACTTGCACGCTTTGGACGCGCCAAAACTTTCCACTCCACGCAGTTTTGTTTGGCATAGTATTGCTAGCCTGTGCCACTCCATCGCTTTCGTTGCTATCTCAGTTCGCGACGCTCTCCGCCTGCGCCACCAGCGCCTGACCGCCCCCCTCCCCCTCCCCCCGCCATTCGCAGGACCTGATCAAGGACCTGAAGTCGGAGCTGGGCGGCAAGTTCGAGGACGTGATCCTGGGTCTGATGATGCCGCCCTACGAGTACCTGGCGCAGCAGCTGTACAAGGCCATGGAAGGCTTGGGCACGGACGAGGACGTGCTGTTCGAGACGCTGTGCACGCACAGCAACGCGGAGGTCCGCGCAATTAAGGAGACGTACCAGAGAAGTACGCAGACCGGCGCCGAGTGCGCAGTGTCCCCACCTAGCGGCAGAGCAGGGTCCTCACGGATGTCGTCCGGAGGAGTGCGGGGACGCGATGAGCCACTGGGTGGTCGTTTCTTTTCCTGTGGGTAGCGGCGGAGAACGCGGCTGAGGTTGGGGTCAACCCGCTTTTCTGACGTAAGGGCTGGTCATATTCGATGCGCATGGAGAAGACCGCGGAGAACATCGCCGTTGCGTTATGGCTTTTTCGCACGGGGATTGTACCGGGGTCCGCGGTTTAGGCAGCAACAACTGTTAGTCCACAAATGAGCCACCGTTTTACTGTATATGACACCGATTATAGTTTTAACGATGACAACCGATATAGTTTTATACCGTGACACCGATATAGTTTAACCGGAGACACAGTGATAGTTTTACCGATGACACCGATGATAGTTTTACCGATGACACCGATGATAGTTTTAGTATGATAAATAGTATTAGCGAGTTTACAGTTACACTGATCTAAGCAATGAGAGTATGCCTCTAATAGTGATCATGGGACCATTTTGGTGTGGTTTGCAGTGTAAAATCGTAACTTGGAGAGGGACGTGCATAAAGAGACGAGCGGCCATTTCAGGAAAATTCTCACAGCTCTTCTGCAGGTAAGGTTGTGGTGGCCTTTGTCCTCTGACCCTGCCTGGGCGTGGTAGAGTGAGGGCTAGGCAAAACACCTAATTACTGCTCCGAACAGAGGGGAATGAGGCATAATCCAACTAGACCCATATCAAAAAGCTGTGCGCAGTAAAAGCTTATTTAGCTGCCTGTGTGGGGGCCTTCGCCCACTCGCTTACATCATGCTTGATGCCAAATATGACATAAAACGCTAAAGATATGCTGAAATTACATGGCAGACTATTAACGTTGATTACTGCTAATACTGCTTTGCTTTCGTCGGAGTACGCTGCGTTAAAAATGGAAAAATGTAAAAAAAGGAAAAAAATGGAATGCAGCTGGAATACAACCTACGTTCAGCGCTTTCCAGTCATGGAATCTCACTGCCGTCCCCACATACACATACAGACAAGCTCACTGAGACACCCCCTTCCCCGAACCACCGACGGCTGGTTGGCGCTGCGCATGCTGTGTCTCTGCTGGCTATGCACAGCTGGAGCGCGGGTGGTGGCCTGCCCTGACTGTCTCTACCACGGCCGGGCCGGGTCCCCCGCCGCCCCCGGGTGGCCGTCACAGCCCGCTCCGCTCTGGCCTGCAGTGTACCACCGGTCTCTGGAGCAGTCGGTGCGCTCTGAGGTCAGCGACCACTTCAAGCGTCTGCTCACGGCCATCCTGCAGGTGAGGGCGGGTGGCGCGACTTGGGGAGGTGGCGCGACTGAGGAGAGGTGGCGCGACCGAGGGAGGTGGCGCGACTGGGGGGAGGTGGCGCAACTGAGGGGAGGTGGCGCGACCGAGGGAAGGTGGCGCGACCGAGGGGAGGTGGCACAACTGAGGGGAGGTGGCGGACTGGGGGAGACAGCGCGATTGAGGGAGGTGGCGCGACCTGGGAGGTGTGGCGCGACCTGGGGAGGTGGCGCACCTGGGGGTGGCGCGACCTGGGGAGTGGCGCGACTTGGGGAGGTGGCGCGACCTGGGGAGGTGGCGCGACCTGGGGAGGTGGCGCGACCTGGGGAGGTGGCGCGACCTGGGGAGGTGGCGCGACCTGGGGAGGTGGCGCGACCTGGGGAGGTGGCGCGACCTGGGGAGGTGGCGCGACCTGGGGAGGTGGCGCGACCTGGGGAGGTGGCGCGACCGGGGAGGTGGCGCGACCTGGGGAGGTGCGCGACCTGGGAGGTGGCGCGACCTGGGGAGGTGGCGCGACTTGGGGAGGTGGCGCGACCTGGGGAGGTGGCGCGACTTGGGGAGGTGGCGCGACCTGGGGAGGTGGCGCGACTTGGGGAGGTGGCGCGACTGAGGGGAGGTGGCGCGACCGAGGGAAGGTAGCGCAGCTGAGGGGAGGTGGCGCGACCGAGGGAAGGTGGCGCGACCGAGGGGAGGTGGCGCGACTTGGGGAGGTGGCGCAACTGAGGGGAGGTGGCGGACTGGGGGAGACAGCGCGATTGAGGGGAGGTGGTACGGCGGGCACACGGCCGGCCAGCCGACCACGCGCAGTTTTGGGGGCGTGTTGGCGGCCGGATACAGTCAGAGCTCGTATAGGACATCTGACGAGGGCTGCGTATTCTCTGATTTATTTGCGGGGCTGCGTCACGCCAGGTAGACGCCAGCAGGTCTGAGATTCAGGCTACTAGGGACGGATGGGGGGGGGGGGGGGCTACTAGGGACGGACGGACTACTAGTCACGCGCACTGTCCTAGAAAATGTCTTGGGGAGACCAGACTCCATCTCGTGTAGAAACACACTCGGTGCGTACGCCCCAGCACCACACCATTCATAAGGTGTGACGTGCAGTCACTGCACTGAGGTGAAGACCGCCTGTTTGTCATGCCATTCCGATGACCCGGACTGGGTCGAGACACGCAGAAACCGCGCTCATATCCTCTAGCACGTGACCAACGCGGGTGTGCTGCCGCGCACCCCTCATTTCATCGTCAAGAAAACGCTGCCGTGACTCATTCAGCTGATGAAAGTAGGGATGTGTCAGGTCGGGGAAGGAAGCAAACATAGGATCGTTGAACTAAAAAGGCGCACACTAACGTGACTCAAGCCCTAACTCTGTACCGCATGCCCTTAATGCGTGACGTCGCGTGCTTCCACGCGTTTGGTTGTGGTCAGCAGCTTCTCAGAGCCATTCACCCCGCAGCCTGAGTGAGGATGCTGCAGAGCTTGCTTGTGACGCTTCGTGTGACGTTGGTGTTGGGACGGCAGAGTACGCTCTGGCTGTTACGATTTTGACCTTTGACGCTGTCCTCGCGTCTGATTTGCCTTATGAAGCACGTCTCCCTCCCGAAGGAGTGTGGCCTAGCCGAGCTGTGGTGCTGTGCCGTGTCCTCGTTGTCCGACGCTCATCATCGGGCGACAGCTGGGGCCATCTACAGCTCTATGCAGCACCGAAGCTGTGTACTTCACTCGTCTGATCATGTTTACGTTGGGTTGCGTTAGTTACCACGTCTTTGTGTAATCAAGCTCTGGATAGATTGTTTTAGCATGATAAAGATAAATCTCACCCACTAATTTAAAGTGGCATCGTATGCCCGCAGATGTGTTTATGCATCGCGAATAATTATGCCAAAATGTCGTGGCACTTGCTGTCGAGAAATGGTTATTATTATTATGCGTACTTTTTCCACTATGACCGTCCGGGCTTCAGGCCAAGCGACGCAGAAAGTCATGCATTCCGCCACGCCCTCAAGCAGCTCGTGCTGACCTTTGACCCTCGGCAGGCGAGCTCGTGCTGATCTCTGACCCTCGGCAGGCGAACCGCGACGAGTCGGGCCGGGTGGACCAGGCCAAGGCGGCTAACCAGGCGCAGGCGCTTTACAAGGCCGGTGAGAAGCCTGCAGCTGCTGAGCCTGACGCCCGGGCGGCGCGGCTCCACCCCGTCGTCCTGGCGCAGTGTCCCACGTCCCGACTGAGCCTGACGTCCGGGCGGCGCGGCTCCACCCCGTCGTCCTGGCGCAGTGTCCCACGTCCCGACTGAGCCTGACGTCCGGGCGGCGCAGCTCCACCCCGTCGTCCTGGCGCAGTGTCCCACGTCCCAACTAAGCCTGACGCCCGGGCGACACAGCTCCACCCCGCCGCCCTGGCGCAGTGTCCCACGTCCCAACTGAGCCTGACGCCTGAGCGGCGCAGCTCCATCCCGTCGTCCTGGCGCAGTGTCCCACGTCCCAACTAAGCCTGACGCCTGAGCGGCGCAGCTCCATCCCGTCGTCCTGGCGCAGTGTCCCACGTCCCGACTGAGCCTGACGCCCGGGCGGCGCGGCTCCACCCCGTCGTCCTGGCGCAGTGTCCCACGTCCCGACTGAGCCTGACGCCCGGGCGGCGCAGCTCCACCCCGTCGTCCTGGCGCAGCGTCCCACGTCCCAACTAAGCCTGACGCCTGAGCGGCGCAGCTCCATCCCGTCGTCCTGGCGCAGTGTCCCACGTCCCAACTAAGCCTGACGCCTGAGCGGCGCAGCTCCATCCCGTCGTCCTGGCGCAGTGTCCCACGTCCCAACTAAGCCTGACGCCTGAGCGGCGCAGCTCCATCCCGTCGTCCTGGCGCAGTGTCCCACGTCCCGACTGAGCCTGACGCCCGGGCGGCGCGGCTCCACCCCGTCGTCCTGGCGCAGTGTCCCACGTCCCGACTGAGCCTGACGCCCGGGCGGCGCAGCTCCACCCCGTCGTCCTGGCGCAGTGTCCCACGTCCCAACTGAGCCTGACGCCCGGGCGGCACAGCTCCACCCCGTCGTCCTGGCGCAGTGTCCCACGTCCCGACTGAGCCTGACGCCCGGGCGGCACAGCTCCACCCCGTCGCCCTGGCGCAGTGTCCCACGTCCCAACTGAGCCTGACGTCCGGGCGGCGCAGCTCCACCCCGTCGTCCTGGCGCAGTGTCCCACGTCCCGACTGAGCCTGACGCCCGGGCGGCGCAGCTCCACCCCGTCGTCCTGGCGCAGTGTCCCACGTCCCGACACGCCCCGCTCGATCATAGCTGCACCGCGCCGGTCCACCTTGGAGCTGCCCCGACCCGCCCGGCTCCCGGTCCCAGCCCAGGCAGCCAAAGTGACCCTTTCAGACGGCGCAGCTACGAAACGGCCTGTTTTTATCTTTTTTCTTTTTTTTTTGGTTGAGAGAGTCCCATGGCACCAATCTAACCAGAGCCCGCGCGCCCGCGAGCCCGTTGGGCAGTGACTCTGGCGTCATTGTTTACGTCTCAGAGGCTGCACCGCTCCGCGGGGTTGACATCTGTATCACGCAGAGTCGTTGCGGGCTGGACAATCTGCTTGCGTTGCGCTCGTGGCGTTCGGTGTTGGCTGACAACTTTGGTCTTTCGAGTCTATGAAAAGTTGTATATGCTGTCTTACGTCAATAACACGGGTGTTGATTTTTATCGTTTTGGGTGGACCACTGCCCCCCCCCCCTTCCCCCTATGGTCTGACTTGGCCCCCTACTGTAAGTCGGTCGTCCTCTAGCCTTCTGGAGATTTAGTGCGAGAAGAACGTTAAGAATGGGAGCTAAAGGCTGTTAGTATTCTGGGGGAAGTTTGTAGGAGATGTAAGAGAGATAAGAATGTCTGTATCTCTAAACAGTGAAAGCCAACAAAGACAGCGAACACCGCGGTGTCCTGTCCAGCTAAGTACAGATGATTAAGCCAGTCACAGTTTTAGGCCTCCACGTTCATACAGTATTTGCTCGATCATTTTCTGTGTTTACTACGTGCCGCATGATTGTTTTTACACCATCCATGTCTGCCCGACTCTATTCGATTTTTGTTACAAGACCTTATCCAGCGATGTTTGAACTTCTACAGCCTGCAATAATTTGCATTATTCTGCCTTAACGTGTTATCCAAGGCTGCAAAAACGAACAAGACTTGGTCGTGTCAGTGAACCGTTGATCAATGAAAACAAACCCGTCGCATATTAGCACACCAAAACGTGACGAATCGACTAGCCGTCACCCACTAGTCGAATCTACATTCGAAGGCACCATTGACATGTGCTAACGTCCACTTCGACGCCAGTTTTCAACGAAATAGTCTCAAAAGCACGATGATCGACGCCCGCCGACTAGAGCGATAGCCGTAGCGGCCCGACGACCATTAACCGATCATTAAACGACCATTAATGGCCCACCGCCAAAACTACACAAGTCGTGTCGAGAATACTTGACTTGAGTGCTGATTTCCAGCCTAAAGCCCGTCCTGCGATCAGGGGCTTCCGAGACAGTCTGGAATAGTGGCGCGCACCAACTACCACTCTGTATCCTGGTGTTGTATGATGTATTGTATTTTGTTTTTCTTCACAACCATCCGTGGGGTGAATTTTCAGGTTTCGGCTTGTTGCAACGTTTGCTAGCTTAGGGTCGTTACATCACTCACTCACTCGTTGCAACACATCACAAGAAAATATTTATACAAAACAGGTGATGCCACGAACTAGATGTAATAGTAAAATGTATGTAAAAGTATAAAAAGATGTAAAAGATGTAATACTACGAACTAGACTATAGAATATGATAACATACAGCATGATAAAGTACGGTACGATAAATACGATCCGATAAATATGGTCCGATAAATACGGTCCAATAAATACGATGCGGTCACGCAGGTAACCAGCATAGGTTTAAAACTAAGACGCATCACCTAAACATTTGCGTTTTGAAATGCGAGTTTTTAATCCCTCAGAATTCAGAGATGAAGACAGATTGGCGGTCGAGGGCAGGCGGCTCCAAGTTGCCGCGGCACGATAAGGAAAGGATACAAATCCCGAAGGTGTGCACGCGAAACAACATCTTAAGTCACTTGACAATAGCCTATGTGCTACATCATCCCCATGCTGATAACTGAAAGCCGGCGTCGACCGTCAACGCCCCCCAAAAAAGAAAGAAAATATTATGCTGCCCGACGGCGACATCTTCCTCCGAGGAAGAGCGAGACGGCGAGGTAGAGCAGAGATGTGGCTTCCTTTTCAGCTGTGTTCAGCTCTTTTGGATTCATGTGTTTCCCATTCGTTTTTTTTCCTTTTTAGTTGTTCCCTATTCAGCTGTTTCCTGTTCGGTGGTTTTCTTTTCAGTCTAGTCCCCCCCCCCCTCAACTTTGAGAGGGAAGCGAGTCAAATCCAGGGAAGAACCCGTTATAGTACATTTTGGGTAAGTTTAGTCATTTTCCCCAGCTTATCACACAAACGCGTCCTGCGAAACTACTCCCCTGAGGTTGAGGCTTAATGATCGTGACACGCAACAAATTCAGCACATTACTTCAGCATCCATCATCAACATGCAAAACAAAGTACACTTGCAACTACAATTGTACAACATGCGACTAGTGAAACAGACTCTTAAACACATTAAACATCAGAATGTAGGACACGAGAGTACGCTCGACAAATAATTCTTAATGATAGTGGGGCTGGAATATTCTAGGTTTTTGACGGTGGTCCGAGTGATTATCAAGCAAGTGATATATTTATCTGTCGACTTCACCATTCGTGTACGTGTTGTTCACTAGTTGTCGTTTGGCACGGCTGAGTTCAGCGCGTAAAAGCTCATAATTTGAACACATGAGCAATGCCCCACAAACACATGCTTTGACAACGCTCTTTTTTATTTGACCCGACGCGATCCTGCCCCCTCCCCCCTCAGCATTCATTTGGGAAAATCAACATCCGTGGTCCATAATGGACGCTGTTTTACGTATCAGTAGTATGGAGTCTTCCCAGAGAACACAACCCCGACCAGACCTGTTAATCTGGTATCTGGTAAACATCTAATTCGTTCCGATAATCTAATGAAAGGCTAGATCCGAATAGGATGGCAATAGCATACAATGCATACCATGTGGGCGGCATAACATGCGTCATACCGGTGGTAGCGTTTATTTCAGCGACTTTCTTGCCACTGCCCTGCACTTACCCACCTCGTGACTTCACGCCAGTGTGTGCATGCGAGCTCCGCTGGCCAAGTGGCGCTACAGCACCATCTCTCTTCAGGCGAGAAGAAGCTGGGCACAGACGAGGAGACGTTCAACGTGATCCTGGTGACGCAGAACCCTGCTCAGCTGCAGGCCATCATGGCCGAGTACGAGAAGATCTCCAAGAAGGGCTTCATCAAGGCCATCGAGTCGGAGACGAGCGGGGACTACCGCCAGGCTCTGATGGCGATTGGTGAGTGTGCCGGCGGCCCGGACTGCCGCTGGGCTGGCCTGACGAGCGGGGACTACCGCCAGGCTCTGATGGCGGTTGGTGAGTGTGCCGGCGGCCCGGACTGCCGCTGGGCCGGCCTGACGGGCGCGGCTGCTGCTGTCATCAGTGTCGCGACCTCTCATCTCGGTTGAGGGGAAACCAAACCGCGGCAGGTAGCAAGCCGCTTACCCGCACGCTCCAGTTATGACACTGGTACGATAGGAGCGCGCGATTTTGTTACCGACCCTTGTCCACTTTCGTCGCTGTCAGAATGGCATCTCGTATCCCGGGTTCATGTCTATGCCCCTACGCACATTACCCACATACCTGGGATACACAACTCTCCACTAATGGTGTAGTTCCCTTTTGAGCTAGGGCAGGGTAATTTCATCCCTCCCCCGCCCAACGTGGGTTCCATACCCTCAACTTTGGGAAGAAAGTTGACCAGATCTGGGAAAAGCCTATTTTACTGGCATATTTGGGGCTTAGCTGGGTCATTCTTCGCTGTTCAGCACCCAATTCATTTTGTGAAATTACATCCCTACCCTCGACCCCCATCGGCAGCTGCCCCTTCTCTCATTGATTGGCATCTGTCCCTATCTTCCATCGACTTTTGCCCGTCTCCTGCTTCTGATCGAGAGGTACAGTTTCCCATTCAGTGGGAGAGGGGGGGGGGGGAGGGGCTTTGAGGTGTGTTGGGTTATTTTTTGCTTATCAGCTCCTCCCCCCCTCCCCCCGACAACTCAATTTGCGGTACTACCCTCCTGCACTGAACGGTGTTCTGTTACGGGCCTGGGTGCATCATACTCGGTCAAGGACAGAAATCCTTCTCCTATGTCACTGACCTGAGTTTGTCTCCCGCCTCTGGCCCGCGTTCGAACCACTCTTTCCCTGGCGTCCCCTCCGTGCCCCTGCCGTACCCGGCCCCCCCCCCCCCCCCGTCCCCTGCCGTGTCCAGCTGACTCCCGTCTCCTCCCGCGCTCGGCTGACTCCCGTCCCCTCCCGTGTCCGACTGACTCCCGTCCTCTCCCGCGCCCGGCTGACTCCCGTCCCCTCCCGTGCCCGGCTGACTCTCGCCCCCTGCCGTGCCCGGCCGACTTCCGTCCCCCGCCGTGCCCGGCTGACTCCCGTCCCCTCCGGTGCCCGGCTGACTCCCGTCCCCTCCCGTGTCCGGCTGACTCCTGTTCCCCTCCCGTCCCCTTCCGCACCCGGCTGACTCCCGTCCCCTCCCGTGCCCGGCTGACTCCCGTTCCCCTCCCGTGTCCGGCTGACTCCCGTGCCCCTCCCGTGCCCGGCTGACTCCCGCGCGTCCCGCAGTGAAGAGCTCGCTGAATCGGACGGCCTACTTCGCCGAGCGCATGCGTGACACCATGAAGGGGCTCGGCACCCGCGACAACGACCTCATCCGCCTGATCGTGTCGCGCGCCGAGTACGACCTGGCCAACATCAAGCAGGAGTACCTCAAGCTGTACGGCAAGACGCTGGAGAAGGACGTGGCGGTGAGTCGGCCGTGCGAGAGGAAGCCCGGCGCAGGCGACGGTGGGGAGAGAGCTACGCTACCCTCCACGCTTGGCGCAGCAGCTCGACCGCCCATCGAACTCCGTCGAGAGCAACATCGCGTTTTCGTAGCTCACTCGACTTGCTTTAGTTGTGTGTGATGTGGGACAAAGAAGATGCACTGCTTTGTCCCACAGCACACCCGAATCATCTTGATTTACCATCTCGCTCAAATGACTAATCCGTTGGTATGATGGTTTTTTTTCTTTCAGGCCTTCCCGGCGGTTAACCACCGCTCCCATCAACCCATGCTGCATCAGTGCCTCTTTGTCATACGGTGGAGTGGGGTCCCCACGCTCACTATGAGCCCTGACCCCCCATGTCCTTTTCCAGAGCGAGACGTCTGGCGACTACAGGAGGGCGCTGGTCATGATCGTGGAGGGCAACTGAGGACACCACCGTCCGCGCGCCGGGAGAGGCTGGCTGAGCGCCTCACGGGCGTCACACGGGCAGTGACACCGGCGACCTGGCGCCGGCCGAACCTCGGAGTCGGCGAGGCGAGCTGGAGGGCGGCCGGGCTCGAGACCGTCCACGCACGGGCTCCCGTGCGGTGCTCGACAGCGCACGTGGGAGAGTGGCGCGCGGTGATGGCGATTGGCGGCGCTGATGGCGCGGGGATATTTCCTCCACTGCGTGCAAACGAAATGCTTTCGTACAAAAAGCTGGACCGTGTTAGGGAAACGAGTATGTTGACTTGGATCGGAAGGTATATTTTAGCGTTGTCCGTATTACCCGTGGATGCGCTTTTCGCCTGCTTCGGCTTGAGGGTAAAGCGTTCTGTGCGACGGTTCACGTAAGGCAATGACAATAATGGCGCATCTTTGACGCATCTAACATTTCCAGTCTTCCCAAATGTATGCCGAGCTTGCATATGCCTGGCAATATCTTACGGCCCACGGGCTTTGAAACTGTGCTTTTATACGCGTTTCGCGGCATGTTTCAGCTGTGTGTTTCACTGATCTTCGCTCCGCGTATGGTGGTTTAGCTCGCTGTTGTTTTCAACGGAGCCGGCGGTCTTATATATGCAGTACTGTCAGTGCAATGTTGCGTTCACGCACGGTGGGCGCTGTGAATGGCTACGGTCTCACTGTCGCGCCCAACTTTCGCCGCGTCGCGTTGACATGTCTTGGCCGCATGGAAAACAAAACCGCCCTGAATCATCGGCGTTTGTTCAGTCAACTGAACGGTCGAGCGCAGCGGATGCTGAAGGAGTGTTCAATGGCCGGTCCGTGTCAGTCCCCTGGTACTGGTTCCCACGGGGGCTCGACGAGGTCTCACCAGTCTACAATGCGCATTATCCGCCGCGCGTGGGCTGACGCGGCAGTTCGGCTGCTGTCCTCTGTGGGTGCGGCAGCAGCCCCGGCAGAATACCTCCGCTCCGACGAGGGGAGGCGTTCCTCCCGAACCGCGGCCCGCAGCGACTGTCTCGCCGAGCAGACTCGCGCCAGCCGCCTCAGACGGCCACGGTCATCGCTGCCGTCGACTCCCCCACCGCCCGTGCGGCGGGCCGTCGGAGTCCGCCTGGCGCGACTCCGACCGCGATCCGTCCTGCAGCCCCCATCTCGCAAAAACCGCTCGTTGCCGATGCCGACAGTGTATTGGGTCGCCGCGTCTCCAGCAGGAGGCCGGCGCGGTTGCAAGCCCGGTCAGTCGTTCGATCGGAGCCGGCTGTTCGAGCTCCGCATACAGCCGTGCAGAGTCTGTCGACGGCCACACACTGTCGGCCGGCCCAGACTTACCTAAGGCGGCGAACGCGCCCACCAACCACGTGCACTCACGCGCGCGGCACGATACGCCTATATACAAATATACGCGACACACATGCCGTGTCAAGAATTCAAAGACCGACGTTCCCGCCGCGGTACACGGCAGGTACCGTCACCCCTTCCCCCCCCCCCCTGACCTAAGTCACAAAGTGAATCGGGTCAGTGCGCACACGCCCCGCCAGCCTAAAGCTAGTTGTACACTCGTCCAATCAGGAGGCGGGTGGGCGGAGCCCAGGTTCGCTCGGCCAACCTGCAGCGCGCAGCACCGGCTCTCAGCCAATCGGCACGACTCGGAGCCGCTCGCGGCCAATCCGTGGCGAGCGGCGGCCGTCTGCGACCAATCGGCGGCGAGCCGGGGCCGCCGGAGCCTAATCGGCGACGAGCAGCGACTGGCTGAGACCAATCGGCGACCAGCAACGACTGGCTGGGACCAATGGACGCGGCCACTGGTGATGATGAGATGACGGTGTGCGGGAGGCGGCGATGCGAGGCGCGCCCGACGGCTCGCGCCGTCCCCGCCGCCGGTTACTCGTCCGTGAGCTCTGCGAAAACAGATACCGACGTCACGTGACGCAGGGAGCGAGCGGAGGAACGCAGCAGGACGCGATGAAGACGGTCGCTATCATTCATTAATGTTCAAGGAGTCAGGTGGCAAACTACACCCACATATCATCTCTACAACCATCAACTCTAGCCACGCCAACACTGTTAGATGCAGTAGCCTTCGAACCCCGCCGTTCCTCCATGCCCGCAGGCTCGGTATCTGCCCCTATCGTGCGCCCCTCCCCAGATGCAGGGGAGGTCCAGCGTTTGTCGCCGTCCTCAGGCCAAGTCTCTCGCAGCGTGCATGTCATCCCTGCATCCCCAGTATCTATGCACTACACCGTCCCCGGTCGCACGCCGCCCACCCTGTCAACGGCGGGGCCGCTGCCCCCCCCCCCCCCCCAGACCACTTACCGGCCGTGTCCAGGCCGCTGATGTCGCTCAGGTCGGCCATGACCGTGGTGCCGTCGGCCAGCACGATGCGCACGCGCCCCTCCTCGTCTACAGTCCCGGTGAGGCCCGTCTCCTGCAGGCCCTCCTCCTCCTCCATCATGCCTGCCGGCGGCGCCGCGGGGCGTCAGCGGCATCGCCGCGCCGCTGGCGGGGGTGGGGTGCAGGCGGGGGAGCGAGAACGAACGCGGCAGCAGCTGAGCGTCACGGCCGCGTCAGTGTAACAGAGCAGCAGCGCACGCCGCGTGGAGACGCCGCCATGGGAACCCTGCCGAGGCCGGCACCAGCTGGCTGCGCTGGTGCGGCCCGTGGTGCGGCGCTGGCGAGGCGGTCAAGCCGGCCATGCTAACGGAAGCAGCAGAGAGATAGACCTTTGCCAAGGCCGGTTCGTACTGCATGATCAGTGACATTCGAGTGCATCATATATATCATGCCTGTGGTTTGCTGCGGACGTACAAAATCCTAACTGTGGATGCGCAAAACGTTTGAGCCCCCGAGACAGACACATGGAGCAAAACAAAACATTATGCTTCTATGCCTGATCATTTCGGCAATCACGGCACGCAAGGCACTTACCGACCACCTCCTCCGTAACAGCCACATCGCTGTCCCCAGCGGCGCCCACCGTCAACTGCTGATTGACGTCCTCACCGACAGATGGCACCACCAGCACGTCTCCGCCAGCTGACGCCTGCCGCACGCACTGCGGTTACGAAGGTTGGCGACGCAACACATCATCGACCACCCCAATTACTCCGGAACGCATCTAAATGAATTCAACAGCTGGAGAAAACGGTCATAACGACAGCAAAGTAACGACACGGGACCTGCCGCTCAAAACGACGGCCACAAGCAGCACGACCACCCAGCCGCGACCGTCACGACGTAACCACACCGGCCATGCGTCAGACTCATCACACCACATCACCACCCGAGCGTCCGGGTGCCCCCGTGGCGCGCGTGCCCCGGCACGGCGCCTCCGAGGCACGCGTGCCCCGCCACGGCGCCTCCGAGGCGTGTGCGACCCGCGACGGCGCCTCTGAGGCGTGTGCGACCCGCCACGGCGCCTCCGAGGCGTGTGAGACCCGCCACGGCGCCTCCGAGGCGTGTGCGACCCGCCACGGCGCCTCTGAGGCGTGTGCGACCCGCCACGGCGCCTCCGAGGCGTGTGAGACCCGCGACGGCGCCTCCGAGGCGTGTGCGACCCGCGACGGCGCCTCCGAGGCACGTGTGCGACCCGCCACGTCGCCTCCGAGGCACGTGCGCGACCCGCCACGGCGCCCCTGAGCGGCCAGTCTCACCAGTTCGCCGGGCGCGGCGCCGGCCGCCGGCGGCGCCTGCTTGCTCTCGCTCTCGCAGATGAGCGCCAGCATGTCGAGGTCCGACTTCTGCTGCTTCTGGGCCGGCGTCTGCGCCTCGTCCGAGTCCGAGCTGGACGCCTGCCGGGCCGGGGCCGGTCAGCGCGCGGACAGGGGCGCGGCGCGGGCGAGCGCCAGGCCGCCAGCGCTCCAGTCACGCGGACACCGGGCGGACAGCCAGACGGCAGACACAGCCGGGGCGCCGGTCGAGTCGCTGCGCACTCCACGCGGCGCCGAGCGGCGGCAGCACTGCGGCGGCCGGGCGGTTAGCCGGTGATAAGTACTTCGCGTCCGCTGGCATGAAGGATACGCGGTGTCCACTTCTCAGCGTCACGCATGGTCAACAGCACGGCCGTAGCAACGGCCTACCCATGACCAAACTACCGAACACCACATGCAGCAGTCGGCCTCCCGTATAGCTCTTACTCCACTTGGACGCCGCTTCCCGGCCCTTCCCCCCCCCCCCCCCCTCCGCCAGCAGCACGCCCCCGGTACCTGCAGGTCATCCTCCAGCGAGACGAAGCGCGGCAGCTGCTGGGCGCCGGCGCGCGCCGGCGGGGTGTCCGGATCGAAGATGGAGGCGGCGCGGGCCGGCGCCGCCGCCGTGCGCTGCTGGTACTGCAGCCGCTCCAGAATCGACATCTCCTGCTGCTTCGGGTCCTTGCCGCCTGCGGACAAGCCGGAGGCCACATGAGTCAGGCGTGCGCCGGTGCAGCCGGCCCTCACCGCCGGCTCGGCTCACCTCACCTCACGGCCCCGGGCTCAGCGGTGTGCGGCGGCGTGTGCGCCTCACCGCCTAGTCACCCGGGACACAGGACATGGGTGTACCAGCGCGTCAGGCTCTTGTCTAAAGGGGTGAGCGGGGTTCGCCTACGAGATCAGACAGATTGAGGATCATCTGGCGACGGGTGGCTGCTCGAGAGTTGGCCGTTTCTTCGCCAGACTTTGGCCAGGATAGCGATCCCTCCGTCCTCCACATGCAGATATAGCATCACTTGCATCTCGCGTACCGCTCACAAACACATCCTCAAACATCCTCGCTCACGCCAACAGCTGGGGTCACAAAGGGCGCACCAACAGCCCGAGGCCACCGCGCCCCCTCCCGGCGCGCGCCGCTCACCGTCCTCCAGCTCGAGCGCGCGCCGGTCCGGCCGGCGCGCCACCGGCTTCTTGCGCGCCACCACCACCAGCCGGGTGGGCGGCTGCTGCTGCGCCGGCTGCTGCTGGTGGTGCTGCTCGTGCGGCGGCGGCGGCGGCGGCGCCATGGCCGACGGCGGCGGCGCCAGCCGGAAGTGCGGCCGCCGCTTTATGTACTTGATGTCCTCGTTCACCCAGACCGGCTCCAGCAGCTGGCGCGACGGGCCCAGGCCCACCCGCTTCCTGCGGCAGCGCACGGGGCCACGTTCAGACTCGTACTAGGTCAACGTTCAATGCGAAGACGACTGTTCGTCCGCAGCATGGTATTGCGCACATGCACCTCATGCCGAAACGAGAAGAACTGAAGGCACAATGACAGTTAAGTTACATCTGCAGTTAAGCGGTACATCTGTCACCACCACAGGGATAAGGAGGACTCTCGAGGGAGGGGAGGGAGGGGAGGTGTGGCGGCGGAGACGGAAGGGAGGGGGGAGGGGGGGGGGGGCAGAGGCGCAGGATGATGGCGCTCATCTGAGGTGGGACGGCGAACGCCCGAGGCAGGCCAGCTTTATAGTGCACTGTAACCCGCCGGTCACATCACAGACATGGGAAATGAGGCGAGCGAGTCCCGGCTACACATCGCATCGCAAAAGCCGAGCATGGGAACACGTCGAGAATACATCTCCCCCCCCCCAAAAAAAAACACGCTTTCCCTCCGCCGCGCGCAATTGCCACAGCATCACCTGCATACCCAGACGCCCACCCATCCACCGACCCCGGGGCGATCAGCGCGGCGCGTCTCCAGACGGGGCTCCCCGAACGGGCGACCGTGCTGGGCGGCGCCCCCCCCCCCCCCCCACGCTCCGCCCCACTCACCGCGTGGTCTTGGCCAGCTCGCGGAGCGTGCCGTCCTTCTCGCGCCGCTTCGGCACCACGTTGACCTTGACGGTGCCCCAGCGCGTGTCGAGGTCGAGCGCGCGCGTCTGCTGCGCCCCCTCGAACGTCTGGATGACCGGCGGCAGCACCATGATCACCGGCTTGCCTGCCGAGACGGTGGCCGAGCGCGCGTTAGACAGGGCGCTTGCGGCGAGGTCAACGGCAGCTGGCCGGCACGACACGACACATGACGACAGTGCTACGGAAGGCCACCCCAGAGGGAACGTGATCGGTCTTGATCTGAAGCTGGCGGGTCAGACGCTGGATGGGAGCACCATCCTGACGCTTGGGGAGACGGTGCGGAGGGATGAGGGGGGGGGGGACAGGAGCGACACCCTCCCGGCACTGCCACCCTAGAGACGGAACGTCAAACGGAGCCGCCGTCGTCACCCCGCGCAGGGCTCGGAGGCCGGCCGAGCAGCCGAGCACCGCCAGCGCCCGGCGGCGTGTCAGGCTCGGCAGGCCGCTGCGCCGCCGTGCGCACCACACCGACGTCCTCTGCAGAGCAGCGCGCCACTCCGACACACCGCTCCTGGCCGTGCGCACGAGCGCAGCTCGACAGCCCCGGCCGGCCCGGGGGACAGGCGAGGCGAGCACCCGCGCCTCGCGCCCGCAGCCAGCGGTCGCCCCGTCGGCGAGACCGCCGGCCGCCCCTGACGCGCCGACCCCGGCTGACCGGCACGGCGGCGGCAGCAGCAGGCCGGCTGGCTGCGCACGAGCCGGCGCGCTCCCTGCGGGCCCGGCGAGCCACCGGATCGCCGACCTACCGTTCTCCTTCTGGTACTGGTCCTCGTCGGAGGAGGCCGGCTCCTCCATGTCGCGGCCGGCGTCGCCCACGTCGTCATCCTCCGGCTCCTGCGGCAGGCGTGACGGCACCGTCAACAGCAGGCTTAGGACACGGCTGAGGCGCGATGACGCGTCTGCGGAGGCACTAGTCGACACCCGTGGGAGCGAAACGACAGAAGCGCACACGAGGCTGCTCGCCATGTGAGCACGTGGACTTGCTTGTTGGAGCATCAGAACGGGCCACATCGGCATAAAGCTAAGCGACAAGTCCGCTGCCTCCACCTCCCGCATGGTCTAGTGGCTAGGATACACGGCTCTCACCCGTGAGGCCCGGGTTCGATTCCCGGTGCGGGAACGTCGTCTTTGGTACCCGTCGCTTTAGTTGGCAAGTAGCCGCATGCCAACGGTCCGTAGTCAACAGCTAACCACGCCGGCACTTGCAAGCGAAAATAGCCCTTACGCCGTGTTAACAAGGCATGTTACTGAGATAGTACCGCTTAGGTTATCACCCTCACCCGACTCCCAACTGCCTCACCAACCTTCCAACCAGTTCATCCCTTGGCCAGTCGTCATATTTCTCGTACGAAGGATGGGCGAGTGCTTTCAGTCATGTACCGATCAAACCCGACATACACAGTATCAGTGCGCCACCCCAGGACCATTCTGTTCCTTTCTACGCAGTGTTACGGTGGTGCTATGACCCACCACGGGACGCAAACAAAGGGAAATATTATTCGACTAACAGTCCAAATAGAGTACGAAAAACCAAATCAGCAACCGAAAACGTTTTCCCGCACCGGGAATCGAACCCGGGCCTCACGGGTGAGAGCCGTGTATCCTAGCCACTAGACCATGCGGGACCTGGAAGACCTCCGGCATTACAAAGGTTACAGTGAGAGTCTTCACAAGCTCCGGCCAATTGACCAATTGCCCCTCGTTCGGATCTAATGGATCTGGCGCAAAGACACGCTGCTATTTCCAATGCCAAGGTTCCAATCATATCTCTAAAAATGATGACGATTATTAAGATATTCCGAACTGGTTATAGCCGGACGGTCCCCGCTCCCGGCCAACATCGCCGAGCTCCAAGAGCGTTGTACGCCTGGATAGGACCGATCTGCGCAGAAGAACTGAGCTGCAGCAAAGCCTAGGGTTTTGAATTTAGCGGAAGCCAGCCAAGGTGTAAGTGTAAGTGGACAACTGCTCCTTTGCCAGCAGAGTAAAAACAGCAGCTTCGCACTCCTGGAAAGCTGGAGCTTCAACGGGTACCAATACTCAACGCCTGCTGAAGTACTGGGCCTTTCCCTTCCACACGCATGCGTTTGCGGCTTAAAATCTCATCCAACTAGCTTACCACCCAACAACAGATGGACAGCTGTAGACCAGTGCACCAGTAATGTATGCCACCTGATCCTACCCATCCATATGACAACATATCACTGTGCCACCAGTTTCACACATCACTGCCAGCCACATGCAGACACCGCTGTGACTTGCAGGCTCGCCAGTGATAGCAATCATGTAACAAAGCATATCACCAAACCACCACCCAAAATCAGGCACCATGGACACCACCCAAACTCAGGCAATCGATTTGACTGTTACAATCACGCAAAATCAGGCAATCAGGCAATCAGGCATGTCTATTTCATTCCGCAACACCAGAAGACTGGCTACCAATGCAGCTGCAGTCCAAAACCTGGCGTGCCAAAGCTGTCGGGTGGGTGCATAAAAATGCAAAAACTGCTGAAATTATGCTGATTTTAATGCAAGTGTACTTCTGAGAGCAGCATTTAATGTTTAGCATATCACTTCAGGTTTTTAGCATTATGGGTTCTGCTGCTGAAAGGAGCCAAGCTTCATACACTGGGAAGTGCTAGTTAGATGTCATTTTCAAATGGCTGATGCCATTGGTATCTCTTATAAGACAGCTATAATTGTCAAGACAGTGCACATGGTTACAAGTAAACAAATCAACATTTTCTGCCATCACTTCATTAGCCTTTTGTATGTCTGGTAAAGGATCAATGCATATGATATGCAAACGCCCTTGGCCATTGGCATATACTATCAGCATATGCCATAAGAGAACTCCTCACTTCAAGGTGATCATGGTCACAAGCAAAGGTCACATGCTTTCAGCCCAACCAAGACTAATGCCCTGGAACACAGCATTCTCTCACAATACACCCCAATATCTACTTGATGTCGTTTAACCAGCACCTTCTGACATGACACGAAGCTCAGTTACTTTCAACACACAAACCTAGGGAGAGCTGGTGCGGCCACTGTCAGCCGCACTCCCCAGGCTGTAACGTGTAAGACGTGACCGAAGCGTTACAAGGCCCGCCCACCAGCCGGACCTCCCGGCCCACTCACCGGCGGAGCTCGAACTCCTGACGACCGGTGGGCATCAGCGGCTTCTTCAGCTTGCGCGGCCGTGGGCCCGGCTTCAGCGGCGGTCGGCCGACGGGGCGCGGCGAGAGCGCCGGCGACGTCGGCGGACGGCCGCGGCCGCGACCCGACGGCGCGGCGCTGGTGCCGCCGCGCCGCCGCCCGCGCCGCCCCGCCACCTGGTGCTCGCGCTGCGCCAGCCGGTTCTGGCTGTTGATGGCCAGCATGGGCGAGGCGCGCGGCTCGGGCACGACGCCGGCGCGGCCGGCCGCCACGTCGGCGATCGTCTGCGAGAGCGGATCATCCACGCTCGGCGTCAGCAGCATCGAGTTGGTGACGCGCTCCTCCGACAGCGGGTCGTCAAGCTCCGCCAGTGGCGGCGAGGCCGGCGCGATGGCCGCCACCGCGCGCGCCGCCTCCTTCGAGGCGCGCGCCGCGTCTCGGGCGGCGCGTGCGCGCTCGCGCGCCGCGGCGCGCTCGTCGACAACGCGCTGCGCCGCCTCGCGCTCGGCGGCCGCCGCACGCTCCGCCTCGGCCCGCTCGGCGGCGGCGGCGCGCTCGGCAGCGGCGCGCGCCGCCTTCTCCTTGCGGCGCTCCTCGCGCCGCTGCTCGGCCTCCTTCAGGCGGCGCTCCTCGGCCTGGCGGCGCAGCTCGAGCGTGGCGCGGCGCCGCTCGACGCGCGCCTCCTGCTCGGCGAGCGCGGCCATCTCGCGGCGCGCCTCGGTCACGGCCCGCTCCGTCTCAGCCGCGTCCGCCAGCCACGGGTCGTACGGCCAGCGCCGGCAGCCCAGCCGACAGCCGGCTCCGTGCTGGTCGTTGACCAGCCACCAGGCGGTGAAGCCGGCGAACTCAGTCGTCGTCGAGGTCGGACGGCGGCGCCTCGGCCGGCGTATCGTCCTCCTCCTCCTCCGTCTCCTGCTCGGCTGGCCCGTCGCGCCAGCCGCGCGGCTCGGGTGATGCCGACACGCGGCGCCGCTTCTGCAGGTAGTCGCCGAACAGCGAGCTGAGCTTGCGCTTGCGACCGGTGCGGCTCTCCATGAGCGCCGTCGGCATGGGCGCGCGCCGCTGGCCGACCGGCGCCGAGAGCGGCGGCCGGCCCCGGCCGCGGCCTCGCCCGCGCCCCCGGCCGCGTCCGCGCCCCGACGGCGCCGGCGTGGCGAAGTGGGCGCGCGCCGGCGGCGTCAGCGAGCGCGCACGGCCCGAGCCCGGAGCTGCGGGGCGCGAGACGAGCGTCAGTCGGCGGCGGCGGCAGCATGCAGGAGCGGTGGACACATGGCCTGCGACTCCCGTCCTGCCCGGGTGTCACCCCACGCAATCCTGTGCTAACGTGATGACGAAAGACACCTTGCGTTATGTCATTTATCGATGCATGAGACTGCCTCACAATGACCAGCAACGTCATAGGTTGACTCATTCACAGAGGCGTGCAGCAGCTGCAGCGTTCAGCAACCGACGACAGTCTTTGCCACAAGGGCGAGCGTACGCTGACTTGGACATCAACAAGGTCTGACTGATCGCTGTCTGACCGCTTTCGGTAACAGTCCACACCGGCTGAGGGAGCGGCCTGTGCCCCTGCCCCCGAGCGCACGTGCCGCCTCCTGTGACCCTGTGACCGGAAGCGTGACGCTCGGCTCAGGCGTCCGGTCGCCGAGCCGCGAGCCACCCCGGTCCGCCGGACTCACGTCGTCCGCGCGGCCGTCCAGTGGGCAGTCCGAGCCGGGGCCGGCCGGGGGTGAGGCCGCCGCGGGGCCGGCCGACGCCGCGGCCCCGGCCCCGGCCCCGGCCTCGGCCGCGGCCGCGCCCCCTGCCTCGTCCCCTGCCGCGGCTGGCGGCCGGCGGCGCGGCCGGCTCCGACGCGCTGGACCAGTGTCCGCTGCCGGCGCGTGGACGGGGCGGCGTCAGCGACCGGCGCCGACGGTCCCAGGGCCGGCCGTGGCGAGGCAAGGGCCGCGTGGGGAGCGGGCGGCGCCACACACCGGACACGGCGGTGACGTCACACGGGCGCTACACACTGCCATCGTAAGTATATGTTTTAAACGGCTGCAAAACACGCACCAAATTCATAGCATCAGCATCGTGCGTTCGGTCCCTGTTTGAAGACGTAGGAAGGCAAACAACGAAACAAGAATGACAAAGCTTATGCCGGCTACACATACCTCTCCGAAGAACGAAAGACTGTTAACCCGCGCAATACAATCGTGAGTTACACGCCACAACTCATACAAAGTGCACTTAAACCCGACCAAGCAAACGAGCGTTAGCGGCGCCGAGCACAGCTGCTTGTGACAGCATAACATACCCGTCATCATTCGCCGGGGTCTTAGACAGCCCTGAAAGACACGAGCGATCGCGTTACACCAAAGCCTTCTCATAGCCCTTGAAACGTACGAGGGAGAGGGGGGGGGGGGGGACATTGAGGCTTTACGACGCACTCAGCTGCTGAGGCTACATGGCGTCGCCTGCCTCTCACCCTGGCACGGAGGGAGGGGGGGGGGGGGGGGGACCGCGCAGAATCGAACCTCCAATCCCGTGCCTCCGGTTTCCCTGACGTGCGGGGGTTAACGCGGACGCGTTAACACTACACTATCGGTACCCTCCCTAAAATGTCTAAAGAGCACCACACGTAGCGTGATCAGGCGACAGGATCCAGCTAGATGAATAACGCGGTCTGGTGTTTCAAGTAGGCTTCATTTGAAACAACATGCTTCTTATTGTACCGACGCAAAAAACAAACAAAACCAGTTTGATAAATGAGCTTTAGAAAGTCAAGCACAATCTCACAGTGAAGTAGTTTCAATAGCGTGCTGCAAGTTATAACCCCCATAGCAGTGTGCAATGCCCACCGCACGACGCCTTACAGCGTCAATACACCACAGGCGTGTGCCTGGACTGACTCGGCGCCTGATGACACACTCCCTGACACATCAGAAGCTGAACAGACTGCTGGCAGGATGGACGCACGAGCAAACAGCACGGGAGCCTGGCGCCGCGTGCCACACATGCCTGCAGGGCCGACCCCAGCTGTCTCACCGGGCTCCGGTCTGGACAGCGTCGGCGTCTTGGGCGGCCGTCCCCGCCTCTTGACGGTCAGCCCGTCCGGCGGCGCCGCTCTGGCCACGCTGCAACGGCGCCGCAGCCGGTCAGCCGGGTCACGCGCCGCGCCCCGACCCCGACACCGGCGGGAGCCAATGGAGCCGCGCCCGCGCCGCGCAGCACCCAGCCCAACACAGCTGCTCCGGCTGCTTTGAATGCGATCGGACGAGGCGGAACTGGGCCGAAATATTTACGGGGACCGCGCAGAAGAACGCGGGTGGACTGCAACGTAATGACATCGGTAACATGGAAAGCAAAATCAAAACCTTTCAGCATGGTTAGCTAGCAATGACGCACATATTCCATGGAGCCCCGAAGCAAAGATAAGCAAATCTGTTCTATATCAGCGCGACTAGTCCAGTTGAGAAAGCACACATTCGTGCCGGAGTAGCAGCACAAAGCGTTAGTGCTCGCGACAATGCGCCAGCGGAGCTGGACCGCCAAGCAGCGTCGGCAGCAGACGGAGCCGCGGGCCACCGAGGACCGGGCCGAGCCCAGGCGCGTGCCACCGACCCCAAGGCGGGCGGCCGGCAGTGCTGACCTGGAGGTCGCCTTGCCGCTGCCGGGCGGCCGGCCGGGCCCGCCCTGCGCGTACGGCCGCGCGCCGACCGGCGTGCGCGCCTTCTTCCACTTCCTGCCGGCCACGGGCGTCGGGTCAGCAGGAGCCGGGCGGAGGACGCGGGCGGCGCCGGCGCGGCGGAGAGACGCAGAGCGCCGGTGCCGGCCCCGGCCGAGGGTACGTACACGGACGGTACACGCAGCACGCCCTCCACAGCCCCGGCCACGCCCGGCCGCACTATGACCTCCGCTGTCGACGCGCTCTGAAATCTCCTCGCCTCGGCCCGGGCACCCAAGCTGACATCCTCCCCAGCCTGGGAGCCCGAAGCGGCGGCGACGGTGGCGGCGGCCACTTACTTGGCGTCGGGTCCCAGCAGGCGCTCATACAGGCGGCCCTCGCCCCGGTCGTCGATCAGCTGCTGCTTCTCGCCGGCCGACAGCGACGACCAGCGCTTCTCGAACTGCGTCAGCATGTCCGAACAGTCCAGGTTGTCACGCGGCTCCCAGGTGTTCTCGGAGCTGGCGGGCGCGCCGTGTCACAACAGCAGCTGGCGAGACTACACGAAAGCAAGCCGCTTGTCGATGGCTTAGCGAGAGTTTGTGAGCGTTAGAGATCACCCCGACGAGATCACGAAGATGTACAGACGCTGATACCGATTAAAATAATGGTGTTTTCTACGCTTCCAGCGGGATATGAAGCGTCCTCATGACATGACGCAGAGAATGGTAATGCTTGTGGCAGAATACGACTAAACACAAAGTCACGACTTAGCCCTCGGTCACCGAGCCGATAGGGATGGTTTAGTTTCCATAGAAAGATGCACACCAAGCCGCAAAGGCCACCAACCTGTCATCAATCACCCAGCCATCTTTTAAACAGTGCATGGTAGCCCAGAGCACTGACACATACCGACGAGTTACGTCCGCCGGGACTTAGAGGCAGAGAATATCGCCTCACTCTGCAGGCGGACTCACTAGGCAAACTCGCGCCACTTGATGAGGTACTCGTCCACCTTCTTGCTGAGGTTGTAGCGCTTGGCCAGGATCTTGTCGACCTCGTACAGGGGGTCGGAGCGCAGCTTTCCGGGCGCCGGCGTCGGCTTGTCCTTCTTCTTCGGACCTGGACACGCACCCGGGTCGTGTCACATCGGATGCACATCTGATACGTACATGGCGCCGCGCCCCACCCCACGGTCAGATCCGGCGGCGAAACAAATTAGCACGATCGACCGGGTGAACACCTGTGTGAAACTAAAGTAGGGAGGAGCAGGCGGATGAAAATCATATTGCCAACTCGCAAAGACAATACACAAAATTACGCAAAACTACCACATACCGGGCGCCACCACCGTTGCTAATCAAATGTGAATGTTGTCGTTGCGGACCAGGAGCCTTCCCAGCGCCTGCCAAACCCGCCACTGTTTGAAGCCCGTCCGACAGCCAGCCTGTTGTGCTATCACTGAAGTGCGGTCTGCCTTGTCATCGACCGCGCCACCCTCGCCGGCATCCGTTGAACACGACTCCGGAATGTAACAGGGCAGCTGCTTCGGGACGCAAAATAAATTCAAGATGGCGCCACGTTACAACTCCGTCCCTGAGCCCCAAAGCCCTACCACTAACAGATTTATACATAGATAGATAGATAGGATTTAAGACCAGTCGAAGGAAAACATGCGCGTTCGTCTCCCTTATCGGAACATTCCTCAGGTGCGCTCCCCCCCCCCCCCCCCCCAGGCTTCGCCATTACGGGCGTCACGCGCGCACGCACCTGGCTTCTTCTTGGCGGCCGTGAGCGGGTCCTCGTTCATCTGATCGAGCGAGGCGCGGATGGCGGTCTTGGCGATCTCCAGGAACTCGTCAGTCGGCTGGCCGGGCAGCTTGCTGATGCGGCCGTCCAGCGCCGACCAGTGGCGCTCGAAGCCCGACACCCAGCGCGTCCACGCCTCCTTGTCGGCGATGGTCTTCTCGCCCCTGACGGCGCGCGCGAGCGGAGGGACGGACGGGCCGGTCAGCTCGTGGACGGTGCGGGACGTGGCCGCGTGCGAGAACACGACGCGACGCACACACGGACGCAAATATAGAGGGACTGATGGGCTGAAAGAACGGAACTGCGAACGGACGGGTGGGCCGACGGACGGAAGAGCAACCACCGCGAGGACCAAGAACGAAAGATAAAGAGGTGTGAAGACAAACGACACGCGCACGCAGGCAGATGGCAGGCGGACGCAAACACAAAGCTTTGCACGGACATGACACACAACGGACGGAAAGGACATACCAAAACACGTGCACATCTAAACAGCAAAGACAAGGGAGCACGACGAGCCGGCACAGCAGGAAAGCTGCGTCAATGATATTCTCTACATCATTGGGAAGTTGAGTCACCACCACACGTCTACAGACAATAAACACGAAGTTCGACAGCACGTGCAGGCCATACGCTGCTCACCTCCGGTGGATGCAGTTAACAACGCTTAACTTATACTGGAGGTCGGTCACCAACCCATAACTTCCGAGTACGACGCGAAACACTCAGACGACACGGACGCCCCAACAGACACGCCACGCCAACCATCACCGACTCACACGATCACCGACTCACATCGGTCACCGACTCACATCGGTCACCAACCCATATCGATCACCGACTCACATCAATCACCGAATGACGATGATTTCCGGCTCACACGATCACCGACTCACATCGGTCACCAATCCACATCGATCACCGACTCACACCGATCGTCGAATGACACCGATTTCCATATCACACCGGTCACCGACTCACACAGCCACCGACTCACACCGGTCACTGACCGCCCCACGCCGGCCCTCGTCAGAGCCAGCGCCGCTGCCGCCGCGCGCACCATTTCACTGACTTTTTGTTGCCGAGCTGCGGCAGGTACCAGCGCATGAGCACGCGGATGGAGTCGCGGTTCAGCTCCCAGCCCTCCTCCACCAGCTGGATGAGCGCCGTGGAGAACATGTACTCCTCGGCGACGGTCAGCAGCTTGCGCGGCCCGCGGCCGGACGGGTCCTCCAGCATCTGGTCCCGGATCGTGCTGGCGGCCCCAGAAGGCGACGAATGACGGCGATGACGACGGTGACAGAGATGACGGCGACGGCGCTACTATGACACGTGAGGCGGGCAGCCCCGTACGTGGGGTGCGGACACTGCGCCCGCACTGGTCCGGTGCCTGGGGACCGGCCCCGACCCGGGCGGGTGCGGCTGGAGGCGGCACCGACACTGGCTGCTGGTGTTTTCAACATGGGCACGCCTTGTCTGGTACGATCAGAGCATCCGCAGCGCACCTCGTACGCCCACTGCTGCATTACCATTGATACCAGCCCAGCACTGCTGGTCCATCACATCACAGTTTTGTCATCCAGATGTTATCCAGATGCCATCCATCCAGTCAATATCCAGATGGGGGGGGGGGGGGGGATTAGTTGCGTGCATGGACGGAGAGAGTCCAGGAGACGAACCATTCAAATTTTTATCGTATCATAAAACGATAAAATGATACAAAATATGGGCAATTATTGCAAGGGCGAGATTTCTTACGATAACGGAACTAAACTTACTACATAATCGGCAATACAGATGCTACTCTCTTATCACGAGAACGATTTCAATATTATGTATAATTCACACACATCCAACAAATCATGAAGCCCTAAGCCATGAGGTGATTAGTGTCACATCAACACCTGCCACACAGCACCCTTTACCAATCAGACTGACAGACACGGCTGGCCTGACTACTAGCCATGGCCGGCCTGACCACCAGCCATGGTCGGCCTGACTACTAGCCATGGCCGGCCTGACCACCAGCCATGGCCGGCCTGACCACTGGACACGGCCGACCTGACCACCAGCCACGGCCGGCCTGACCACCAGACCCGGCCTGCCGTCTCACCTGGCTGGGATGCCGCAGATGTCGGCCGCCCTCGTCACGGCCATGCCGTCGTTCACCAGCTCAATGGCACGCTTGATGTCCGTCATGGTAAGGATCGATCAACGTCACCTGAAGGCGGACAACGTCACCTGAAGGCAGACAAGTGGCGCACGGTGACGACAATCACAGGTTAGCGCCCAACAACTGGCTGGTCATAACATGGCGAGAGATCAGTAAAATGATGTACAAGAAAGCCAAGAGTAAGCAAATTACGAAGTGAATGTAGCATGCCAGTTGGCATAACAATACAACTTAGCATTGAAGAGCATTTTAAACACAACAGATACCAATGACCAGTTTCTCAACAAGATAAGTGATGACTCACAGCTTTTGTGGTTAGTCTTCAGCTGTACAGTCTAAACTTAAATGCCACATTAACAAACACAACATTAGGCAGTATTCAGCCCCTTTAATGCCCATATTAACTCCAAACTGCTACAGGACTATTTGTGTCAGAAGAGATGCCCTCACCAAGGGAGACATAACACATTGACCAGGACAACATGCTACCATGTGGAACACAACAAGACAGGTTTGCATTATATTTGTATACACAGGTACCTATTTTAACAAACCTTCAACTACCTGATCAAGAAACATAACATATGAATGTCCCTTTGTCCCCTTGGATGTAAGGGCTGTCCATGCATGCACATTTTGCACAGACATGGAAGAAAGGTGCTGATGGGTCACAATCAGGGCATAAAATAGGGCATAAGTTCTGTGTTTTGGATGCCTGAGCTGTGACAGGCAATGCAAATGGGGTAAAGGGGGAGCAGTGCAACAATGAGCTCAGGTGCGGCTGCAAATCATGCTTGTCTTTTTATGTATGGCCCACAACCTGGCCAAAACAGATGTTGCTGCATCAGAATGTTATGCTGCATGTGGCGTAACCTAGGGGAGGGCAGGGCTTTGCTGGTGTACCCCAGGGGAGGCCAGGGCTTTCCTGGTGTAGACAGTGCAGGCATTGGATAAGTGCCTGAGTACATCATGCAACTTATAGACAGTCATTTACACAGAATACGTGTTATGGAACAGGATGAGATGGAGCAACTTGCACACATTAGCAAATGGTATGGCGTGTGAAGCATTCAACACATCATGAAATGTGTACAGTGAATTATATGAATTGTTCAGAGACAAAAACTGTGCAATTTTTGTTTTATATGTAGAACCAGATACAATACTAAAGGGGCCAGCCAATGCTCTGTGGGTATCTAAAGTTATGTTGAGGAAAAACTTAAGATTTATGGCGATCAACCATTCAAAGCATATAACTGTCACTCCCACTGACCATATATGCTACCTGCACTCCTTGATGATAATCTCTGCTTCTGGATATGCTGCCAATTACACTGGATATGCTGCCATTTACACAGGATTTGCTGAATACACTGAATTTGCTGCCAGCAGCATAATATTGGGTTGCAGTGTCAATGATAATGAATCCACAACATAGGTGAGGTTTCTATGCAGTACATTAAGCATTATATTTCAATGATGAAAATACCATAGCCACTAACAATTCTAATCACCTCTCCTGCAGGATCCTCACATGTTTTGATTTGCCAAACTCTGAATGTCATTTTGAATGAGGTGGGTACCAAGTTTCATTTATCTGCAGCCTGAAATATGTTCCTACTTTCTTAAAAGAGCTACAACCAAATGGTACAGCCTGTGCCTAACAGCCGAATGTTAGCACTTTAACCACGTAGGTATTATAATGTGGAAGTCAATGGCTGATGTCTAAAAGTGACATGCTAATATTTCTGAACTAAAACTGCTACATGAGTTAACCTGTGCTACAGCCAATCCACCCCCACCCCACATACACACACCAATATACAGTTTTGGCTTCTGATGGTGAAATAAAATGCTTTACAATGCACAAGGAAAGAGGCATCATGCTAAAGAGAAATATCTTCTTCAAGCATAAAGGACATGCATATCTATGTTGCCTGTTTTTCTAAACACATTCCCTGTATTTCTGAACACATTTCTATTTTAATTTGCTTTTACCTCACATTCACATATCTATTGAACTGGAACCTTATGGCATTGACATCTCACAAGCATGGTAAATATGGAATTTTACTTTAAAGCAGAAGCCTACAAAGTGCAGCAGAAAGTACACACAGCATAACAAGAGCAGGTCAACAACAATTGACATTTGGCTGGTGACCCACTAAACCAAAATCACAACCATGAAACTACTTGAATTTTATCAGCTAGTGTGCTTTAATCATACACATCATTTCATCTTAAATCAATGAATTACTATGACTTACCTGCTAGGTGACAACCTGCACCACTTGTATTACAGGCTCCTGAATTTAATACTACAAAGAGAAAGCTTCTGCACATGGGACAGCAAACAGTTCAGTGAAAATATTCTCAAAACCAAAATTAACACATACATTTGGCAAAAATGCATGAACAATGGCACCATCATATGAAGTTGAGGCTTTGGGTTTAAGTGATCTAAAGATATAGCTGTGTGACGGACAGACGCCTAACCCAATGTACATGTACCATGGTGCAGTGCAGGAAAAATATGTTTTCTTGTGGAGATGACATTGGATGAAACTGGCACCCACATCATGCTTATGCATCAACAAATTTAATCCATGTTACTCAAGTCTTTGAGGACAACATAAATGATTATACCTTGGTCCATGCGACAACATACAGCTTTTCTACACGCAACCCAATGTATAACAAATGTAATAACCAATCTGATGCTGCATGATGAAAGTAACAAGTTCCATTACTGCCAAAATCAGCATGTTGGACTCATCACTCATAAAAACTGTTGCATCCCATGGGAAATAAAATATATTGTTGAAAGGTAATTTTGCTATTTCCATCATAACTATGCATAATTGGGATTACTTGTACTTTGTCTTGGTGCACCACCCTTTACTCAGAATGAATGTCATACCTCTTCATGCAGAAAAACAGTTGGTGTGTTTCTCAGCCTTCCATTTGACCAAGAACATGCTCTCCACTGATAGCACACCAAAACACATCACAACATGAAACAAACTGGGTGAAAGATGTGAGACAAACTGCTCAGTTATGCCAAAAATGACAACATTTTCACCCATGCAAAATTATATACCAACTATTCCCTAATCAATTTGGAAGGTGGGCAGTTGTTCTTTATAACTGACATGGGTGAGGGTCTATTACACATCACACATATTGACATGGTGTGTGTGCATGCCTTGGTGATTGTGTATGTGCTGTTGGTGTCACACGCTGAACTGGTTTGAATGGTGTTTGCTTACTGCATGCTGTTATGGATGTTCTCATTACCACATGCTGTATGCGCTTATGCTCACTCTCAAGGCTGCATGTTGTGTAAGCATGGTTGCCAGTTATTGAGTCCTTTGCATGTGTTGCAGAATGAGAGTCTAGGGCAACTGCATACTACCTCATGATTGAACTAGTTTGGCAGATGCCACTATATCAAAGTCACCAGCTCACCTGCCCCCAAAATAAGTCATTTCTAATGAGAAAGAACTAGCATTTAATCAATAGAAATGTGATATTAAATCATACCTTTTGATGTACTACATTATGACACTATACCATGCACAGAGTAGACACTTTAAAAAAAATGTGTCAGCATAGCATGCTCTTATATCAGGTACTTCCCCAGCTTTATGCATCGATGCACACTAAAACCGATTCTTCCCAAAACACCCTGAAATTTCCAAATATTCACTTGCACTGACAATGAAGCACATCCATTGCTGGCAAATTCACAACTTCAAATCCTTTTAAATATAATGCAACTGAAATATCCAATAAAATTGGTTGATGCTTGTCTTTCCATTCCATTCTAACATTTCATAAATATCCAATAGCAATAGGATGATAGATTCATCTGGCTTTTAGGTGGTGATGGTCAACCAGTCGTTACCACTTTGGATCACACAAATGCTGTACTGGTTTGGTTCCTGCAGAGCCCAGGATGCCTAAAGGTTTGATTAAATCCTGATGATGCCTGTTACCCCTGGATGTTTATAAGATAATTGTAATTGCCATCATTCTGCACGTTCTGGGTTCACAATGTTGTGTACAATGATGTTGGGTTTTTTTTCAAAAACATTGGATTGAGGAAGCCTCAATGATTGCACATGCAGCACTGATTCTAGATGGGTCTGCAGCAATGTATGTGTATATGTGCGTGCTTTGTGTGTGTGTGTTTATATAAATAAATAAATAAATATCACATATATTCCAGTTTTCAACATTTTCAATAAAAGCAACTATTTCCAAAATTCGTTTTGCATGGGGAGCTTAGCATGTTGCTAACCATACAGCAATGTTGAGAATTTTACATTCTAGACAATACCAAGACACAGCCACCCATGGCCCGGACTGACCCCATTGGCCAGCCACCTGGTGACTTTTTTAATTCAGTTGGGTCAGACCATGCATCCTCTCTGGGTACTTACACCCAGTGCTGGTGGGTCACAACTCCAGCAGTGTTCCCTTAGACCAGAGAAAGAAGTTGTGATGTTAGGAACCAATCTCAGCCTAAACAGATGCAGAACAAAGTTAGCAATGCATCAATGCATCATGTGGAGGTATCCACGACACTACAGCAGGTTGCCATGAACCAGGTGTATTTTGAAAGCGAAACAGCATATTTGCAACATCTTGCAAACTGTAGCTGCATGCTTTGTTTGAGTTGAACTGCACATGAGGAAAAGTGACTATTTCACCTGTCTGATCCCATTGTCTTGCCTGCCAATCCCTCTTAAAGTCAAGGTCTGTGACGGGTGTCACCCTTCAGCTAGGTCTGTCCGCCTGCTAGCTGCGACAGGCTACATAGTAAGTGATGCTAAGTCATGGTAAACAGCACACATAGTGCTGAAATATGCTGGCAGTGCCTATGTCTTCAGTCTGTATGCCAGTTGTTACAAAGTGGCACACATATACAATATGTTTCATTGAAGTTGCACTGACTCATATTATGAATGCTCAGTATGAATCCTGTAATGGCTGCAACTGTGCACTTCTAGGACTGTGAGAACTGTACTTTTGCAAATATTGCCATAATTTCAGGAGCTAAGCACATCTAAGTTGATGTTTTGGGCCTTGGGGCACCCAACTACAATGGTTTTATGGCAAACAGACACACCAGTTTGATTGCCTATAAATGACAGCATCACAGCAAACATAGAAACCTACGCTCCTTGCGGGCAGTCCGATACTATATGTTTTAGACACGCTGGTTGCCAGCACCAGGTGCATAATGCAATCCTCGTCAGTGAATGCCAGCCAGCACCTGTAGTGTTAGCTACATTTTTGAATACCATTCTTAGGCTGAGATTACCTACAATGCAGGCATGGCCACTTATTTATTTCTTGCTTTTCAACTATTTACTTATAAAATGCACATGCACTGAGTTACTTTGCAAGCAAAATGTTGCATTTCAGAGAACAGAGAAAAGTATTCAGCTCTAGCAGCAGAAAGTGCTGAGTGCTTTCAGCCCTTGCTCAGTTGTGCTGTACAATGCCAGGGAATGTAACTTAAACAATGAGGAACATACACTGTCACAAGATCCCAACATCCAGCACAAGTGTTGATGGTTTTTTACATGGCATTGAAGTGTTCCCTTGTAATGGATTGCCAAAGGAATGCTGTGTTGGATACATGTCAAGGACATACATTTAACACTAGCAATCATTCTGCAATTTCAGGACTAGACTAACAGTACATGATATGTTAGTTTTAGGTAGTCTGCAAGATGGACTAGGATATAAATTGAAAATCATGATAGTATTAATGTAGTGTGATATTCAAAGCATCTCGTGGACTGCTAGTATTCTCACCCTATAGCAGTGGCTTTTAACAGAAAGTGCACTACAATCTGCCTGCCTTACGCATTGCATTTGGAATACTGCAGACTGGCAAGGATGGCCAATATTCATTTCCAGTAAAACAAAACCTTTTAAGGTGCAGTCTTAATGTTCCCTTTATTTTGCTGATAACCTATTTTGTGGTTGGCCAGTACCCAGGCTGTCTCTGGACACTTGTAAGATAATGTTGTCCTAAAACCTGTACTAAATGGCAAAACACAGAGTAGCTAATTTTAGTAAATTAACTTATTCTAGTACCCTAACACCCCTCATTATCTCCTGATCTGACAACAACTACCACCCTGAACACCCTGACTACATGTACCCTGAACACAGATCCCTGTTCAAGTGCCACAAATGTGCAGTGCACACCACATTAGGTTCTGTTCCCTGTGCTATTTGCATATGATGCAATAACAGCATCTGCATCACTGACTGCTCCCAGGTCAAAACCCTATTCATGAGATTATTTTTTGTAGTTGTGGGGAATATACATGCTTTAGCCACCACTCAAACTATTCTGATGTGCTTGGTTTTCAAAATGCAGCATCAAGGCACAGAACATTTGTGAAGCAATTTGGAAAAAGGTAGAAGGTAAGAGAAAAAGTGAGAAGCAATAATAAGCTTGTTGTGTTCCACCAGACACAGAAAAATCAGGGCATCATGAACTTATGGTGATCACACTCCTGTGTTCAGTTGGCTTACACCAATACCATGATCAGTTTTCTGTGCATGGGGCAGCCTTGTTTTCTGTACACACTGGGTGCTCTCAACCTTGCACCTCATGTGTAGGCATCACAGTGCCAATCTCAATTTTGCAAAATCATTCCAATGAACATGGTCATGCCAGTCTGCAAAATTTTTACTCGCATCACTGGAATCCTAAACCACATTGGTGTCCTGAACCATATGCTCACATGCACCACTTAAGCCAAGCCCAGCCAAAATTCCCCTGAGTAGCCACTTGGGCTTAAACTGTGTTTATGCCAAACTCTGAGCATCCAGACTTAACATGTGCATAGGCCATAATCATTACATCTAAAATGCAAAACATGCTTGATGCAACATGTATGTTTTGCAGTCTAGCTTGCATATATATGGAATATACAAGACATGAACACAACCCAGGCAACAGGCAATGCTACACAACATACATGTTGGGCCATGTGTCATGCATAGCAACATCCTCACAAGATATTTTATGCAGAAGTACCATAAATCCAAGCACTTAAGAGCTTGTAGCACAGCCACCACCCAACCCAGAGCATGCAGAGCCAATGTTTTAGGGAATTATGATGTTGGAAAGGAAATTTTCATCAAAAACACTTTTCCCAACTTGCAACTCAAAAGATAGCAAAACTCTGTCATCTTTGGTGTGGTCAGAGTTTAGTGCTAGGTTAACCGAGCAGCACATTGACTGAACAGATGTTGAACAACACCCAGTGCAGTTGGTGAATTTTTTTAAGACTGGGCAACAGGCCAAACTACAAAACACGCTACCACTTAGCATGCACAGACCCCTGTGGCCAGAACAGCACATCACAGCAGTAACAGCATGTTAGGAAAACAATACAGAGCCTCAAGTTGCTTACCTGAATGATCCAAAATTGAGTGCATCAATTTCAGGGTGTCATAAGACAACATTTCAAGGAACCATGTTGCAAAGGCAATACCAGGAAGACATGTTCTGAACACATTTGTTCGCATAACATATGAAACAATTCACCACATTTTGGCCTGGCCTCAGCTTTACATACACCGGCATTATGTACAGCACACCAATACTGTGCAGGCATCTAGAGCAGCAAATTTGTTTCTGACTGGGCAACAGGCCTTGGCGGAGGAAGGAGAGATGATGCATGAGTCAATTTCAATATATTGAAATTGCACATCACATCTACACCCCTAAAAGAACACATTTAGAAGATGTCATGTACCAATGATGTCCCTGCCCAGTGCAGAGTTAAAATTGCCCCATCCACATAGGCTTATCTAAAAAAATGACAAAATTGCACAAACAGGTACCAAATGTGTCAATTTGTGCTGCTATCTGTGAAAACAACATACTTCAATCATTTAGTTCATCCAACAAAACTTAAGCAGTCCCAAACTGAGGAGTGGGCGTGTTTGTCTTACCACGCGACGCCATTTTATAGTGCACATTTGAAAGAAATACGCCACGTACCTATAACTGTGCTTCAATAAGAAATCTCGACGTCCGCATACCACGTATAACTGAAATGTATCTATACTCAGAAGGTCCACGGCACTACCCCCGCCACGCTCTCCCAAGCAGCTTATCACGGCCGGGAAAACGGGCCGCGGGTATCAGTCGCATAACCTGCGTAACGGCCTATACCTTTTCGTTATGCGTAAATGGCGCTGCTTATTTGCCTCAGTTTCTTTCAATTGGGCATCAGGAGAATTTGGTAACAGACATTTTGTACACCATGAAGGGTTTATACTGATTGCTACGAGTTGCATACAGTGTTTAGTCTGGACATCTACACGTATTGTAACTTGAACATGAGCGAATTATTTGGGCCTTGTATTTTTGATGAATGATGGGAATAGAATGACGGGAATGACCGTCGGCTTATTGTCCTTATCTGGCACTGACCTTATAGGTCAATGTTATCTGGTGTGTAAGTAATCAGCATCTTTGCAATGTCCCGCCCAATTAAAGGGAAATTCCACATTTTCTGCACTATTCATTTATTTTTATATCAGACTTGTACGACTTTATCAGTGGTATCCTTTTCTAAGAATCCTTCTGGAAAGCTTAGAGTTTCGATTCCAAGAAACGGATCTTGCGCGAGAATTCTCGTCTGACTCTCGGCTGACCGCTATGAAAATGTAATTTCATTTCATTTGCATCGCTTTTTCCAGCGTGTGTGTTCCTCAATGCTTGTAACACACTAATGTGTTAAAGCGTTCGTGTTGTATATGCTGCGAAAGCTGGGAGCTTTCTGTTTAGACAAAACGATATGTCAACGTCTAGCTTATATTATCCCGCGAATTCGACGAGACATTGTGCAATGGCTACGATTTTCCCCTATGGCATTTACCGGAGTGGCTCCTTTCGGGACTTACTTTGGCTTTGGGAATGGAGGCATCAAGTGGTCCACATGACGCGCTGGGTCATACTTCAACCAAAGAACTTCTCAGTAACAGGCCCATGCCCGCTGAGCCGTCACAAACCCACGTTTATTCGCACCGGTAGAAGTGCGCACGGTCGTTGTCATGGCGACGAGGGTCGCGCCTGCAGGGAAGAAGCCTAGTGCTGCTACAAAGTGTTGGCAGCGTAGTTTGGACTCAGATAATTGAAATTAATGCTCTCACTGTCCCTTGACGGTGCTACAGTGGCTCTAACCGATAGTCTTAATATTCATAACTTGTCCTGAGGTTTCAGCAGGGAAGGTTTTTGAAATATGCCACAAAAGCGGGACACTCTCTTAAATGGAATGCTCCACATTTGAGGATGTTGAAACAAGCATATGTCTTGGATTAAGCTCACTTGATGGAGAACCATTGGCATGCCTTTTACTGTCCGAAACAATCAAAGTTCCCTCTTTTCAGTGCATGTGTTGGTCAATACGCCATCGTTTGATTAGGCCATGGGACGTCTTTTTGACGTTAGGTCGCCTGCCAGACGGGCCGTGTCAGACCTGTCACCGTAGCGGGCGGGCTGGCTCACTTATAGTGCTTCAACTTGCCAAATGGTGTCGATGTTTGCTGGATCGTGTTTGTGGGGTCGAATAACGTCACGTGCTCGTGTTATTGCCTGTTCTCCTGATGTTCTTGCACGTTTCTCGGTACTTAAAAAAGTTTAACTGCATTCACATGTTCAATTATGGGTTTTGATGTCTAAAGATGTTCGCTCCCCACTTTAATTTCCGTCATAACTCGTACCACTGCCCAGCTTACTGTATAATGTAGCAGGAAACATGATTGTCGGTTGACAGTGCTAGCTGACATGCTTTAAGCGCTGGCGGCCGCTTCATTCACGCTTAATCCGGTTGACCTAGCTCGAATATCCACACAAACCTCCTTACTCTCACACAAGCACTCTCCTTACCTCTCCGGCCGCCCTCAGGCACTCTAACTCCTCAGAAAGTTTGAATGGTGCTTTATTTTCGACCACGCACTTGTCGCAACGCGAACTATTTCCTCGGAACTACCGGAGTTTCACCTGTGGTCTTCGAGTGAGTCCATCTCTCTACCACTGACCGAGACAAGAAGGACAGCCCTTCCCGTTGGCTTAGTGGCAGAGCGCTGGATCGATCTCGCACCTCAGTTGTAATTCCAGAAATTCCAAGGATAGGCCATGTAATACGTGCATGTCGGAGAACCAACCACCATCCAGTCTTGCCCTGGGACTAGGGCCTTTCTTAAGAGCAGATCATTTGGGATGAGGAGGAATTTGGGCCCGACGAATTCCAAATTACATGAAAGCAAAATCTCCATATTTCGCCGATCTTGCTGTTATGCCGACGGTTGCAAACAACTGCAACTTCCAGTTTTGTTTTTGTTGGGGCCAAGTGATCTTCGTTAGTGCCAAGTTTAGACCATGGACTGCAAGAAAAGGTCGGCTACAATATGGAGTCACACAGCATTTCTGTATTCACTCCTTGTTTAAACGAGGCTGCCATATAAATTGTAATACGCAATCTTCGAAAATGGGCTTCTGTCTGTATGCCCGCCTACCTGTTTGGTGTATTTTCTTGTTTGCTGGTATGGAGGTTAAACCGAGGGTAGTGAGAGGCTGAAATTTTCACAGTACGCGTGTGCGATCGCGAGGAGTGCACATGTGTGCTGACAACTCAGTGGGGGGATTGATGAGCGCCTCCTAACAGTACTGCTGGGAGGCTCCGTTTTTAAGACAATCGATTTACTGTAAGTGGCATATGTGGTGAAACAAGTTTCGTGGTAGTCAAAAAGAAACATTTGCAGGAAAGTTTAGAGAAAAATCCTAGGGAAGTATCTAAAAGAACCGTGGTCAAGCCATTGAAAAGTGATACACATTGTTGTGGGAGCAATAGTGGATCCTGGGATGTACATGAACAGCGCCAGTACACAAAATGTTGGAACGTAGATTGAGGAAGATCGTGAGGATTATGGACGTACTTAACACAGTTCGTCGAATAGTCGCCGATGTGACATCACAATAGCGTCAAGCTTCCCTGCTTACTCAGCAACGCTCGACAATATCGAGATGTCGCGGCCGTGGGCACTCGACGAACTGTGAGTTATGGATGAGTCTGGAGCAGTGCGATCTCGAACCGTCGTCGCAGTGGTAGGGAAGTCAGAAACACAACGGAGATGGGGCCAATACGACTGGCTTGGAATTTACGGTATGCAAAGGAGGTGCCTTCACAATCGACCGAAAACCGAGTACCGGCTGTCGTTCCAACTTTGCACGAGTTTATTAGCACGCCGCACCGTAAAACGTTCTGCCGTCCAAAGGCAAAACACAATATGTTTATTTTTGGCCATTTTGTGCTCTTTATGTCATTTGCTTGATGTTCTCAAATTGAATTCGGTTATTTAAACTATTAGCTGAAATTTTCACAAGCTTTTAGCTAAAGAAAGGGCTAAAAGTTTGCAAAAGTTTCAACTAATGGTTTAAGTAACGAATTCAGCATGAGAAGACGAATCAAGTAACTTCAAACACTCAAAACAGCAAAAAATAAACGTGTGGGGTTTTGCCTTTGGACGGCAGCGTTAAGCACGTTTTGTTAGCTATGCATTCAGATGGTACCAGTTCACACCACATGACTTTAAAAGTGCTCAATAAATGCTGGAGGCCATTCAGCGCTCCGCCTCAGCCAGCCGCGGATTGAGGGGTTTGTTTTGCCGCCGCGGACCCGACGGCGGTGACATCATTTTAGCGTCCATCAGCTGCAAGACCCAAGCGTCAACCACTGTGTACAAAGACAGGGGCGTACGCACATAGAAGTCCCGGGCACATGCCCCCTCCCCCCCCCCCCATATCAGTGCCGCGATGGCTCAGTTGGTAAGAGCACTTGCCTCTCGATTCACCCGCCCGGAGCGGGATAATTTCGAGTCGCCTTGGCCGGTGGCAGCGGCCGCGCTACAGGTCAAACGACGTCAGAGGGCAGGACGGACCATGCCCAGCATTGCGGCACGTTCAGCTTTCGCCATGAAACTCTGCCGTTGACCTGGAATGATGCGTGATCGGACGGTAGGGGCCGGCGCTCACACAACAAGCCCTGAGCCCAGAAATCCATCCATTCAAAACGCTCGGATTAAGTCTTTAAAAGTGCATTACTTTATACGTGGCTATATGTTGACACGTAAAAACCAGATGGAGAGTGCGGGTTGCTATTTTATGGCGCGCAGCAAACTGTACGCACCTTTTCGTCTGTGTGACTACTTCTGCCTGACTGTCCGACGTTTCAAAAGCTGTTTATCGCTCATTTTTTGTTTCTTTTCTTTTCTTATTTAAAAACAGCTGACTCACTTCAACTTGTTTGCCCCCGTGCACAATGCATAAACCCGCCGCCACTCCGACCGCTGCCTGAGCCGTTTCGAAGACCGGGTCGAGCGCGAGCTGCCGGCAAATCGAGCTTCCACTGCGAGAGGGGAGATTTGACGGTACTTGGTGGGGATTACTCCCCCCCCCCTCCTCCCTTCAATTTAATGAGTTTAAATAGGCCCTGTTCAGGACTCGATAGCACCTGCCAGCGTCCAGGGAATGAACTGGCCTAGGCGCTGCGTGCGTGGCGATAATTTAGGTTCAAGGGTACACTGACTGCATTGCTCATAGGTATGGCGCCTGTAATTTATATTTCATTCAGCTGTTTACGTGGCACCACAACGGACGGAGACCAGTAGTCGGACCAGGTATCCATACGGTACACTAATGCCATCGTCTGAATGATTCCAGAATAAACTGCATCTGTAAGTTGTTAAGTATATTTGCGTGGAGCATTATTGACATAGGTAAGACAGTAGTAATAGCCCTATTCATCGGGGAAAAAACAGGAAAATGGAGACATAGATGGGTTGATATTTCGGCAACATGCCTTTATCGAAACAATAGCAGAATTCTAGCTCCTGCCAATGCATATATATATATATATATATATATATATATATACACATATATATCCGTTCTCCTGGTTTTCTACTAGTAATAAGGATATTACTACCGTCTTAAATCGCATCTGTTTGAAGAAGCCCTACCCCAGCGCAATGTTTGACCTATTCCCACGAAATAACTGCAGGTATACCATCGTTATCCGGCTTTCTGCACGCATACAAAACACCGAATCACGATGGGGCGGTCTGTAAATGCTAAGCCACAAATGATGCATTGCGGGAAAAGTCGCATACGTCATTTTCTGTCGACGTCGTTAAAAAAAAACACTTGGTGCCCCGTCTTTTCTCGTGAGATGCACGCAGTAATAGTACGCATTGGTTACACACACACTCTGCGTAAACGGTCGCTGTTTCATTTTTTCTGTCACCCTTTCGGGACATTCTTGAACACAGACCTCCTGTCAGGTTCCTCAACAGCACTTATGCTCACGTGAGCGTTGTCGCGATTCTTCGATAAAGGTGAGGCAGAAGACTGCCCCAGTGACGTGAAGCAAGACTGCGCCCTCAGAAAACGTCACCGGAACGAAGGGTCTATTTGAAGGCAGACCATGCCGGAACTCGCCGCTTCAGGCCCAGGTCCTAAAGCAGTAATCGATCACTCGAAGATCACTAATCGGGTACCGAGGACTTAAGGAGGATATCACTAAGAGGACTCTTATGCGGCCTTGATCAAAGACGATCTCTCACCATTCGCTGGCATGGTCGCGGATAAGCCTTCCGAAGGCAGGTTGGAACTGTGAACCTAATTGCCTACATTCACACGCGTACTAGCGCGCGCTCGGGTGGGGGGAGCGGGATCAATTGGTCCCAGCAAGTTTTTTTCTAAAAAATGACTTCCGAACGTTGAGGCGTAGCGCCACCAAAGTTCGTGTCGCTGTAGGCACTTCAATATCCGATCTTTTTGTACCGAAAATCACTTGCCTTGTAAGGTCGCTGACCTATGATGGGTCAAACTGAGGCCATAGGCTGTCAGCGAAGTCAGTTCCCAGCTAAACGTTTAAATGTGATGCGATGATGTAGCGCTAGACTAAGTCATGCAGCTTTGAGGTGTTTTCTTAGAAAACGAGGCTATCAAAGCCAGGATTTTGCTAATTTCATTGACTTTGAGTCGAATATGGAGGTCAGATCAGTTTTAAATCGGGAACGCCTTATTACTGAACAACTTGATTTATGAGGTAGTTCTTTACACACATTTCCAATTCCTTCATCACAGCGACGGAAAACGATTTCGTATTTTCTTTTCATGGAGGTCAGAAACGTCACTGACCTGAAGCGACCTCTGATCATCCTATTAATTTGATGCGCATAACGCCTAAGGTAGAACTCCGCAGTGATTGCAAATTCAGATGCAAAAATAATCCAGTAGGATCTTTTTTAGTCATATTTACCTTTTTAATGCCAAATAAGCTCACTGACCTGGTATAAGCACCAAGCCGCTTCTATTATAACTGGCACCTAGATTAAGGGCGGCTGCCGGGGTGATCTGAGGGACACCATCTGAAGTTTGGATATTGTTTGGCCTTATTTGGTCCGCAGGTAGGTATAAGGATCAAATGACCCCGAAACACAACACAAGCCGCTTCATATAAACCCCTACCCACCCATTGAATATGATGTCTCTGGCTGTCTTTGGCCTTGATATCTGAAGGGAGGGGGCAAATTGCCCCCTACCCACCCCAGCGTGCCGTTCATAGGGAACGGCTTATTTTTGAAGAGGCATCAGATAGGCTTAAGTAAGCTCACTCGTGTATACTATTGCTAAAATTATAAGTGGAAAACGCTGCTCTAGACAACACCATCTCTCTATGCAGTAAATGTGCTCCATAATACGTCACTGTTTGGTTACGTCATCGCACATTGCACAACATTGGTTGAGAGTCAATTGAAGGCCAATTTTTTCTTGCCGTTGATCGCCGCATGGGCATTGGAAAGACAAGATTTATAAGACGTTTTTATAGCGTCATAGATGCACTGGTGACCTTGAAATAGTCTCCCCGAAATAGTTTGCACATATTCGCGGGCGTATAGCTCGGAAACTAGAATGGGCTCTTGAGAAGAGCAGGGCTGTGAACTGCACTGAATCTTCCTTCGAGATGGCTATTTCAGACCAAAGCGCCATACAAATGTGGAACATTCCCTTCAACCGGCCACCCAGGCTCGTGTTAACCAAGGTGGTCTCTGAGTGTCGCTCGTAATCTCAGCTTACCAACCAACCGAACGACTATTGGTAGCTGGTAAATATTCCTACCTCGTGTGAGCCAATCACAACTGAAAAACATATCAAAGCACAGTTTATTTGGCAGAGGGGGTGGAAGTATAGAGTCATAGGTATATGTCAATAAGCGTATGAGTCTAACATATGAGTCTAACATATGAGTCTAACACGCATGTGGTAGCATTGCGGTGACAGGTTGGACGCCTTCATTGCTTCCAGGCCACGTTACCTGAATACATATTATAATTCCACACAGCCAGCTTTTATACTAAAACACTAGCTTTGGGAGCTGTACGCACAATACAAATTACGCCAACTCATTTCCTACAAACGGCACATAGTTATACGGTTCGAAGCATCTGCAGCACGCAAATATTCATAACGAGCGGCTGAATCCTGTGCATCTTTTACACATGAAGGCAGTCGATTGTAAGCATTGTTAAAAATAGGCTTAAGCAGCTTAGCGGTGATAATTAATCATAATATTTCATGGAAAGCTCCATTAAGCGCCGCATTGGCACGTGCCAAGATGGCGTCGATCGCCTCTCCAGCTCGCTTCGCACTACCATCGAGACATGGCCGATGACATGACGTCTGCATGGCTGCTGCGCACAGACGAGGCACTGGTCTCCAAGAACCACCAGCGCCATCTACCGCCCATTTGGGGCGGCACACGGCGCGCGCGCGGGTGTGCGACGACAACGCCCTCAGTTGCCCTTGACGATCATGAGCAGCGCTTTTTCGAAGTAGCGCGACGTGTCAGCCTGTAAGAGGGCATGGGAGCTGGCGGGTTACGGCTTCCGAGGTGGGTGGTGAGCCCCCGATCCCCAGCCCCTTCCCCACCCCCAGCGATGGATGAGCACCCTTGCAGCGTGAGATGTGCAGAACTGGACAAGACCCAGCTGATGAAGTATCTTTAAAATTCTCTATGTGCTTCACTTGTTAGCTATTATATATATAATAAATATATAACGTGGCTGCAATCACCCATCTAAATTTCAGATATCAGCCAGGTAGCCCCCCAATTTCGAACCGTGACATATGCATATGTTCTGATTCAAGAAAATTAATACCTCTTTTGTGCAAATGAACGCACCTGTGTGGTGACATTGTCCAATCAGGGCCAAGCTTACTCCCGACGGTCGCGGCACGACGTGGTCCCATACGCACGGTGCGCCGGCATGACGTCATCCCAATATGTCATCATGACGTCATCCCACTGCGCCATCCTAAGACGCTTGTTCAACGCCGTCCTTCCTCACCGCGATGGAGCTCTCCATCGAGCGTCGGTGCAGTCTGTGGTACTCCTGCTTGATGTTGGCCAGGTCTATCTCGGAGCGCGAAACGATAAGCCGGATGAGATCGTTCTCACGAGTGCCAAATCCCTCCATCGTATTCCAAATCCTTTCGGCGAGGTAGGCCGTTCGGTCCAGGGTGCTGAGGACTGCAGGCCGTACGTGCGTCAGGTCAGCGACAGCGCTGGCCGACGATGTCTGAGTTGAAGACAACAAACACGGGTCATCTGTAGGCCGCATGATCAGGTCGGTGTGCGAGAGCTGATGGATACGCGGTAGTGGCAGACGTGGATGGCCCGTGTGTCACTGACCTCGTGTCCTCGAAGTGGGACATGGGTCAGTAAGACTTGGGGGAAGTGATACAGACAAGAGGGCGGAACGAAGGGAAAGACTTCGAAGGTTCTTCTTCGGAAAGACTTCGGGAAGGTTCGCTTGCATAAGGGACGAACGCAGGTCAGTACAAGAAACGCGCGGACACAGACGGTGATACGAGGGGCACGGGCCCATGGATGGCAGAAAGGGACAGATGCAACTTGACGACAGAACGGGAACGGCTGTATTAAGTACGAGGCCAGAACGGTACGGAATATAGGTAGCAATATATATATATATATATATATATATATATATATATATATATGTAAAATAGGAATATAGTATAACTGGCTGTACACGACCGTTAGTCAGCTTTTCCAAACAAGCCTCCTTCCAACCAGCCATTCGTCTCACCAATCGCCATCAGCGTCGCGCGGTAGTTCACACTGGTCTCCCTCTTTATCGCATCGATGAGACTCCTCCCGGAGAGTTTCTGGTACTCCATCATCAGTACCCGCAGCTGGGCAGGGTTCTGCGCCACCAGGATTGTGTTGAACGTGTCCTCGTCCGTGCCCATCATCCCCTCGCCTGACACAGGACGCAGAGGGTGTCACCATTCCGAAAGTCGCGTAACTGGCGCGCGTTCATGGGCACGCCTGCTGCTGCAGAAGCAGAAGCCGGCCTTCATGTCAACGTCGGCCATGTCTCCGCCGGACCTGGGTCAATGGTCGGACATGGTACTCATGCCATGGAAGACGTCACGCTCCTGACCTGGACGCGCGCTTTGGGCGACTGCGCTTTGACTGCTTCTCGATTAAATCACTTGCTGTGACAACATGCTTGTTTGGGCATGCGGATGGTATTTCCGCTGAAGGGAATGCGCGTTGACAGCACTGCAAGCGAAATGGCTGACCGCCGACTGCTTTCGATGGAGTGGCGTTACCGAGGGACAAAGTGAGACACCTGCCATCCCAGCTGTCTGGGAAGTGTTCAACATGCCTTTATCGAAACAGTAGCAGAAGGGAAACCACCTTCGGTACCCCACTGGACAGCAAGGGGAGTACAGGGGTAGGGGTACAGGAGGAATTCACTTTTGCCGTTGTTTGGAAAAAGGCATGCTGCCAAAATATTAACCCAACTAGATCTTTATTCTCCTGGTTTTGATCCGAGGAATGAGGCTGATACTCCTGTCTTACCTACACAAGTAATGTTCCTCGCTAATGCACTGAACAACTTACGCCGGTGGTAACTAATCTTACATCAACAGGGAATGATGGAATTGCACTTTTTTGCGACTGTGAAACTGACAGGAAATGGAAAATTATAAGCTCCCTGGATCACCACAGGGTGTGAAGGCGACCTGCACCCCTACGCCGCTGTGTAAGCGCGACCACGTTGCTGCTCTCGTTGACACTGTTAGCCCTAGTGAAGCGTCGGACGCGCTGCGTCATTGCCGCTGCACTGGCATACTAGCACACGCGGCATACTGCGCCCGATCGCCCAACCCCGATTGTCCTGGATCGGGGGAGCGTACGTCGTACCCCTGTGTTCTCTCTCTCTCTCTCTCTCTCTCTCTCCTCTCTGCTCTCTCATCTCTCTCTCTCTCTCTCTCTCTCTCCTCTCTCTCTCTCTCTCTCTCTTCTCTCTCTCTCTCTCTCTCTCTCTCTCTCTCTTCTCTCTCTCCGCTCTTCTCTTCTCTCTCTTCTCCTCTTCTTCTCTCTCTCCTCCTCTTTCTCCTCTCTGCTCCTTCTTCCTCTTCTCTCCTCTCTCTCTCTCTCTTCTTCCTCCCTCTCTTCTCTCCCTCTCTATGTCTCTCTCTCTCTTCGCTCTCTCTCTCTCTCTCTCTCTCTCTCTCTTCTCTCTCTCTCTCTCTCTCTCTCTCTCTCTCTCTCCTCTCTCTCTCTCTCTCCTTCTCTCTCTCTCTCTCTCTCTCTCTCTCTTCTCTCTATCTCTTCTTCTTCCTCTCTCTCTCTCTCTCTCTCTTCTCTCTCTCTCTCTCTATCTCTCTTCTCTCCTCTCTCTCTCTCCTCTCTCTCCTCTCTCTCCTCTCTCTACTCTCTCCTCTCTCTCTCTTCTCTCTCTCCTCCTCTTCTCTCTCTCTCTCTCTCTCTATCTCCTCTCTTCTCTCTCTCTATCTTCTCTCTCTCTCTCTCTCTCTCTCTCTCTCTCTCTCTCTTCTCTTCTCTCTCTCTCTCTCTCTCTCTCTCTCTCTCTCTCTCTCTCTCTCTCCTCTCTCTCTTCTCTCTCTCCTCTCTCTCTCTCTCTCTCTCTCTCTCTCTCTCTCTCCAAGAGCACCCCGAGCAGAAGCCAAGGCCGTCAACACCACGTGCCCACGCAGTACTGTATCTGCTACGTACATTTTCCGCAACAATCACTACCGCCTCCCTCCCGACCGCCGGTGGGCGGGCGAGAAGGGGCGCGAGTCAGCCGCCCGCAAACACCTCACCGGCTTCGTAGAACCTCTGCGCGTCGGTGACAGCCCTCTCTTGGTCCACGTGATCGGACTCGTCGCGGTTCGCCTGCCAGAGGTCACAGGTCACCAGCCAGCCGCGGTGGTGGGACGGGAGATCGGGCCGGGACTACCGGTGATGCGGAGTGACGGCCATTAGGTGGATTTCCGCATTCTGGTCTTCTGACGATACATTAACAGGTAGGTAATGGATGAAAGCCGTCAGTTCCGAGGCACGCTCAATAGCCAATAGTCGCTGGCGTCCGCCAGCGATTGTTAAACCGAGCTCGGCAGGTACAGAATGCCGTGTGCTGATAAGGTTCAGTTTTCGTCGATCCGTCAGCGTCGAATAACACACGCTGATCGAGATGTCAAAATCAAGCAATGATTGCGAGAAATTGCCGAACGCTACAAACCGACGGGGCCGATGAAACAAGCACAGTGTGATGTGGTCCCTTGACGGCAGCCTCAGCCATCAGGCCAGAGGCTGGCTGCTAAGCAAGCCAGAGTGTGCCATCAACAGCGTATATATCCATCATAAACTCGCGACACAGGCGAGGTGGCATGGGAATTGCGCTGCTTCGATGTGAGCCCGTGGCTGTCTGAGAGGGGAGGAGTGATGTTCGATGTGGTTCAATTCGATTCACATCGATTCGATGTATATCGGCCATTAGGTGGATATATATATATATATATATATATATATATATATATATATATATGACTATGACTATATATATATATATGACTATATATATATATATATATATATATATATATATATATATATATATATGTAGGGCTAACTTTCCCACTACCTATCAGTCTGCCTCAGTCATGCCGTGCGAGATCGTGCTTGATCATCGTCAAAATTGTTATGAGACCAACTGGCAGATGTTGAACGAAAGTAATTTGCTACAAGTCGGTGTCACTGACATTTTCGTAACAAATCGCTTCTGCCTTTTGAAGCATACGAACCGAAATACCTAACTAATTAGAGTCGTTGAGATAACCTGACCTTGATCTGACATGACTCTCACGCTGGCAGGTCATGACACTTACCATTTGGTAACATTTGTTAACATTGCAGTGCTGATTTATAATAGATTTTCCCGTGCTGCCAGCTGTGAAAGTTGCACGACCAATATTACGGATGCAGCAGGTAGTGCAGCTTGTGGTATTCAGGGGTTTTGGGCGATTTAAAAGTATTTCGCGTAGCCTGGCAAAGGTCACACTTGTTACGCCACAAATCGCGTGACGGATGTCAGCTCGGCGACTCCCGTTTGTTATTGACCAGGGATGTTTGTTGCCGTTTGATTTTTTCAATCCATAATTCATATACTGAGAAACCAGCGTGTGGACACTTTATCCTTCCTTCCCCCAGCAGACAGGCACTAGCGTAAGAATACGACAGACGCTAACCGATTCATCAGCGGCCGGGCTTCCCCCCCCCCCCCTTCCCCCCACCACATATGCCGGCTGCATCACATCTCCAGCGTCGCTGTGAGACTGATTACATTGTAAACTAGCGTCATGAACGAACCCCCAAAAGTCCACGCTTGTGTTTCTAGTGTTTTGATCATTGTTTTCTGATCATGTTTTCTGATGTTTGATCATTCGAAAGCAATGATCAAAGCATTCCTGTGGATACACAGCGGAGCGCACTGGTACATTTCATTACGCACCACAATCCCTTTGAAGTTGTACCTATGGGTATGGTCAGGGCTTCTATGTATTTGCGGTCACAAAACTAGATTGTAAAAACCTGCCATTATCAAACGCTGCACTGGGTAGAACGTAGGCCTTTATTTTAACCAAAGCACACTAAGATATCATGTTGATCTATTTGATCAGGTGTCATGATGTTTTACAGCCACGACGACGGATGGTTTCCGAGCAGTCATCACAGAGCACGGTACGGTCTTTGACAGCAAGAAGGCCCCCGGCGGTACAGTCTTTGGCAATACTAGGCCACCCGGCGTACACAAACGGACCGCGCGCGACGTCAGCTCGACTCACCTGCAGCAGAGCGAGCATCAGCCGCTCCAAGTGGGAGGCGAAGTCGGCGCGGACGGCATGCTCCAGGGACCGACCGTACACTGAAAGCCAGACCAGGGTCTGTCTGTCATCTGGCTGCGGGAGTACGGCCTTGACCCGGGTCAGGTACAGCTAGCTGTGGCGCACAGCGGCTGGGAAGCACGCGCAGTGCCATTGGCCAATCAGCTGGACGGACGCATCTGAAGGCGCACCCGCGAATGAGCACGTGTTTAGAGGACAGCCGTCAAAGAGTTGTCTTCGGACGCGTGCAACGCTGATAAGTCCCCACGCAGGAAATCAAATCTAATGGCGGCTGTATTTTGGTTGTGGGTGCGGCAGATTTTGGAGCTCACAGCATTGGGTTTGGTTGTGCTGTGCACACCAAAATCCTAAGCGTAATTAGTCTTAAAATAATCGCGGACAAGTGCGATGTATGGGCACCCCTAGCTGCATAGCAGTGTGATCCGATAAATCTCCAACCCAAGCCGCCCAAACCGGACAAGTTTTGTCCACCTCTGACTGAACTATGCCACGACGTGCTCCGAGAAAAAGGAACACCACGGAAGCAAGGGAGAGAACAAGAACAGCACGTGAACAGGAGGGAGAACGAGAGCGCCATGGAAACAAGGGAAAGAACAAGAGCACCACGGAAACAAGGGAGTGAACTGCAAGACATCAACCGCAGCACATAAGGGTGGTAACACTAATCGCGACCATTTGCCGTCGTGACGTCACATCGCTCGAAATATCGGGGTGCGAACCATTCCAATCAGCGACCAGAGAGACCCGCCACGCCAGGCGCGTTTACGTACTCCTCCGGTAGGTGTCCTTGATGACGCGTATCTCGGCGTTGCTGTGGATGCTCAGCGTCTCGTACAGCACGTCCTCGTCCGTGCCCAGACGTGTCCGTCGCCCTGTGCAGCTGCTGCGCCAGAAACTCGTACGGCGGCACCAGCAGGGCCAGCATCACGGCCTCGAAGTGGTGACTCAGGTCCCAGCGCAGGTCCGTGGTCAGACTCTGGAGGCGACGCCGACCTCAGGCGGCTGCAACTCAGGGCACTCAGGGGTCTGGATTTCAGGGGACTAAGGGACTGGATCTCAGGGGTCTGGATCCCAAGGGACTGGATCCAAGGAGACTCAGGGGACTCCGGTTACAGTCACCACTTGTTATCGTTCGGATTCAGATGGTGGGAACAGTGCATCGTGTCCTAAGACGATTCCAGCAGGAGTCGGATGGCATCCAGCGGCTTACCGAAGGCGTATTTCTACAGTTCCGGACCGATTAATCTACTTTTCTTTACACAACAGGGCATATCGCGACTGTCACACGGCAATATCCAGCGGAAAAGCTTCATCTCGGCTTCGTGTGGGAGAGGTACCTAATAACAGATAGCACATGCACACCACACATCTGTATTAACACACTCCCATGTAGTCGGTTGACTACAGCGCGCTTGGGTGGGTGGTAGAAGTATTGGACAATCTGAAATAAACAAACTAAGAGAGCTAGAGACACCAAGTTCACAGGGTACATAGACCTCTATGTAAATTCATCGCAGGACAACTTGTAGGTATCTAGGTGGTGACCTTCGTGCTAAATATGGTGGGATAAGGTCAGACTGCAGATCGGTATGCGAAGTGCTCAGACCTACTCATCCATCAGCTTTACCCAAGGTGCTCTCTGAGCAAAAAATCAATGGTAATCATGTCAGGTCAGTGGCCTGTCTGATCTTAAGAAGGTCAAAATTAGGCGCAAAATGACCACCGCAATCAGCGCGTCCAAAAACGTCAATAAACAACAACAAAAAGGTAAAAATAACCGGAAATCTTTCATATCGTTTTGCTGAATCATTATCCAATCAGCGCCAAGAGCTACTCGAGAAGAAGTGTCAGGACCCCTTTTGACCCTTATGACATGAAACTGAAAGGTCAGGTGTTGTTCTTGAGATTAAGGATTCAAAATGAGCATTCAAAACTTCCCTTACAGCAAGTTTTTCAGGAAATGTTGGCTGGTTTTGACCCTCATCCGACCGTTACACCATATTCAAGGTCATTTAGCTGTTAGGTCAGCAAGGTCAGGTAGCTGTCATTCAGTTTTCAATTGTCTTGTCCGTGAAACCATCTCAGAGTCACAGATGACATCGTCAACACTCTGTTGTTACATAAGCTTGAATGAGTCTTGTGAAAGTGTCTCGGCTGATGTCCATAGTCTGGCTTTGACCTGCTACATGTCAGTGACCTTAAAAGGCTTGTCAAAAATATCAACCAAGCTATCGGCTGTTCGATTGTCTACAACTGCTCAAAGCCTGGCGTTGCAACGCCGCGCGGCTGGGAAGTTATCTTTGAAGACGGCTAAATGAGGGTGAAATCGATCCCCATCCGAACGCGTGTTAACACCGAATGTAAGTACCTCAAATCAAATATTCCAGTATGCCAGTACGCACTGATGTTCCCACTCATTGCAGAGGAGGGTGCCCGCACTAAGCCCCACACACCTACCCTTCCATAGACCCTGCAGGCCCGTATGCCTACCCTTCCATAGACCCTGCAGGCCCGTATACCTACCCTTCCACAGACCCTGCAGGCCCGTGTACCTACCCTTCCATAGACCCTGCAGGCCCGTATACCCACCCTTCCATAGACCCTGCTGTACTGAGCGGCGATCTGCTGGCGCTGGGCGTTACTCCGACTGCAGAGCACGCTGATGAGGGCGTCCTCGTCCGTTCCCCAGCCTCTCACAGCCCTGCGTAGCTTGCGGGCGTCGGCAACCGGGTCAAACCAGAAGGCAGCGCGTATCGTCCCCGACAGCTGGCGGCAAATCACCGGGCTGGCATGTTGGCGGGGATGGTCATCACCGATGCAGGGCTAGGCTGCGTTAGCGGCGTGGTACGATGAGAAGCCGGCATATCATCAGCCATCAGATCCCCACAAGGCCAGCAAACGGAGAGAGCATGTTGAGATGCAACTTCACCCAAATAAACCAAATTTATGTCCAGTAGGATGAAAACAACGCCTTGACATATTCATGCATCACGCAACACCTCCCGATCGTCTTGGTCAAAGCGGTGATATTTTCCGACGTGTAGACACCCGCACTGTGGTGCCATGCTGCAGCTGGATTGGCGTGGATAACTCGATTTGTACGGATACGTGTCTGGATCAAAGCACAGAGGAAACATTGCAGGCACCCAATTTCGGTCTGAAATTGGGAACAGACAACCCAAATATACAAATCACTCTTTCAGTTAATGAGGCGTTTCCGGAGGTGTTTAAGCGCCCCGCTCGCTGACAGGCGGGGGGGGGGGGGAGGGGGGAAGGGCAACGTCTCCCGAATATGTTCTGAACTTATCAATCGCACCAACTTTGTTTACAGAAGGTTTTTGGGCAGCACAAACCTCGCATCCGTTGATCTGTGGGCGTGCTGTGGATCTGCGGGTCTGCTGTGAATCTGAGGATCTACTGCGGATCTTTTATGCACCTGTGGAGCTTTCCTGGATCTGCATATCCACTATATGCGATCTACTGCTGATCTATGTATTTCCTATAGATTTATGAATTTAATGTAGATCTGCTAATCTACTGTGGATACACGGGCTAATTGTTGACACCTGCAGTCTTTGTCCTGGCCTGCCAGAGACAGAGGGCAGGTAGAGCCAAAAACCTCGGTGCGTTGACCGCTCCTCTAAACCGCACACTGAGTGAAATTCGCAGTAGCAACTGACTAAGCAGAACTAGGCAGGGGTGTACCTTTCTAAAACAAAGTTGAGGCGGGGGAGAGGCGGGGGGTGTGGGGGAGGGGGCGGGGTGGCTCTCAACGGACAAGGGCGACCTAAGAAGCTCCCAAAACCTTGCTTTTGTCCAGGATTTATTCCACTTCATTTACATCCGGGGTGGATAAAAGCTATTTTTATTGGTTATTTATTTAAAATAATGTCATGCGAAGGACGCAGCACATTGCACTTTGCAACTGTATTTACCCATTGCATGGCATTGCACTTGCATTTGCATGTGAGTTGCAAGCCGATGTGAACATGTAATCATGCAAAAAGCCTTAAATGTGTTATAATGTACCGTTTAACTTGTACTTAAACGGCCTGCTATGATTAACGAGCATGGTTATCTCTATCATTTTATTGAATAGGGTCCGAGAAGAAAAAAACCGTTTCGTTCAGAATGGTGTGGCCGAACACCGGCCGTGCACAATATGTTGTACACCCTGATGAAAATTGCTGTGTCAAAAAATGGAGCTGAGCTAACAGAACCCCTCCAATGGAGCTGTTGATAGTTGGCGGGGCGGATAAGACAGAGACTGGCGGCCAATGTAACCGTTTTTAAAGAGCGCGACCTGCGCTTTGCCATAAGCCGGACGTGTCCTGTGAGGAAAGGAACTGTTGGGAAGGTGAGAATGGACATATCCAGCGGAATGTAAAGCAATGTTTAATTCGTTTACCCTCGGACTGCCAGCTTTGGAGGCTGCTGCATACCCTTCACACTTCACGTGGGCAGCAGCCCAAATCGGCATGAAATTAGGGACGAACAACGTTCACTCTTTGAAAAGCAAAGTGACTTGTTTAAACTCGTCTTCCCTCTCTTGATCATGCGCTCAACCTTTTTTCTTTAAACAGGGCATTACAGCCAATACACATCACAAGCCACACGAATTTGCGCGGGCCGTGCCTGAACCGTCCTTGACACAGTCACACTAGGGCCCCGCATAAAAATTTGGCATCCGCTCTTCGTCTATCCTGTTTGTCCTCTCAATGTTCTCATTAAAAAGGCAAGGCGCATTGGATTGCGAAATATAATAATTACGCACGATGCATATCAACTCCCATGTAAATTCGAGTTCAGCAACAACGTTTGGAGAATAAATTCCGACATTCACCTAACATCTCTCCCTCGAAAGACTATGCAGGTTATAAGCAATTAACCGTATCCCAGCCTAAATGACAAGTCCTGAGTCCCATGTCTCCTAGCCGTGCCAGGTGGACGTCCGCGCCGTTTTCGTCGCAGAAAACATCGACCGTAAGGAGCCAACGGACGGAGGCCTCGCGTATCGCTCGCGGCTCAGGCAGTCAGCGCCCTGTCTTTGTAAGCAGAAACCTCCGGCTGGTCAGCGCCGTTGGTAGCGTCCATGTGATTGATTATTAAAACCGCTCAGAGTGTTCTTGTGTTTCAGACGAGCCCAAAGTGATCGAGCTGCCCCGAAAAAGAGATGGGAGGTAAGAAAGCCAAAGTGATGGAGAACTAAAACAGTATCTTCTTACGGTAAAAGGAAAACTGCATTGTCTCATCTTTGGGGTGATAAAAGTTTAATTCTAGAATACGGTTCAAAATGAGACATGCTTCTATTTATACCTTGGTGAGCTAAAGTTGGACTTTTGAAGCACTTTCATTGGTTTACTGCCGCAGCCGTTAAGTGAGTGAGGTCAGCGTTGTGACGAAATAGACGTTCAGGCAAACAGAGCCTTGTGACATGAATTTGGATATGAATCTGCTGGTGTATCTCGCAAAATGACGCACAAGCAAGATGAATACAAGCGCGGCCCAAATGCCTCCTCGGGTACTGATATATCAGTGAAAGACAATCAGGTTTGATCCGGTTTAGACTTGGTTAGTACAGGTAATCAACTGCGGGTTGGCAACGTATCAAGGACGTGCAAAAGCTGTTAACTGTAGAATACCGCAGCCAGATCCTTCGCAAGGGGGGGGGGGGGCACACAGCAGACAAAGGGCCCCCTGATAGTGAAAGGCTCCCCCCCGCGCCAAAGAAATCACCGGCAAAGGCCAAACTGTTAATAAGGGAATGTTTTTCCTTTACATTTTTCATTCCTACCTGTTATAATCCGGAATGAAAGCAAGAAAGCTACCACGAAATAATCCTGCCTGACTTGTGTTGTCAGTAAACTGGAGAAATCACGCATTAAGTGACTGCGATAAACTGCTGTGTCTCTTCTTTTGGCAAGGGTCCAGTAAATTTGTTTTAAGCCGATGGGACTTAGAAGCTTTGTTATGATCTTTGATCTGGGTTGTACAGAGATATTGGGGATTCGTTGAATGAATATTGTAGACCTAACTGGGTCAACAATTTGTATTAACGTGGCCAGGTCATGTTTGCCTGGAAATGTTAACATTCAATCAGAATAGATATGTGGTACAAATTGTATAAGGCAGTTTTGAGTATGCGCGCTCACAAATCTTAGTAACAAAATCTCGACGCCAGGCATTACAGTCTCCATAGGCGGCGCGGCGTCGGCCCGCGGCTAACACTATGCCGTGGCCAAAGGGTGGACGAAAATGATGACGCATCTGAAAGAAGTACCTTTGAAGACTGAATGACATCGAACCGCACATTTAGAAGGCAGTCCGGGTGTATATTTCACCCGAACGATTTTTAGATTGATGGTCAGAACGGATTGGTCTCTACAGCACTGCAAGGGGTGCTGGAATCTGGTGGAAGAACCAGAAGAGGTAAGGTAGAATCTTTATTTTTCCTATTACTGCAACTGTTGACCTGTCTAGAGGGCTCCTTTTAAGGTGTAAAAAAGATAAGCCCAGTCTAATTTTTGAAAGGTACGAATCAATTTTAAGGTATTCGAAATCATCTTTTAAGACGGTCGTTCTTGCGCGCACAGCGCCCGCCGCCTGGTCTTACTTGCAGTGGCTCAGGCTGCTCGGTTTTACGAAGACCGCAAACCAGGCCATCGCTGTCCTTGCTCCCAAGATCGCGGGCGTACAGGCCCACGCCTTGTGATGAAATTTGTTTCGCTAGTTGATTCTGCAAAACCATGAGCGTTCCCAGGCAAACATGGTATGTCTTTAGGACTCATCTTAGGACTCATTTCTAACCAGTGTTTAACAGTAATGAGACCCCCTTTTCTTTCCGGGAAAGGGCCTTTTGAGAAGCATACTAAGGCAACATTATTGTTCCCAGTTAAGGGTTCAAAAGTCATTTCGTCCCATCGCGGGGTGTCTTCCGACTGTCATTCAGGCGACACGGGCGAGATCCCCTGGCCGATCCGGAGGCCGTTAGAGGGACGCATCATATCACTTCCCACCTCCACCTCCTCCTCACCTGTCACCTCCCCCCCCCCTGACGTCACTGACGCAACACAACCCCTGATCGCCGCAGGTGGTCAAGTAATTGGCACATAGCCTCCAGTTCAGGAATTTGGTTGGAGGGACCACAGTTCTGTACTGGGGCCCTGACTGGCAAAAGGACCCCTCTTTTGCCTCAATATGAGCACTCATCATGCTTTTTCACTTTTCCTGTCATTGTCAGAGACTTTGACCAACACAAGAAGCGCCGTCATTTGGGGGTCCGTCCCCGTCCCTGTTGAGTAAATCATTGGCTGACCGACTCGAGGCCCCTTGTTGACACTCTTTTAGGCACTGTGGGCCAATGAACAATATATGAGCCCCGAATTCTTGCACGGACTCCGACTAATGTAAATCGCAGGTCCGGCCTTGTTCCTGTTAGGGATAACAGAGCCCGGAACTCAGACCATCACGGAGCCGACTGTTCCGTTTTGGGGATCTCTGGTCGAAGTAGAGGAACGCTCCGTCTCAGGGTTCCCCAGTGGGTGCGAAGAGGCCCTCTAACTGACATCTGATATCACGGTCCCGCGGGCGGGGATCCTTAGTATGAACAACAGCCAGCCCTCTGGGCCGTTCAGCCTTCCAATCGGGCCCTTGATCTTTGACCTCAAGAGACCCTCTTTGGCTCCTCCTCGGACCCCCTCAAACACCACTCCTCATCGACTCAGGGCCACCTGTCGCCAAGGGACCCCGGTTAGGCACTGTGCCCGCTGACTGACATAGGGGCCTCTCATTGTGTCCGGGGCCCTGCACATGACAAGTCGCCGAAGCCGGCCTCGTTTCCGCTCGCGAAATGAGTTTCAAGGGTTCAGGCGGACATGAAGCCGACTGTTTGGCTTCGTGTCGAGGCCCCACATAATAAGGACAGGAAGCCCAAATAAGAGAGCCCTAATAAAAGCCTTCTAATTGGCATTTCAAGTCTCGGCACTACGCATAGAGGCCTGGTCCGAGCTCAACCGAGCCCTAGAGTTTTGGTCCCTGTGGACCATTCGGCCCCTCTTCGAGTGACCTTGAAACAATGCCCGTATACCACTAGGGGTCCCTATGAGCCTGTTAGGCACTGTGGGCCCCTGACCAACGCAGAGGACCTAACCATTGTTTCAGGGACCCGGGCCAATGCAGATCGTGACCCACCGGTCTTGCTCTTGCTTGGGAATTTGGGAAATGGGACCCCAGGGTTTAGACTGACAGGGAGCCAACTGTTCGGTGTTCTTGATCTCTGGCCAACTTAGGCAGGCGCATTGTCTCAAGGGGTCCTCAAATCATACACGAGGACCTCTGACTGATATTTCAGGTCACGACCCTACGGGCCGCGATTCTTTGCATGGCCTACAGCCAGTCCTTCGGGCACCTTTGCCCTACGTCTGGGCCTCTGATCGTCGGATCCGATGGGCCAACCAGGCCCTCTTAAAGCCTCATAGAACGCTGCCCTTGGTCAGCTTAGGGCCCCTTGCGAGCACAGAACCCTCTGTTGGGCGCTGTGGGCCCCTGACAGATACAAGGCCCCAAACCAGTGTAAATCAGTTGTCCCGGCTTTGTAGCTGATTGAGAAGTGGGTCCTGAGGCCTATACCGACATGGAGCAGATCGCGCCGCGCTGGTGGTGTCTGACAGACATATAGGCCCATATAGGCCCATATAGGCCCATATTAGCTCAGGGGATCCCCGATCGGCGTAAATGGCCTTCTGACAGTCATTTGAGGAGAAGGTACGGCCCCTAAATGAGATTCCGGCAAGCCTTCGTGTCCGTAGACCCCACAATCTGGTCCTGGATCGTCGGACCCCGTGGGCCCTCCAGGCTCTTCGGACCTCCTCGATCGCTGCATCTGGTCGACTCGGGGCCCGTTGCCAAAACAGGGCTCCGTTCGGTGCTGCGAGACCTTGACAGGCGCTGGGTCCCCGACCAATGTAGAGCACTGGCTCCGACTTTGTCCCTACTTGGGAAATGAACCATTGGGCCCAAACCGCTACGGAGCCGACCGCGCGTTACTGGCGGTGTCTGACCGATATGTAGGGCCTTATCGACTCAAGGGGTCCCCGATCAGCGCGCAGGGCTTTCTGGCTGGCATTGATGGACCTGTACCTACGGGCCGCGCCCTAAATACCCTTCGGCCGGCCTTTCGGCCCCTTGGGCTGTCAAATCGCGCCCTTCATCGTGATTTCCGGGGACCCTTCGTACTCCCGGAATCTAAGGGGGGAGGGGGGGAGGGGGCACGTAACCCCAGTGCTCTCCTGCTTGCACTACTGAAGTAATGCGTAGATAAAACAGTACTCCCAGCCTTATTCACTGTTGAACGGCCAGGAAAAGGAGAACTAATGTATTAATATTTGGGCTACGTGCCCTTGCCGAAACCGTTAAAACGATTATCGCTAATCATTTTGATTGTTGGACAAAGGCACGCAGCAGAAATAAAAATACATCTAGCAGCCATCTCTCCATTTTATTTGAAGAGAGATAATGCTCACAGTACTGCTTTATCTATACGCATAATGCTCCTTGCAAATGCAGTTAACAACTCACGTGCACATTAATGCTACAGATTATGTGCAGGCTGGGGAAAGTGACAGGCTCATGAATTGGATGGCCCTCTGGTAAGCTCACAATGAGCCCTAACTCCCTCAATACGTTTTAATTGTAGAGTTGCCCACATAGGCCATCATGAGTCGTGTGTTTTGCTTTTTCAATACCACTTCTTATCAGCCTGGTCATGAACTGCATAACGATGGAAAGTTGGCACAAGCTCTTTTAAACTTGGAACGATGGAAAGCTACGCCACGCGTTTTGAAAAGACTGCCAGCATTTACAGACTGGCAAAACAGATAACAAGGCTGACATGACAAAGAAGGGTTAGTCCTATTCAGACTAGCATTATCAGACAGGGACCATACTTGGACCCCAAATGGGTCCAAATTAAACTACTAGATGGGTCACTGCTCAGTAGAATAAAAAAGACGAAAGCTGAAGTGCACAGGAGCAAAACCCACCGTTTGTCGTCAGACCAATCAACATAATCTGCACCTGCTACCCCGGAAGCGCTGCAAAAGGTTGCACTCGATACTACAGACGGCGAGCACCCCGTTGCAACGCTTTATTACCGGATGTTAATCCATAACTGGTGCGCGGGCCGGACCAGGCCACGTGCCCCGCCCCTCAGCCAGCCGGGACTGTCCCTGGGGTGACGGTGTCTGATAAACAGACGCCGGTGTGGTCATGTGAGCCTGTCCGGGGCTGTCCCTTGGGGTGACGGTGTCTGACAAACAGACGCCGGCGTGGTCGTGTGAGCCTGTCCGGGGCTGTCCCTGGGGTGACGGTGTCTGATAAACAGACGCCGGTGTGGTCATGCGAGCCTGTCCGGGGCTGTCCCTGTGGTGGCAGCGCGTCCTGCGTAGTGTCGGTGTTCTGCACCTGCGGCGGAAGTCATGCCACATCCGGCGCGATTGAGCATCATCTCATGGCCCTGTGACATTTTGGTTTCATTTCGGAAGCGTCCGTTGAGATCCACTGTTTGCCTGTGGAGAATACGACGCACACTTGTCGTTCAATCCACGGCCAATGCGGTGGTCAAATCGGACTTTACGAAGACAGATGCGAGGTTTGAAGACTTCTCAAGCTGAGTAAAATTCGGCTGAACGGGTGCTAAAAGGGCCATAAGTCCTGTCCTGCGTCATAAGCGTCATAAGCGTCACAAGTCCTGCAACGAATAGTTTCGAGCAAACCATTGCTTTCTCTTAGCCGTGTCATACTTAACCACTCCTTCCGTTTCAACTTTTCCCCGAGTACGCTTCCCTTTATGGTGCTTCCCCTACACGGGTCCCACCCCTGTTTCCATCTGGGTGTCGTCGCCTTAGGCAGGGCCCAGCGACGGACCAGCTCCGTCACGCCCACCAAACGCACCGCACTTACCTGGACCTGGCAGCAGGGCTCTGGGAGGAGGTGCACCCGGCACGCGGCTCCTGAGGCGCTCCTGAAGCCGTCGGCGCACGTGCAGATGAAGCTGCCGCCACAGACTGAGTCGGGTACGCGGCCCGAGCAGTCACTGCTGGTCTGGCACAGCCCTCCAAGGATTGCTGTCGACAGGTAGGGGTGGATAACTATTCAAGATATACGTCACTGGGGGTGGATAACTATTCAAGACATACGTCACTGGGGGTGGTTTGACAGTCTTAAAGGGTATCACGACTTAAGTGCCACGGTAAGAACTCCTACCGGCAGGAATAAGAAGGCATTAGTTATGCACGACAGTAGTTCTACTGCAAAAAAAACGTATTCAAGCTTTACCTGTACGTGACGTCCCCTCTACTGTAAAGACTAGTACGCGACATGAGTGCTACACAACCGAACTTATATTGCAAAAACATGTATCCATAATTACTTCTGCGGAAAACTTATGCACTCTTTACACATACGTGACATTACTGCTACTGCAACAAGCTATATGTGATATTGATGCTACATAACACAACTCGAAAAGTAATAAAAACCTTCGATTTAAAAACATGCTAGCCATTGTGTTTCCCGCAAAAACCTGAGTAGCTTTTAGTTGCACATGATATTACTTTTTCGGGCAATCGTTATACTCGACTTTTGTGCAATACGATACAGACTCCACAAATTTCAACCATCAATTCCCCATAAGTTAAGCCTCACTAAAATCACGGAGGTAGCAAACACAAGGGAACACTTGGACGGGCGAAATCATAACGGAAGTGCCCACTTCATGGTGTGGAGTGGGCACTTCCTACATTTTCTACATTACTGTTGCTGCAAATATTGCGATCAACAGGCCCGCGGCAACTGCTCTGCGCGCCATTATTGCTATTACAAAAACGTATGGTGCACTGCCGTAGTGCTGCAAAACAAGCTTGGGAGCTTTGCAGGGGAATACTGTCTCAAATTACAACTGTCAGTTCTCTAAATGTCCAACTACTCAAGCGTCAAAATCTCCAACTTGCTCCGAAATGCATGAAACATGACGTTTACCCCGAATGTGACACAACCTCTCACCACAGACGCCTCTCATCTTCCCATCATTAGTCTAAACTGCACCGCTAGTATAATTTATTGAACCATTTCGTTTTAGGTCAGATGACGAGCTGAGCTGCGCGGGACTTCACGTGCACCGCTGGAAACCGCCTCTCTCCATCAATGGCGATAGTAGGAACAACTTAAGAAAGACGTTAGAATGTAACACTTGTGGCATGAAAGCTACGAAATTCATGCTGAGTCAGTCTATGTCAGGCCACGCCGAGTCAGACATATTAAAGGGACATCGTTGATGTACTTAGATGTATGCGCTGTCACAATGCATTGTGATAATTTAGTATTCGGTACGTTAAGTGATAGATGCTGATAGGTTTGTTGTCACATGTAGATGCATTGCGCTATGGCTCCGTATGTCAGTGTGCTTGCTTCGCTTCGTGACAGTTTTGTGTTTTTTCACGCACAAAAATGTAAGAGAAAATACAGATGTCGCAAAGTTTTTCCACCGTCAATGACCTAGTTGATAACTAATTTTTTGTGTCGTCATTACGAGCTTCCATGTGCAGCATTGCCCAGCGGGTTCCCCTTTAATTGTTCACCCAGCTGCTTTGCGCTCCACAGCAGGCATTAACACGCGCTCGGATGGGGGTCAAATTGACCCCCACGAAGGTTTTTTCCAGAATGGTTTGCGATCGGCGCGGCGTAGCCGCACCAAATTTTGTATAGCTGTAGAAAATTGAATAGTTAATCGTGAGAAATAAAAAAATTAGATGTACCTCGTAAGGTCGCTGACCTATGACAGGTCAAAGTCAGGCAATGGTTTCAGCTAAGACAATTTCTAGAGAATCGTTCAATCTGATACAACAACGGAGTGTTTAACGAAACCATACACCTCTGAGATGCTTTCTAAGGCACCACAAATATTCAATGTGCAAATTGCTTCGACCGTAGGTCAGTTGTGAAGGTCAGACCACGGTCAAAACCAACCTGATTTATTTCTCTCTAGCTTGCTGCATGAGATAGTTTCTGGTGCTCATTTCGAATTCATTGACAACAGGAACCGCATTATACATCTTCCATTGACTTCTTAGAGGTCAGAACGGGTCATTGAACTGAGATGACCCGGGTCGACATTTTGTTTTAGGAACATGCTGCCTAGCGTAAACTTTGTCGCTCATTCAAGTGCAAAACTCAGCAGTCTTGTATCAATTTGGTCACCATGACCTTGAAAAGGTCAAACAAGGTCAATGACATCAAATGGGCTTGTGAACTTCGGCTTAGAAACATTTGCCTAGGTTCTGGGGCACTTTTGAGACCAGCCTGGAATTTGACCTTGTTTGCCCTTATTTGATCTAAAGGTCGCGACCTATGAAGCTCAAGCTTTGACCTAAGTGAATTCACGTACAGGTCAACACACCCTGCAAATGTGTTGCCTCTAGCTTTCTTAGTTCCCGAGATCTGGGGGGGGGGGGGGTCAATTGCCCCCCCCCCCCACCCGAGCGAAGGGTATCTAGCCGACCACCCGGGGGCGTGTTTACAGTAGAAGTAATGTTGCGCATTCGTTAAGGCTGTTAAGTTTTTGCAACGAAAGTAGAGGCAGTTAAAACAATTTTAAAGCATAATTTTTTCGTGTAGCACCGAAGTCGTGTGTAATTCTGTTCATTAGAAATAATGTCGGGTATAAGTAATGACTACATAAGTTTTTGCGGTAAAAATAATGACGATAGGTAGGTAGGTGTAGGTGACGGGTGTAGGTAGGTGTAGGGTGTAGGCTTTTAAAGCATAAGTTGTGCCGTGTAACACTGATGCCGAGTACCATTCTTCACAGTTGGAGATGTGTCGTTTTAAGTGACGACGGGATGACTGTCTGCAATAGGGGTAGTGACGGGTATAATTTTTGCAGTGTAGGTTTTATCGCGATGCACTAATGTGTGTATATATATATATATATATATATATATATATATATATATATATATACTGGAAGAAGAAGTAATGTCGTAGCACTTCTGACGTACAACCGTCTCAAACTGACGTACCGCAACCGTGGACGTGGTTGGTGATTTGGGGAGAAGTCAAAAGCGATGGCGGCGCCCTCTGAGTCCCCGGTCCGTTGCACAGACGCTCAGACAATTAAGGAAATGAGCGTCGTTTACGTGAGGTCCGTCTGTGGGAGGTCCTGCAGGGCGGCGGGAGAGGTGAGTGTAGTACGAACAGGGCTGTCGCACTTTGTGAGTGGGTGGAGGGCGGGAGAGCAGCCCATGCTCAAACCTATCCCCCAAATGTGTGTTCTTCAACGGATGTACCCATCTCATTTTGGTCAACATCAGTTTGCATGTTTCGTTTTGGCATAAAACTCAAATATACAATACGGAAACTATATAAAGGTTAACACATTTTTCATACGCTATCAGACATATTGGAATTAGAAAACAAAACGATAGTTCGATCGCAGCTGATCGCGGAACAATCAGCCTATATTTGAGCAGCGTGGTATCCATGTCCATATTATACTGCTTAACATGCGCTCGGGTGGGGGTCAATTTGACCCACCAAAGGGTTTCCGGAATGGTTTCCAACGGCGCGGCATAGCCACGCAAAATTTTGCATGGCTTTAGACGAACGAATAGCGGATTGCTTGATTTCAAAAATTTAGATACACCTTGTAAGGTCGCTGACTTACGGCAGGTCAGTCAGGCCATGGGTTCAGCAAAGTCAGTTTCCTGGGAATCAATCAATCTGATGCAGCAGCGAAGTGCTAGACGAAGCCATACGTCCCTGAAATGCTTTCTTAGGCAACACAACAAATCTGTGAACAAATTTTGTTGGCCTAGGGTCAGATATGAATGCCAGACTGAGGTCAAAACCAACCTGTTCTATTGCTCTGGGTTTTGCTGTATGAGGGTAGTTTCTGGTGCTCATTTATATTTTACTGATAACCAGAAACACATTAGACATCTTCCATCGACTTTTTAAAGGTCGGAATAGGGCACTGACCTAAAATTACCCAGGTCAACACTTCGTTTTAGGAACATACTGCATACCCTTTGGAACATACCCTTTGGAGACCAGCCTGGAGTTTGACCTTGTTTAACCTTGCTTGACACGAAGGCCATGACCTAGGAATATCAAGCTTTGACCCAAGTGACTTCCTGTACAGGCCAACACGCCCTGTGCATTTGATGTTTCTATCTCGCTTAGAGGTTGAGATCTAAGGGGAGTTAAATTCATTCCATCCGAGCGGAGGGTATTCAACCGGCCGGGGCGCGTGTGAAAGACGGCAGTATGACGGTTACACTTTTCCACATTTTTGTGGTAGGTATGCCTACAAACACAAAATATTGGAGCTTAAACCAACGTCGGGGAAAATAGCATTGGTAGGTTAGCTGCGGGACATAATGGTTTGAACTGATAATCCTAAGTAATATTCATGGATCAGTACTAAAACAATGGTTTCCTTGACCTATGTCATTTTACTGGTTTTGGTCGAAGGAAATAAAGCTCACACAAAACTTCTTAAGGTTGGAAGAAGAGCCGAATTTCTGAAAACCAGGCACGTTCTGCTCAACCACGAAGACGGGAGGGGGGGGGGGGGGGAGTGTTCCCTCCTGAACCAATAAATTGCACAACATATCGAGCAATTCCGCAAGAATTTGGTCCAAATTCCCAGGAATTCAAACAAAGTTTAACAATTGACCCTCTGCTGATAAAATTACAAACCCATACCTAATTTTGTTTCTCTCTTACCGCTTTATACTAGCTGATAGGAAACACATACCTCCTCTGCGGCTGGCACGAAGTTTTCGGGGCCAAGGCGCCCTCTAAGACCCACCTGTGGTTCGATTGCCTTCCGGGTGGTCCGCAGACCACGCTGGTCCGATTTTCTGGCTGTCTCCGGTCTCAAGCCGCGACACCGCCGAGCTCCGGGACTCACGCGCGCGTCGCGGCCGCTCACCCGGGCCGGCCGCAGGGACGGCCTGGCCCGAGCTGAGCAGCAGGCTGGCTAGCAACGGCAGCAGCATGGCCTGGCGCTGCTGCGCGGCGGCAAGACGCGGCACAACTGGTGGGTCTGCTGCGGCGCCATAGAGTCGTAAAGCGTCGCGGTGTTTACCGGGCGGCTTGCCAGCGGAGGAGGGGCTTCCCGTTACGCCTCCCCCCCCCCTCCCGGCCCCCCTCCCGCCCTCTGTGTACGCGCGGTAAGCGGCCGGGAAGGGTAATACCGCCGGTGGAACGGACCGAAGCTCGCGGCCGTCTCTGAACTGGCCTCCGCTGGATCCGAAGATGTCAGGGAAGCTGACGGCTCACCCATGACGTACTGCAGCAACAACGTGAGAATGGAATCCGCATATGACAGCCTATAGTTTTATACCCGAATTCATTTGAATTCGCAGGTTCCTTACATATTTCATCTGAGCGCTGTGAGATGATGCAAACGTCTCAAATGCTTGGTTTTGAAAACATGTCTTGGGCTTGCGGGCGAACGACCTCGGGTCGAATCAATCCCGTCACCGAGACTCTGACCTCTCGGACACCCGTCTCGACCGACGGATTCAGACCGGTCGCCCGGCGGCGCACCCCGCCACGGGGCTTGACCCGGGCCGAGCAAAGGTCAGAGACGTCTGTATGCAGGCCGTAGGAGCTCTCCTGCACTCGTGCTCCGCTCTTTGCGTGAAACTTCACGCTGGCGGATGTTCCGTGGTGAATGCACACATCGACAGGGGTCTGGTTCCGATCAAGTGCCGAAACAAAACTAGCTGTGTGGCTTCAAACGTCAGACAAGTGCGCAAGAACCGTATCAAGGCGCCAACGTGAACAGGCGATAAACCTTACATTGTTATATCACGGCACTTCTAGTGACGGCAACACAGGTGATGATTGATTACGTAGGTGATAACATAGGTGGTATGAGATGGGTGATAACATGGGTGATAGGCGATTACATGTGATATACTTGTGATAATAGGTGCTGTACACTCCTTGAGCAAGGCAAAAGAAACAATGTCACACTCCGTGAATGAAAGCCTTCGCATGAACCTTTAGTATACGATGGAAAATGGCCACCAAGATGTTCTGTAATGTAATGATAATGCAGTCTTTATGATCCTACCCTTCCGGTGCTTTCATGCAGTTTTGTCAAACTCACCTGACGCTTAAGGCCCAATAATTTCCTTTGATGTCGATGTTTCATTAAGTAGTAGTTTTGTGATGCAGTTAAGATTTTTCTATGGAATTGCATAAATTGATTAGCTTGTGCTATGTTTTTAATATGAGCAAGCAGCTTCATTGATAACGTGTCATGGCAAGTTTTTTACATTTGCCTCATGTGGGTCAATCAAATTAGACCCGCTCAAACCAATGCTACGTCAAATGGTGAAGGCTTCAGGCCTGCCAAGAATTCACGTCTTGCCTGTTTATTTATCCATATATCTTCCGAAAAGAGGTCCCCAAACCAAGTAAGTACTAAGTTCACGTACATCAACAACCATACAAACTAAGCGACATCTGATACAAAACGTAACGCACTTGGCTGGAATAATCTTTCAAGGCCGGGGTGGCCGATTCTGGAAAATTACTTTACCTGCTCCATACAGCATTTATATTATATATATATATAACACTTTTTTCGTGTCAAAAGCTTTGCCTGTACATCTATAGATCGTTTGGTCGTCGCAGTTCGCATTCGGGCTTGGGCTATCAGACACCCAATATTTTTTTGAAACTTACTTCTTTGGATGGTCTCTTGGCGAATATGACAGTTTAATTTAGGATTGCGACTAATGGCACTGACCTTGGGTGGGGTATGAAGGTCAAATCCACTTAAAGGCTAACCTGCTTTTTTACTTGATAGCTTGCTTCATGTGATAATTTTTGACGCTCACTTCGAGTTTCTTGATTACAAGGACATCAACAGATATCTTATTTAGACTCAATAAAGGTCAGAGCATGTCACTGACCTTAGACAACCTCGACCAGCCTTTGCTTAGGAACACACTGCTCAGCGTAATCCTTGATGCTTAATTAAATCAATAAATCAAAACATTCTCGTAGGTTTTTGGTCGCCGTGACTTAAAGACCAAATAAGGTCCCTGACTTGAAATGAACGCTGCATGAGGAGGCATGATGTTTTCCGGGATATATATCAGAATTTGACCTAGGTTCGCCATGTTTCACCCAAAAACCATGCGTACGAACCTCAAAATTTGACATAGGTGAGTTCACATACTGGCATGTTTACCCTGCGAATTTGTTGTCTCTAGCTTTCTTAATTTTTGAGACCTTAGAGGGTCGAATTGCCCCTCCCACCCCAACCGAGCCCAAAGGAGTACATACTTCTGTGCACTACCGGACAGTAAAGCACACTTCTGTGCACCACTGGACAGTTAAGTACACTTCTGTGGACCACCGGACAGTGAAGCACACTTCTGTGCACTACCGGACAGTGAAGCACACTTCTGTACACTGCCGGACAGTTAAGCATACTTCTGTGCACTACCAGACAGCCAAGCACACTTCTGTGCACTACCGACAGTTAAGCACACTTCTGTGCACTACCGAGCAGTGAAGCACACTTCTGTGCACTACCGGACAGCTAACAAGCTTGTGATCGGAATAGCGTTGGCCGTCGTGTATCGCCAGCTGGCCTGTTTGGAGCCTGAGACGGCCTTGTCCCGTCGGGTTTCCGGTGATGTCGACAGTAATGAGAAAGCAGCCATGGCTTCGACGCTGTTGTCTATGCCAGTGGTGAATGATTAGAAAAATACTGCGCTTTTCGTGAACTAGGAGACGTAATCTTCAGATCTGTTAGATGAGCACCTTTGACTGGCATTCAAGCTTTTTCAGATCGATGCCAGCATGTGGCTAAGCAATCTAGTCGATGAATAGGAAGCCAACGACGGAGAAACGCTTTATAACGATTTGGTGCGGTGTCAACAAGCTTCTTTTGATGACGATGTAACGTGGAGGTCTGTAGGCACATTTTATTGGATATCACATAGCTTGACATTTTCAGTTAACTTGGTCGAGTCAGTGTAGAAAGGTGGAAGTTAGGTCAGATTGGGTTATTGAGTGCCCACGTCGTATTTAGACACTCACCATTCAGCCACTTTTGTTAGGAGGATTCGTTCGACAACCGCCACGACGAACTTCTGACCAATTTCATTTTTATGAACTGCTGCCTCTCTCCCCAAAATAATATTTACCTTCGGTCAGATCTACACCTGCCCGATTTCATGAGCAATTGTTGCAAGCGTCCAGACCGATGTTAATGTCCATTTTTATAACGCCTTGCTGACCCTCCATGAAAAAAATAGCTCACTACCACCAAACTTAAATCTGCGAAATCACCAGGCATGCGTCAATGTTCACAAAAATTGCACTACTAAACTCACCTTGAACCCAAACGAAGAACCAGCCTAGCCCTGAGCAGCCATACTTTTCCAAACAGTGTCATTCTGGCACGCCTTACTGCGCACGCTCCGCGTTAAAAAGCATACATTTCGGCTAGAATGACAGCAAACCATCGATATCACAATCACGTTAATACCAGCGGCAGGTAGCTGGGCTGGCTGGGCGTGGGTGAGGTCATAGGAGTATCAGCGCATAGCCACTGGATAGCCAGCTCAACTGGCAAGACCGCTCCACCCAGCGGCTGCGCTGCGCATGACATTGACACCAGGGGCGTTTCGCTTGACATGCGTCCGAACTGAAACGGCGAGGGTCGCTGTCCATTCAGAGGCACAGCAGCTTAGAACGCGCTCCTTAAAACGAACCGTCAAAAAACATCCTCCGCGGAGAGGCATTTGTGTAACCTTATTTGGGAGTGGCTGAGAGCGATTTTCAAAATGATGCGCATAAGAGCGCTTTATGTTTTGCTTTCCATTGCATGAAATGCACATGCATTGCCAATGGCACTCTGGTGTGTCGACAACGTATGTGTAAACGGGTTGCAATCGCCACATTACTGTGAAAACTCAATTGCGGTGGATGCGTAATTGCGTACATCAAAATTACTAACACACATATTGGTGAGACAACGCAAATTATATATATATATATATATATATATAGTATATTTTATCTATAACATATATATATATATATATATATATATATATATATATATATATATATATATATATATATATATATATGACAGTGTAAGGTGTGATATCTTCAAAATCGTTACCTGAATCGTGCTTGATCGTAGAAAAATTCACAGAAGACTGAGTTACGATTACCGTACTAGAGTACAGCTCCTGTACCCTGCACCCTGTACCCGGGCAAACCCTGTACTGCGGCAGTACAAGGTTCGCCGGCGCCTGCCTTTAGACATCAGTGTGAGTCGCCGGTGGCGTGTGCCGCGACGCTGCGAGCCGGTGACCGACTGGTGATGATCGGCACTCGGCCCGACCGGGGTGGGGTAGTTAAATCAGCACTCAGCAGCGGCCGCAATGTTACCCCAGAGGTCACGGGCAGCGCTCGAACGTCGCTTGAAATGTGATTACCTTTGACAATGCGAGAGCGTGTACTCATACTCTGTCGTCTAAGTCCAGTTGGTGATTTGTGATGTTGCATGTTGCAGAGAACCGGACCGTCTCAGTTGGGGCCGGCGTCAGTATGGCGCTTCCTGCTTTCCGGGCCGGCGGGCGGGCCGCTTGTTGGCTGTCTGCCTCTCGGCCCGGCCCGACCACGTGGTCCGACCGCCGCCACCCCTGGTGGCTCCGCCTGCCGCCTGCTGGACCCCGCAGACCGCCGCCACCCCTGGTGGCTCTGGCTGCCGCCCTGCTGGACCCCGCAGACCGCCGCCACCCCTGGTGGCTCCGCCTGCCGCCCGCTGGACCCCGCAGACCGCCGCCACCCCTGGTGGCTCTGGCTGCCGCCTGCTAGGCCCCGCAGACCGCCGCCAGCCCTGGTGGCTCCGCCTGCCGCCTGCTAGGCCCCGCAGACCGCCGCCACCCCTGGTGGCTCCGCCTGCCGCCTGCTGGACCCCGCAGACCGCCGCCAGCCCTGGTGGCTCCGCCTGCCGCCTGCTGGACCCCGCAGACCGCCGCCAGCCCTGGTGGCTCCGCCTGTCGCCTGCTAGGCCCCGCAGACCGCCGCCACCCCTGGTGGCTCCGCCTGCCGCCTGCTGGACCCCGCAGACCGCCGCCACCCTGGTGGCTCGCGCCGCCCGCTGGACCCCGCAGACCGCCGCCAGCCCTGGTGGCTCCGCCTGTCGCCTGCTAGGCCCCGCAGACCGCCGCCAGCCCTGGTGGCTCCGCCTGTCGCCTGCTAGGCCCCGCAGACCGCCGCCACCCCTGGTGGCTCCGCCTGCCGGCCGCTGGACACCGCAGACCGCCGCCACCCCTGGTGGCTCCGCCTACCGCCTGCTGGACACCGCAGACCGCCGCCACCCCTGGTGGCTCCGCCTACCGCCTGCTGGACACCGCAGACCGCCGCCACCCCTGGTGGCTCTCGCCTGCCGCCCGCTGGGCCTCGCAGACCCCGGGATGTGCCCATTTTCTCTGAGTGAGTAGGAATCTGTGTCGAGGCAGAGCCCGCACCGTCACGTGGATGTCGCGTCTGATGATGTACGCGTGAATTACGACGTAAACAGAGATCAAACAAAGCATGTACGTCAAAAGTGCGCAACGGACGTTATGCGTTATGTGACGCGTAAATATCGCACAATGCGCATTCATGTTTCCGCATGCCAGAATGTGGAGATATGTGATTTATTACCCAGAACAATTTGTTTTTGAAGGAAACGCAACGTACGTTGTCACGCGCCTTTTATGGAGCGCCAACGGCTGCATTGGCCATATTAGCGCTCAGAAACATGGCACAACCGGGATTCGACCGCGGGCCTCCCACATGGGAGTCCAACCCACAAACCACTCGGCCATTAGGCCCCGCAACGACAGCCCAGTACTCATTAATGCCCTAAGATGCTCCTGATCTGTATGAGCCTCGTCATGCTGCCCCCTACGGCCTGACAGTCGGCAGTGATGTCGGCAGGTACCAGTCACGATTGCGTGATGTTTAGGGGTGCCGAGATTCAACGTCGAAGTCGGAGCACTGTTGGCCAGCAATGCATCGGGAGATATGACCTGTTTTGTACGAAGCACCATTTGATAGTGCAGATGTAACTGCGGTCTACCCGCGCATAGCACGATAACCACAATACGGCCGCCCGGGGAAATGCCTAGATTCCAACTGAAATATTGTGACTTGGTGCACCCTCTAGCACAGGTTTCGACCTATCAGCCAACGGCAGAACGCACCTGTCCGATTTGTTTTCGATTCAGTGCGGTTGATCCCACGACGGCGCATTATTCAGTGCTAGCCGGGTGTCTGTGCCGGTGATCTGAAGAAATATGACGTCCAATTTAAATGCCTCCACTTTTTCTCTGAAGGTGCAACCTTGCCATAACGATGTTATCGTGGGAGCATTGTTAGCTGGCAATGTAAATCTGGCGTCGCAGACATGAACTTGTACTACAGACCAACTCTTGACTGCGCACAGCTATCGGCGGCCTTTCTGCACGTACAGTAACAGCCGTAATACGGCGAACCGGGCAAAACGCTTGAAACCAAGTGAAAAGATCGTGATTTGGTGCATTTGGCAGGAACGGTGTTAGCCTATCATCCGCAAGTGCAATACACTCGTCCGATTTCGCTTCGATTTTTTCCGGCTGACCCCCGAAAGCGTATCACTATATGCTGGCCAGCCGGTTGAACGGTGACTTACAAAGATACGGCGTCACATTTGAAGTGCTTGTACCCGTGTGAGGAAGACACAACCTTGCCGTTACCATGGTACTGTAAGAGCACTATCGGTTCGCAATGTACATCCGGCATCGGCAGACACGCCATTTTTGTTCAAATCACCCCTTGACAGAGCAGAGCATCGGCTGCTTGCCTGCACATACAGGCAACGAGATTAAGACGACGACTCGGGCTGAATACTGGTGATAAATCTAGGACATTGTGGCTTGGTTTATTCGATAAGGTTGGCATCGTGTTGTCATCTCCCGCTGTAGCACACCCGTCCAATTTTGGTTTCGACTTCGCCCGATCGACCTCCCGACAAAGCATCACTCCATGCAGGCGGCCAACCAGGAATGAGATTTGCAAAGATATAGTGTGATACTTGAAATATTTGTACTTGTACGCGTACGGTACAATCTTGTTGTAACGATCTTAAGCCGGGAGTGCCATCGGTCAGCAATGTTAATCTGGTACCAGCAGAAATGAGCCTTTTTGAAACCAACCCTTGACAGGGTCAATTTGAAAAAGGCTCATTTTGATTCTTGACAAGATTGCTAACGGTGGCCTACCTGCCCAGAGAGTTATGGGCATGATAGGGCGCCTCGGGAACAATACTTACAGCAGACCTAAAAGACTGTGGATTGGTGCGTCGATAGGACTTTTATCGAGTTATCAGGTGCCAGTACAACACACTCGTCTGATTTTTGCTCCAATTCTTTCCGGTCGACTTTCAGCAGCGTATCATGCTGTGCTGGGGGGCCGATTTGGAGCGATTATTTGAAGAAATACGGCGTCCAATTTGAACTTCTGCTACTTGTGCTCTTTAGATGTAACCTTGCTGCGACATGGCTATTGTGGGAGCTCTATCGTCCGGTGATATCCATTAAGGGCCGGTAGACTTGGTTTTTTGTTCATATTACCCCTCTATAGCATAGAGCCAGCTGATAGCTGCCTGCACATACAGCGTTGGCCATAATGCCGTGAGATGGAAAAATGCCTGCAAAATATAACGAAAACACATTGACTTGGTGCATTCAATAGCAATGGCATCAGGCCATCACCTGGCAGTGCATCGCACTACTACAATTTTTATTTCGATTTGGTTTTTGGTGGACACCCAAGAGCTTGCGGTTCCATGCTTGCGTACCGGCTGGAGGGTGACTTGCGAAGCTGCGGCGTCATGTTTGAAACAATGCTGCCTTTGCGCGGCAGGCGCAGCCTTGCCGTGACGGTCCTAATGCGCGAGCAATGTCGGCCGACAATGTAAATCTGGCATTGGCGGACATGACCGTGTTTGTTCGAACCGTCTCCTGGCGTGGCAGAACTAACGAAGGCCGACGCTGCACATAAAGTGATGGCTGAAATACGTCGGCACGGGAAAATTACTCCTAATCTCCAGACTGAAAGACTGTGACTGGTTGCATTCAATAGGTTTTGTATCGGACTATCATCTGCCAGTGCAATACACTCGCTCAATTTTTAGTTCGATTTTTCGCATTTGACCCCCGACGGCGAATAATTACATCCTGGCTTGCCGGTTGACGGGTGGAAAAATTTGCACACAAAAATTGCAAAGATACGGCATCATTTTTGAGACACCTGCACATGTGCGCAAATGGTACATGCCTTGCTGTAATAATACCTGCAAATTTTGCTCAAATGATGTGTTCTGACACTATACACGACATGTACAATGTGACGGTGTGTCTAGCCTCTGTCGAAGATCACGCACGTGCAGTGACTCGAATTTTCCGGTATCTGCGTTGTCAGTTGCTGGTAATAAAGTTTGTGCTTTACTGCAGGGTGTCTGCACAGCTGTCTGCGTGGAGCGGTTTGTACTAGTCCCTTGTTGGATGCTGGGCCGGCCGGCCCAGCTGGTCCGGTCCGGTCCGGGTCGGTCCGTGCCGCCGGCTCGGGTCACCTTGCCCGGGGCGTCGCGCCGGGTCGCAGCCCTGCGTGGCGCGCTGTGATTGGTGCGTGACCACGTGGACCCGTGTCGGGGTCGGGTCGCCGGGTCGCGGGGAGAGGGAATGCTGGAATGGAACAGGGCGAGTGTGGAGACTATCGAGATGTCAGCGGCCAGAGGAGCGGAGGCTTGTTGAATACACAAGTTGGATGCATCACGAGCCATGCTATCATACAATCTCGGCCAGGCTTACATTACAGTTTGCGATTGTTGAATGATGTTGTTTATCAAACTGGTGAAATCCTACGCGGTCTGCTTGCCCGTGTGTATTATGCCTTCAACCCCTGAACGAATGCATGAAAATGATGTACATACACAGCTTTGTCCTGTCTTTTTATGCTGGCTTTGCCAGTGATTTTCATTTAGCGAGAACGAAACGTGGCCTTTGAGACTGGTTTAATAGGCTTCAGCGACCGAGGACACTTCTTTATGAGGAGCGCACATACCTCTAGGGAACGCGTGGTGTACGGCTGCACGGAAATGGAACATGGTGCAATAAACACAAACTTAGAAGTTGCTCAGCAATGGCACATGAAACGGCGAACCTGACGGCTTGACGTCCCTCGCACCTTCGCAATCTCCGTGAGAGGCGCAAAACCCAAACACCTGGCCATGAGATGGAGTTTTAGCGACGTTCTTCAGCTAAAGCAGGTTTATAAACATTTCGCTAGTCTTCGCTTTGAGCACTGATGCCCTTTGTTGAGTTATTTTTGCAAAACCATTACAGCAAAGCTGATCCTTTTTGTATGTTTTCAATTGAATGATAAGAAATGTGCAGCAATTTCGAGGTTTCGGCTTAGGCCTGAAAAGGATGATGGGGAAGGTATTCATGAGTGGGCAGGTAATAACTGACCATCATCGTATCAATGCACTGCTTGACGAAGAACGGCTTCCAGCGGGCTTGTGTTCGGAAAATGTGTTCAGGAAATATGCGGGGGAAATAAATCAGTCCCCGTGCTCCGTCAGTGGGATCGCAGATTACCGCAGATAATAGGATGCCTGCGAACAGATAAATAACAAATAATGGAACACATAAAATAATGGCAAGATATGTTTCATTTTTCAAAGACTCGTTCCGAGCCTTCCGGATCAATGGATTTCTGAGATCAGTGCTCACAATGAGTAGTACTCGCTGTATGAGCCCCGATGCCCACCACCCGTTCGTGAGCTTCCAGGTCAAGGGCAGAATTTGGTGGCAGCATTTTAACGTGTCGCAATGCACGGCGCGGTCCGTCGTGCCCTCTTACGTCAAGTGACCTCCAACGCGGGCGCTTCCATTGGTCGCCGGCCAGCTCAGCCAAGAGAAAATGACGGGCGTTTGAAACAAATCAAACCCATACCGCTACGGTATCCTGATCGGAAAGCAGACGCCATTACCAACTCAGTTATCGGGACAGAATCGGTGATGGGACGGACTCCTGGAATCTGGGGTTTCAAGAAAGCTTTCATAGTCAGTTTGTAATAAAATGACGTACTCTTCCAAAACACCTCTTTGACTGTTACATGCGTCCGCTCTTTTCAATAAGTCAGTAACATTTTCTAAGTCAAGCCTAGTGTTTTCAGCGGTACATTAGATACGTTATCGTCAGTGAGATTTGGACAAAACGCGCCCCCATAAACAGCCCGGCTAATACAATTTATAGACCACACTCGCTATCGCCCTGCGTCTTCGACTTCTGGCAATAACGAGCGGCGGCACCAGTGACGTCACCACACCAGCACCAGCCGGGCGATCGGTCTGGCATAAGAGTGATGATGTCAGTTGGTGTCACCACACCAGCACCAGCCGGGCGATCGGTCTGGCGTAAGAGCGGTGATGTCAGTTGGTGTCAGTGTACCAGCACCAGCTGGGCGATCGGTCTGGTCGAGGACACGGCTGTTGTCGAATGACGGAAGGCATCTTCGCAGTAGCCTGGGTTGTCGCGAGTCGGCTCAGCCCGCAAACGACGTCAAGTGTCTGTAGCTCAGGAGCGCACACACGGACGGCGTCCAGCCGGGGGTGTAGTTTGCTATTTTTAGATTTATGATTTAGATTTCCGCGGTGGTGTGGCAGTAATAAGACATGGGCTGCATTCCCAATATAACCAATGGCTGCTTAGTAACGACGTTAAACCAATGCCTCCTGGTATGTTGAGGGTCACTGACAGTCAGCACACAAACACTGGACTCACACTACAGATAGACCAGGAGCGCGAAGCGTTTTTGCTAACATCAAATTAAGAACACGAGAAGCTTGCCGGCAGTGTAAGTCTCCCTGTCATCACGTTTCAAGGGGCGCTGACGGGTTTTACCTGTCATGTTTCGGGACCATGCGTTTTATCCACATGTCTCTGATGTCGCTCAGAGAAGATTGCACGCCTTGAGGCCGGTGCTGAATACTGCACCTTTACTTCTATCGTGCCAAGCAGCGGCACATATCACCAAGCAGAGCGTTGTTTGCGGCGTTTGAAAGCATTCGCTGCTGCCAAGACTATATTTTGACGCGGAACACAGCAACACACCCTTGCGCCAGGACCCACCTGCGTCACACCACTGCGGCTCCAATCACTCGAAAACAAAAGGCAACAGCCGCAATACCCTTCTCAAGTCGCTCCACATTGCCCACTGGCGCATTCGCGGTGGTCGGAACGTATCACATCGTGCAGCTTTCAGTTGACCCCGCCTTCAGTCAGTAAGCGCAGTACTCGAGCAGCGTGTCGTACGTGCAGGATTCTTCGCAGCACTCATCAGCGATGCCGCGCTTCGCTCGCGGCCCTGACGACATGGGCAGCGGCTGACCGACCGGCCACCGGTGGTGGAGGCGCGGCGTGAGCAGAGACTGTAGCAGCCTGTGACGCCGCAGGTCAGAGGTCGGCCCCGCAGACGACCAGGGCGTCACGTCAGCCGACCAGGGCGGCAGGTCAGCCGACCCCTCCAGGTCAGACCTTAAGGTCGCTGCCGGTGGAACAAGGCTGTCAATTAGAGACCACCCACCTCAATAACCGGCAAGAAAGCATCGAAACATTCTTGTCATTGGATGCTGACAATTGATTTTGCCGAAGGTCATAACCGTTTTGCAATCTTTTCGTAGCTGAGGTGCAGAATTGAAGAAAAAACATCCCCGCTATTTTACGTAGGTATATATTCACGCATGTATGCACTGTTTTTATGTGTCATCACCAAATCTGGCTTCTGGTTGCAACAATGCGTGCCACTGCCTGCTTGCGTGCAAAAAAGCTTGCAAGCATGCAAGCCCGGGGTCGCGTTCGCGTCCGCTCGAAAATCGTGGTGCGACTCTGCTGGCGTTACCTGGCGCTGCACGCTTTCCAGCGATTCCTCCTCTGTTAGAGCACAAGTCGATCAGAAACAGCGGCAGCTGTCCACCACACAGGTTCAGTCGCTTCTGGACGGCTGGAGCGCGGGCGTACTGGCCCAGTGTCACATGACGGTACGTGACAGCCAGCAGCAGGGTGACGACAATGGCCCGAAGGGGGGTCATCTGAGGGCCACACTGACAGCAGACAGGGGTCAGCTGAGAGCAGCCGAGGTCACGACATTGAGAACGGGTCACGGCAACATTGAGGACAGACAATGATTGATGGAGATCAACTGAGGTCACGATAATACTGAGAACAGAGAATGATCGACTGAGATCAACTGAGGTCACGACAACAGTGAGGACAGACGATGGTCCGCACGATTCGTATTGACTTGATTTCCCGCACCACAGCATAGCGCGTGTTACGCCTATGCATGCAAGCAGCAGAGGTATTGGTGCACTGCTCTTTTGGGGTAAACCCAGCAGCATGGCATTGGTGGATGTAACGTCCGTGAATCTTTTAGGCATTTCGTTCCGTTTGGAAAAAAACTGGACCGATAATCGGTAAGAGGAAAGGATTACGCCACCTTTAGGAAACCGCCCTTGAGGACAGCACGCTGTAGTGGTAACTGAGGCAGGTTGTCACGACCAAATTGCAGAGTTCTAACGCACAACTTATCGTGGCCGATATCTATCGAGAATATCGTCAGTTTTGAACAGTTATTGCAGCTTTCAGTGCAAGTTACGGTCAACACAAAATAACACTATAAAATCACCGATTTTAGTTCAGTGAAGTGAACCGAAATCGGTGATTCTAATAAAACCGCCTGACAAGATCTGCACTACTAGCCGGTTTTAGAGTCGATATGTTTTTTGAATGAGCGCGCGAGTGCACCTAGGTGAAGCCCCCTGGTTCTCATACAAAAACCGAAAGACAAACGTTTCGAGGCATTGATAAGACACATTTGAATGGTTCCGGAAATGAGAATGTTTAATACGCTAAAAGAGAATGGGCTGTGTAATCATTTTTGTTTGGGTTAGGTATTGGGAAATCGTGTCTAACGCTCTCGGCTCATTTTGATCGCTTTCCTTTCTCGAGCAGTTTTATTTTGGCGTTCTTAAAAGCTTACAGAGGTGTGGCTTGCAGGCACAAAGGGAGCGAGTATCCATGGTGGTGTTTTCATAACAGCCGTATTTTTGTGCCTGTCGCTCCGGCGGAAGATAAAACGCACGAGTGCCAGCTTTTTGGTTTCCTGTTTTGACGGGGTTGTAAGTGGCAATTTTTCCATCAGAGCTTTTTACTCGTTGAAAGGAACACTGAAGAAGGAAACTGTATTGCATCGCTGTGCTTTGAGTTCTGATATCATCCACATGATCATACCCCACAAGTTTGCTATCAATCATCCACCCTGCACCGTGCAAGCCAGACAACTTGTCCGGAAGCATGATGTGGAGTTGGCTCACCCGAATCTGTGGAGGGGAGAGCTTCTCCTCGTATCTCCGTGACCTGAGACCTGGGATGCACGCCCCACCGATGACGGCTGCATCGCCCGGGGCGCTTTTATACCAGCCAGAGGTCGATGAGGTGCGCGCGTTCAGAGGTGCCTCGGGCATTGTGTTGCAATGCGAGCTGGAGAGCCGTGGAGCAGAGGCGGACCCAGGATTCTGTCAAGGGGGGGGGGGGGCACGCAACATTGTGGGCCCCAAGGGCTTAGGACCCCCCCGACCAAAAATCATCGCAGTCCAGTCATTCTGTCTTAAGATTCTTCTGTGCGTTATTTTGTATGCGGGAACACATCTCACTGCGCGCAGACCTGGCCATCTCACTGTGGGCAGCGCAGGAGTTCTTTTCACTGTGAGCAGGCCTGGCCATCTCACTGTGGGCAGCGCAGGAGTTCATTTCACTGTGCGCAGGCCTGGCCATCTCACTATGGACAGCGCAGTTCATTTCACTGTGCGCAGGCCTGGCCATCTCACTATGGACAGTGCAGGAGTTCATTTCACTGTGCGCAGGCTGCCCATCTCGCTGTAGGCAGCGCAGGAGCTCATCTCACTGTGCGCAGGTTCAGAGCACTAGGGGTGTTACGCATACGATACATGGAGCTTGATCATTTTCTCCAGATCATGGTAGGCTTTCTCATTCTGAGACTAGCTATCTCGGAGAAAACATGACAAATGCACTAAAGTTGGCTCCTAAACACTTTAAAAATCAAGCACGAACTCGATTCCTGGATTGTTTAAGGCTAGACGGCTAGTCAATGGAACAATTTGGTGGCCGATGACTACGGCAGAATGTTTGCTTTTACTGTTAAGAAGAAGTCCAAAATACCCAAGCATTCAAAACGTATTAAGAACGTGAGGTACAAGCACAACACTACGTTTGACAATAACGCGTAAAAATTTTCGGCGCATATCCGACTGCTGCTCTAAGGCCGAGGCGCTAAGGGAAGGCGTCATGCTGTGATCTCGGACTTGTGTACATGAAATAATGTAGCCAGGTCCGTACACAGGAACAGGCGAAACGACCTGGCGCTCGTAAGCACACGTGAGGTTTTTGGCAACACAGGATCCTTGTGACTTCTTGGGAAGAACCCAAGACCAATGTGGAGGGCGACGGAGCGATCGAGAGTACCCCAGCCGATTACCATTGGGCCTAAGACGGTGGTGGCATTATGGTTAGGGCGCTTGACCCTGGACATGTCGGTCAGGGGTTCGGGTCCCGGCCACGCCACCGCCGCATCCTTCATGATACCTAATAAGAGCATCCGTCTCGAAATGTCCCTGGCGGTCGGCGAGACGCGAGGCCCCAATCATTGTGATTGGGTTTTAGGCCCCGTCAATGGCGTAGGCCTTCCCATAACATGGGAAAACGAAGACCGATGGGGACGGCACCTGAGCGATGGAGAGTTACAGAGACAGTTACAGACCGTCAACAGTGTATCGTCCTCAGGGTAAGCCAGTAAAACCTAAGACCAATATGGAGGGTCCTGGAATGAGGGGAAGTACCCCGGCAGGCTGTCTTGTAGCACCCGGCCGGGGCACGGGACTCTGAGCAAAGGGGGATAACCCCCGATCAGTGTACATGAAGCAATGCCCGTGTGCGATCAAGAGTGCCCGCACAGGCTAACCGGAGAGGTCCTGACAAGGGTGAAGTGTCTTCTGCAAATGAACTCGAAGAGAAAGGTCCCCAGATTGACGCGTGCCCGGGTGGCCGGTAGATACCTTTCGCTCGGGTGGAAGGTCAGTTTGACCCCCCCGAGATCTCGGAAACTAAGAGAGCTAGAGACACTAAATTCACAGGGTGTATTGATCTGTACGTGAACTCACTTAGGCCAAAGTTTTTGGTTCCTAGATTATGACCTTCGGGTCAAATCAGGTCAAGCAATATCAAATTCCAGGTTGGTCTCTAGAGTGCTCCCGGAGCCTAGATAACTGTTTCTAAGCAAAAGGCCACGTAATCATCTAAGGTCATTGACCTTGTTTGACCTTCTGAAGGTCATGGTAGTCGAAATCATGCAAGACTGCTCTGAATTTTCCATTTAAATAAGCGACATAGATTATGCTAGGCAGTATGCTTCTAAAAAGAGATTGCTGACCTGGGTCATTTCGAGTCAATGACCTATCCTGACCTATAAAAGTCCATGCAAAATGTAGATTGTGATTCCTGCCATCAATAAATTCGAAATGAACACCAGAAACTATCCTATACAGCAAGCCCTGGGTAACAAAACAGGTTGGTTTTGGCCTTGGTCTTACCTTTATGCCTGACCTTGGGTCAATTTGATGTGCTCACTAAATTTATGTGCTTTTTTAAGAAAGCATCTCAGAGATATACGGCTTGGACACTCAGTTGTTGCATCATATTGAACGACTCCCTAGAAACTGACTTCGTCGAAACCATGGCCTGACTTTGACCTGCCATAGGTCAGCAGCCTTACAAGGCAAATATAAATGTTGACAACAAACGATCTGCCATTCAATTTTCTATAGCTATGCAAAATTTGGCGCAGCTACGCCACGCCGTTCGAAAACCATTCTGGAAAAACCTTCGGGGGGGGGGGTCAAGTTGAGCCCCCACCCGACCGCATGTTAATGTAGAGAGCCCCTGAGCAAAGGGCCCCTCTGTGCGTAGCCCTATATGGGCCCAGTAACGGCACGGGGCCCTCCGAACAAGTGGATGGCCCTGTACTCTGCCCAACCCGACGCCAGTATGAGGGGTACCGGAGCAAGCGAGTGCACGGATGGCCCTGTACTCTGCCCAACCCGACGCCATTATGAGGGGTACCGGAGCAAGCGAGTGCACGGATGGCCCTGTACTCTGCCCAACCCGACGCCATTATGAGGGGTACCGGAGCAAGCGAGTGCACGGATGGCCCTGTACTCTGCCCAACCCGACGCCAGTAGTGAGGGGTACCGGAGCAAGCGAGTGCACGGATGGCCCTGTACTCTGCCCAACCCGACGCCAGTATGAGGGGTACCGGAGCAAGCGAGTGCACGCGGCTTATGGACCCCGGTCCGGCAATCGAGTATAGGGCCTTTCCGACGAATGTGAAGTATCTGTGGAGAGCCCTTGATCGATGAAGAATGCCCAGGTATATTAGCAGATCGTAGGACTCGTCTATGGTAGGAACATGCATTCAAATACTGCAGAGACCCAAAGTTTTCACCCAATGCTGACCACTGACCTATGGCACTGACCCCGAGCAATGGAATGTGCAGGAGCAGCTCGACAAACGGGACCCCGACAAGATCGCAGGGTCCTCCATTCAAATAGGAACAACCCAAGACCCAACGTGGAGGACCTCCGAAGGATGGAGTGTGCCCGGGCAACTTAACAAGTGGGTCCCGAAAAGCGTGGGGCCCTCCAAATAAATTAGGAGTACCCAAGACGTAATGTGAAGGGCTCTGTAACATCGAGTGTGCACGGGCAGGCTAACTGATCGGACCCCCGACAAGAGCGAGGAGCCCTCTGCAAGTGACAGGGAATGGGAAGGGATCTAGATCAATGTAGAGGGCCTATGAGCATATTGCAAGTGTGTCGGTAAGTTAACCGAAATCAACGTGACAGGCCCTGAGTAGCCTAGAATACCCCCGCAGTTAAGCACATGGGGTCCTTACCATAGCATAGGGAAGCTTTCGGGTGAACGGGAAGAATCTGTGGGAGGCCCCTGATCGACAAGAGCGCCTCGGCATGCGAGCAGAAAGGGCCCCGACAACAGCGCGGGACGCCTGAGCCAATGCAAAGAAACCAAGGGCAACGTGGAAGGCCCCTCAGCGATCGGATTTACCCTGCAAGTACACATATAGGGCCCCCAGGAAAAGTGTTGAGCCTCTGGTCAGCCTAATGCTGCTTAGTATCTCCCAATCACCACTATGTCAATCAGTAAACAATTATTTTTGTCTGCTCGTGGCTGTTCACTTTCGCTTGCGACTATTCTTGGCCGTCCGGAAGCCCAAGGAGCTCCAATTTCGTTGCGTTCCTTGTTAAAAGCTACGTCTTTTCGTAAGTTGTTCAGTGCACTAGTGAGGAACATTATTTACATACATAAGACAGTACCATTAGCCTCTTCCCTCGGATAAAAAGCGGGAGAATGGATGTTGGGTTGATGTTTCGGCAACATGCCTTTATCAAAACAATTTCAGCGGCGAGTTCAAAATTGCTGCCGATGATCCTACTCAGCTTTCAGGTCTTTTTAAAGCAAGCTACAGTTTTTACAGGACACCAACATTCATGGGATTGAAGAAAGGGCGACTGCCAGCCATTACCACGATACAGTGCCTATCTGAGAACTAGAATACGCGAACACGCCTGTACATGCAAACGAATTCAGGCAAATAGGCATCACTCATCACGCTTCATTCAGTCATGCAAGCGAGTTGAAGCAGGCAGTCATCACACATCGCGCATCAGTTATACATGCAAACGATTTCAATTGAACAGGCATCGCACATCACGCGTCAGGCATCACTTACACATGTAAACGATTTTAAGCTAGCACACATCACACATGGAGGCACATATCACGCTCGCATAATCGGCCATGATGAGCTCTGTACGTTAAGATTTGGTCGCCGACTTTTTATAAGAACGGATTCACTTATTTTCTTGTCTGGGTGGTTCTTTGCTCTGCAGATGACCTTAAGCTCTAAAAGAGACATAGTGTCCATACTTCCCTCGATTTCAGCCTAAGCGTGCTTTGCCAAAAAATGGTTACCGAAAGAGGCATGCCCTGTTTTATTTTTAGCGTCTTGCAGGTGTTCATTATATCTTAAACGAATAGGGCGCATAGACTCCCCGACATAGACTATGTCCTTCCATGTTTCTCCCAGTTTACACTTGATATGATAAACCACGTTTTTTCATGCAAACCCCTGGAAACCCAGACCTGCATAAATGACATCTGTCGCCACCCGGGCACTTAGGCTTCGCGATGGAAGATTTCACCAGAGACTTGTTAAGCTTCCTGTCGTTTTTCCAAGCTTGGTTTTTTCAATCGCGATGTGTGATGCCTGCTTACTTCAACTCAACTGCATGGCTGAATGAAGCGTGAGGCGTGATGCCTATTTGCTTGAATTCTTTTGCACGTACAGGTATGTTTGCGTATTCTAATTCCTAGATAGGCACTGTATCGTGGTAAGGGCTAGCAATCGCTCTTTGTTCAATCTGCTGAATGTTGGTGTCTTGTAAAATCTGTGGCTTGCTGTTTAAAAAGGACAAACAAGGTCAAACTCCAGATTGGTGTCCAAGGTGCCTCCAGAACCTAGATACCTGTTCTAAGCAACAGGTCGCTAGTCTTAAGTCTAGGTCAGTGACCGTGTTGGACCTTCAGAAGGTCATGGTGGTCAAAAACCTACGAGATTGTTTTGGGTTTTGAACTTGAATAAGCGTCAAGGATTACGCTAGGCAGGTATGTTCCCAAAATAAGATGTTTATCTGGGCCATTTAGAGCAGTAATTAACTCTAAACATTAAAAAGGCATGAAACATGCCCACTGCTGTCTCTAATATCAAACGATTCGAAATGAGCATCAGTTGTTCCGTACAAATCTACCTTTACACGGTTTCCTTTTTTGGGAAATGTCGGCTTTGCTGTCCTGTCTCTGAGCTTCTGTTTTTTCTCCATTTCTCGGTCCCCTGTCGAGTTTCCCTTTATATTTATGCTTTGTTTAGTTGAACGTCCCTGCGACCCCGGCCCTACGGCCAGCACGGAAACTGCGCCACATGTGTCGTGTTCTGTGCGGGGTCGCGCCGCCCGGTAACCGGGCAGTCGTCTCGCGAGCGCCGCCAGGGAGAGGAAGCGTATGTCCTCTTCCTGGCCCGATACTCAAACCTCAAAATACAGCATCAGCCGACGGATGCGTGTTGACAAACGGTCGAACGATACCGGACAGGAGCTATGCATAAAAGCAAGCTCTTTAGTAGAAGAGCGGGTTTGTTTTGACTCACTCCGATTTTCGTACCGGACCCAACAACAAGGGAATTGTCGTAGCCTAATTTCAATTGGCTAATTGTCTTCGGAACTATCTCAGAGGTGCATGGCTTCGTGCAACACTGTGTTGTCCTATCACATTGAGCGACTTCTTCGATATTGCCTTTACTGACAGCCACAGGATGACTTTGACCTGCCATAGGTTAGTGATCTTACAAGGCACGCCCAATTGTATACACAAAAGATCGCTATGTAATTGCCTACAGCCACGCAGTGTTTGGTGCGGCTACGCCACGCGCTTAGGAAATTATCCTAGAAAACCTCTAGGGATCAAATTGACCCCCTTGGCGAGCGTTAACCCTATGGCGATGGAAAACAAAAAATCTGCTTTAGAATTGCCATTGACGCCCATTCTCTTTCTGAGACGCTTCTCCGGCTATAAAGAGGAATCGACTGTTCTAGCGATTCGTGCATTAATGGCTGTTGCGTTGGGTAATCCTCGAGATAAGCGTTGCATTTTGCGTACTTCTTCGTGTGCTGTCGGCCATGCCCAAGCGTGCGTTGTAAGAGCACACCACGTGCCGTGGAGTAACGGTGGAGACTCTTCTTTCTCTGCTCCAATTTGCGGAGCTATTTCGCGTCCTGTTCGCTTTATTCCCGGCCTCGGAGCAGTTCCATCAATATGCTAAGCTGTGTCAACTCTGAAACGTACAAGAGCGGAAGATTTGACACTTCATTAATGGCTGTACTGTTTTGGACGCGGAGTGACAGGCTGGAACATCCCGCGTTGTAGACGTCATTTCAAACATCCGGTGCTCTAAACCTTGTCTCCAACAGGACTCGACTTGACCTCCTGTCATTTGGGCGTAAACTTGGGGTTAAACTGCGATTCGTTTTGGGCGAAGTGGTTAATTTGCTGCTCCAATAATGCTACAATTACGCATTACGCCTTTAGCGCTGCATGCAAAGGACGTGAAGACAAAGTACCTTTCCCAAACAGGTGTTCACTGGACCATTGGCAACCACGCCAATATTAGGATATTCTATTTTATGACATAGCTAGATGCATTTTCACTCCATGCTTAGTTTAAATCCGTCCATGTCATGACGTAAACGTCTCACCGCTGCGATCTGATTCCTTACAACCGCACAGCCGACGCTTCATCGTCATGCCCACCTTGGTACCCTTGCCCTTATGACCCCCGGTGACCCGTCCCCTTTTGAGGACCACCCGGCCTGCCGCTATGCTCGCGAGATTTCCAGCCGGTCGTGACCCAGACGCTGGCTTGACCGGAGGCCCGGCCCGGCCGCTCCCGGCCAGCCCCATGGCTGGTGACGTGGGCGATCCTGACCCCGCAGTGCAGTCTGCCAATTAGCTGGCGGCGACAGAAGCGCTCGGACGGCGGTCGCCGGCCGCCGGCCGCCAGTGAGACGCTGCTAGCGCTGCCGGGGACAGGGGGACGGCACGTGCCGCCGCGTTGTCCGCTCCACTGGAGCATCAGCCACTGGTCAGTTGGTCAGCTGGTCAGCTGGACAGCGAGCCCGCTGGCCAGCTGGTCCGCTGATCCATAGGTCCGTTGGTCCGCTGATTAGTTGTTCAGCTATTTAGCTGGTCCATTGGTCCGTTGGTCCGCTAGTCCACCGGTACAGCTGGTTTGCTAGTCCGCTGATCAGCTGTTCAGCTGGTCCGCTGGTCCGCTGGTCCGCTGGTCCGCTAGTTCGCTGGTCCGCTGGTCCGCTAGCCCGCTAATCAGCTGTTCAGCTGGTTTCCTAGTCCGTTGGTCCGCTGGTTCGCTGGTCCACTGGTCCGCTAGTTCGCTGATCGGCTGTTCAGCTGGTCCGCTGACTGCCCTGGTCCGCTGGTCCACTCAGGACGGGGTCAGTGTCGGGGCGGCGCCAGGTCAGGTGGGTCACGGCAGGTCGTGCACGGCCCAAAAGGGGAGCAGCAGAGCCTGCCGCAACGGACCGCCCACTCAGACCGATGCCGCTCGCGCAGGAGAAAGTGGTTGCCCGACGTTTCGTGTGCCTATGTGCTCGACGTTTCGCCTGCGCATTTGCTCAAAATTTTGCGTGCGCATGTGTTCAACATTTGTCATGCGATGTGGCGATGACGTGCGCATTTTGTTGACACGCATAGTCCTTCTCATCTTCGATTTTTGGAATGCATTCCTATTTGTATTTGATTTTCACATCACCGGACACGCCTTGTACATACCTGACTGACTTTGCGCGTCATTAGTCTGAGGGACTAATGACGACGCGCAAAGTAGAACAGTGTGTCAAACAACAACGGGAAGTGATGGTGGATAAAAAACACAAACGCACGTACGCATAAACAGTATGAGACAACACTATCACACAAAAAAGGACCCGGCAATGCGCTTAAAACTTGTTGAATTCAGTCGTCTAGCATCCACAGAGGACTCATTGATGAGAGACGTCGCTCAGCACGCAGAAAACCGCTGCCCTTCCGGCGTGTGCACCGACGGGGGCGCTGGCTGTGGTCTGTGGGATGTTCGGCCACTGGTCCGTGCGTTAGCGTATGTATGAAGCAAACAGGCAAGACTTGCAGGTTCACCCCGCTCACGGGCTTTGTACGCAGCGATCGCAGTTTGTACCTCACACGTTTGGCGAGGCGTGGGAAAGTGCAGGTCATCCCGCGCGCGAGACACGTGGTCATATTTTCGGAGGCCGGTAACTACTCTGGTAGCGAAGTTAACTATATTAAGCAGTCTGGCCTCGTTAACAGCTGACCCCTGGCCGTAACCCGAAATGCGGTATTTCACGCGCGAGATGGCTAGACCCTGCACTATGGTCAGCAGCACTCGCTGCGGGATGAAATATATCGGGTGGCGAGGACCGATCAGGACGTAATGCACTTTTTTACTACGTCACTCACGTGTGCGTCCCAGCTCGGGTGGCGGTCAAATAGCATACCCAAGTGTTTACGGTCAGGCTCTCTCGAACGGTTTCCCCACCGCGGGTGATCTGCCGGTGCCAAAGAGAAGTTTGGTTTTGGACGCGTTAAGCTTAAGGCTGCGAGCATCCAACCATGGTGCTAAGGAGGACAGGTTGGTCTTCATGCGTTGGATGAAGGAAGGAAGGTTGCGTCTAACATTGGATATGAGGATTTGGGTGTCGCCAGCGTACAGTGGCACATGAACGTCTGGCACGTGCAGGCTGAGGTCGTTGGCGGGGATTGTGAATAAAAGAGGACCAAGGGCTGATCCCTGAAAGGCTCCCATGATATTGAGAAGGGGCTTGTAGACCATTCTGTCACCAGAAGAAGAAGATACGCAGGCTGACTGGATATGACCAGAAAGATAGGAGAAGAACCAAGCCGGGTCACTGTAACAGAGCTGGAGCTTGAAAAGTAGTTGAGCGAGAAACATTAATTAAGATCCAAGAGCCCCGGGAGCAAAAGATGGCCGCGATCCATGTTAGAAAAGATGCCGTTGGTCGCGGTGAGCAGAGCAGCCTCAGTGGAATGGCGGGGACGGAAACAATGTTGTGATGAGGACAGAAGATTGTCAGACATGCAGGGTAGACACCTGGCGCTGCACCACACGTTCGACAATCTCGGCCATGACAGGAACGACGGAAGTAGGACGGTAATTGGAGACCACGGCTGGATCGCCGGATTTGAAAATAGGATGAATCATGTAATGTTTCCGATGACGTCAAAATAGAGGAGCGGAATATAAATACAAACACCATCAGGTTCACACACCCGGAACGCTTCATGACCTCGTGAAGGTCATGAAGTCGCCCAAGGTCACCCAAACACATGACCTCGTGCAGGCCGCCAATGGTCGTGCCCTTCCCCCGGAAGCCGCAAGGGCCAACCCTGAGCAGGCGACAGGCGGCGTCAGGTGGCTGTCCGAGACGGGCTGTCAGGTGGCTGTCCGGTCGGCTGCAAGACAGAGGGCGACATTGATTAAATAAGTATTCATCTCGTCTGGGGTCGCGACTGGGAAATTGCGAACGCTGAAAAAAGCGGACAATGCGGTACAGAGAACTTCTCCCCTGCTCGCGCAGCCTCTCCTCGATATCCGCCCGGCAGTCACGCCTGGTCGCCGACCTCGCCCTCCGGTCCAGTTCGCGGAAGGCCGGCGATCTCCCCTTGTGACGCAACGCGTCCCTCCGCTGTGTCATGAGGTCAAGGGTCACCGGGGAGACAGCGAGTGCGCTTGGATTCCACAGTTACGCTAGTTTGATCGGAGCGTGTTTGTCGATTATTGGTATCAGTCAAGCAAATAAGACCACATATCAGCGACTAATGGGCGCCTAAAAACACCGGACCAGTCGACAGAGTAAATTTGGCAAAGCAAACAAACATGGTCTATCCGTGTCTACAACCGAGTATGGATACGGAGAGGCTTGACACGACACTGGCAAAACTAAGAGAATGCGAACAAAATGGTGGGGCTAAAACGCAGTTAAAAGCTCCAACACGCTGAACAACGTTATCCAAATTAGAAATGATGGCGTCTAAAGGCAGACTTGAAGAAAAACTGGACTCATTGGCAAACTGGTGCAGATGAAACCATCGAGTATCCCACTTAACCGGCCCTTTGCAACATTACAAGCATGGTCAAGAAAATTACAGTTAAATCACCCATGATGACGACCGGTCCGGAGTGCGGTAAAAGTATTCCCTGATATGGCAGCTCCAGTTCGCTGAAGTCCGCCTGGAGAGCGGCCACAGCGCAACACGGGGGCTGTTTGACCATA